>NC_041389.1:27776737-27783897 GCF_002162155.2 Triticum dicoccoides | reverse complement strand
TAAGGGATGTTAAGGCCTCCTTTTAATAGAGATCAGAACAAAGTATTAGCACATAGTGAATACAAGAACTCCTCAAATTACGGTAATCACTGGAAAGAATCCCAATTATTGTCACTTGGGGTATGCGTATCATAACACTTAACAGGTGCGTATAACTCGCAAGATAGGGTCAAGATATATTCCTGAAAACATAAAGGGTTCATATCTGAAATCATGGCACCCGGGCCCTAGTGACAAGCATTAATCATATCAAGTCATAACAGTATCAATCTCATAACATAGTGGATACTAGGGATCAATCCTTAACAAAACTAACTCGATTAGATGATAAATCTCATCCAACCCATCACTATCCAGCAAGCCTATGAAGGAATTACTCACTCCCGGTGGTAGCATCATGAAATTGGTGAGGAAGGAGGGTTGATGATGATGATGACGAATCCCCCTCTCTGTAGCCCCAAACGGTCTCCAAATTTGCCCTCCCGATGAAGAACGGGAGGTGGCGGCGACTCCGTATTGTGAAATGTGTTGAAACTTCTTCTCTTATTTTTCCTTGGAAATTCTGAATTTATGGTGTCGAGATTAGGTTCAGCAGAGCCACGTGGGCCCACACCCTAGTGCCTTGTGGGAAGCAGGTGGCCCCCCTCTTGTGGGTCTTGGCTCCAGTATTTTTTATATATTCCATAAAAATCTCCAAAAAGTTTCCTCCAATTCCAATAAATTTTATTTCTACACAAAACAACAACATGGTAGTTCTGCTGAAAACAGCGTCAGTCCAGGTTAGTTTCATTCAAATCATGCAAATTAGAGTCCAAAACAAAGAGCAAAAGTGTTTGGAAAAGTAGATACGAGAGAGACGTATCAACTCCCCCAAGCTTAACTCATTGCTTGTCCTCAAGCAATTCAATTGACAAACTGAAAGTAATAAAGAAAAACTTTTACGAACTCTTTTGTGCTTGTGTCCATATATAAGCTTAAATAGTACCCAGGTTTTCGGTAAATATCATAACTAAACATGCAAATGATAACTCTTAGAAATTATATTCACTCATATCAATGTCATAATCAACTAGAGAGCAATAATAATATATCTCAAATGCCAATACTTTGTCAAAACAATTATGATATAATATGACAACACGGTATCTTTCTAGCCCTTTCTGAGACCGCAAAACATAAATGTGGAGCACCTCCAAAGTTCAAGAAATGACTAACATTGTAATTCATGGTAGAAGAGATCCAGTAATGGTGCACACAATATTAAGTATACACTATGCATAAGAATGACAATGGTGCTCTCAGGACTGGTGCTTCACTGAGAAGGTGATGACTCAAAAATAAAAGTAAAATAACATAAAAGTAAATAGATAGGCCCTTCGCAGCGGAAAACAGGGATTTGCAGAGGTGCCAAAGCTCGAAGCTTAAATTAGAGATAAATATAATTTTGGGAGGCATGCCTTTCCTGTCAACGTTACAACCGAGAGTTTTCAATATCTTCAATGCTAAACACATTAGCGGTGGTTCCCAAGCGGTAAAGTAAAGTTTGCTCCCCCTCCACCTTCAAATACAAGCCATGGCTAGCTGAATCCTCGGGTGCCCTCCACACCAACAACTTTCTGCGGGAGTTCGTTTCATTATTTTGCAATTTAATCATGGGACTAGGCATCCCGAATACCAGCCCCTCTCATGTAAGGACAAGTGAATAAACACTCATCATGAGAATAATCCACTTAGACTGACCGCCCCCTGTCACTCCATGAGTGGTACGGGCACACAAAACAGATGTTCGTTTGAATATTTAGAGGTGGCACATGCAAATTTACTTGGAACGACAGAGTAATACCACATATAGGTAGATATAGTGGACTCATCTGGAATAAATTTGGTTTAGGGATTTTGATGCACAAGCAGTATTCTCGCTTAGTATAGGCGAATGCTAGCAAATAGGTTGAAAAGTGACCAAGTAGAGAGCGAAAACGGTCATAAACATACATTGTGAATAATTAACATTGAATACTAGCATGAGTAGGATAGAAACACCATGAACATAATTATCATGGAGGCTATGTTTTTGAATCAACTACATGCGTGAACATGTGCCAAGTCAAGTTAATCATGTTGACACCCATGATAAATCATTATCCACTCCTAGCTACTTAAGCATGGCATGAGCAACTATAATCTCTCGACTTCGTTTGGTAGGGATAATTTGCGAAGTAAAAACAACCAAAAAACAACAACTGGCACTTGGCACTATGTCAATAGGTTAGTCCCAAAAAATGATATAAAGTTGCTATAAAATGGTTGTAAAACATCCAAGAGTGATAATATAACATCATGGAACCATAAAAATTGTAGATACGTTCGAGACGTATCAGCATCACCAAGCTTAATTCATGCTCGTCCTCGAGTAGGTAAATGATAAAAAAACAGAATTTTTATGTGGAATGCTGCCTAACATGTCCATCACATATTCTTTTCTTTTGTAGCATGGACATTTCGACTTTTAGATGGTTCAAAGCAATAGTCTATATTTGACATGAAGACTTCAATACTCAAGCATATCAATAAGGAACCATGTCTTTCAATACTCTCTCTCTCTCTCTCTCTCTCTCTCTCTGATTCTCAACACAATGGTCTCTTGGAGATCTATTTGATGTAATGAATTTTTGCGATGTGTTTGTTGGGATCTGATGAAGATCGAGTTTATGATTAGTTTGTATCCATGAATATTATTTGAGTCTTCTTTTTGATCTCTTATATGCATGATTACTTATAGCCTCATATTTCTTCTTCAAATATTTGGTTTAGTTAGACTAACTACATCGATTTTTCTTGCCATGGGAAGATGTGCTTTGTGATGGGTTTGATCTTACGATGTCCTCACCTAGTGACAGAAGGGGTTGCAAGGCACGCATGTCTCATTGCTATTAAGGATAACAAGATGGGGTCTATTCCTACATGAATAGATCTTGTCTACATCATGCCATCATTCTTATTGCATTACTCCGTTTCTCGATGAACTTAATACACTACATGCATGTTGGATAGCGATCGATGTGTGGAGTAATAGTAGTAGATGCAGAATCGTTTCGGTCTACTAATCTTGGACATGATTCCGATATAATGATCATTGCCTTGGATATCGTCATGATTATTTGATCTTCTATCAATTGCCCAATAGTAATTTGTTTACCCACCATATGCTATTTTCTTGAGAGAAGCCACTAGTGAAATCTACGACCCTCGGGTCTATCTTTTATCATATTGCTTTTCGATCTATTTTTCATCGTTTTTGTTTTTAGATCTATTATTCCAAAATATCTTGATGCACTTTTTATTTGCATCTTTTATTTCATGTTTTATTCAAACCTATTTATCCAATCTCATACTATTTAATCTATCTTTTTACCAAGGAGGGATTGACAACCCCTCTTACGCGTTGTGTTGCGAGGTTTTGTTCTTTGTGTGCAGGTACCGTTTACATAGTGTTGCTTGGTTCTCCTACTGGTTTGATAACCTTGGTTTCATAACTGAGGGAAATACCAACCATAGTTGTGTTGCATCCACTACAAAAAAAAGACACATCTGTGACATTTTGGGCCGAACGAATTTTTTTCTATCATACTTATGACACTTCTATGATGATAATTGTGACAAAACCCAGTATCATCATAGATGTGGTGAGCTCCTACTTCTATGACAAAAAATCATGACAGAAAATGGGCTTTTCATCCTGGGCGGGCCGGAGACGCAGCTGCATGACATTCTTTGGGCCGTCCATGACGGAAAAAACCATGGTAGAAGCGAGGGCGAGGAAAATATCAGCGAGTTCCCGATTACGGTGGGTGGTCAGGGGCCGAGCAATGCGCATTTATCTCATACACATACACGCGTGGGTGCGAGGCATTGGGCTCTAACTGAACCCGAGCGTGGCATTCGCCTAACTGAACCCGAGCGATTGCACTACAGGCTACCACTACTATGGAAAAGGCTAGCGGCAGCGCAGGTTTTAGGTGTATCAGTAGCGCGGGTAGGCGCGCTACTAATAAGGCGCTACAGCTATTGCTTAGCAGTAGCGCGTGCCCTCACGCGCTACTGCTAGGACAAATAGCTGCAGCATTTGTCCAATCCCACGCTACTGCTAATGTAACTACTGACAGCGTGTTTTCTCTCCATCGCTACTAGTATTCTTTTTTATTTTTTTATTTTTAGTGTATTTATGCGCCATCGTACAAATATTGGTACAATACCGGTTATGAGGTTTACATCATTATGTCCATAACAGTGTGTCAAATGAAGGTGGATTAGGTTCAAGTGGAGGCAATATGTGGTGCATGTCAAAAGTATACTACTAATCCAAACTTGATCTAGTTTGGACTAGTAGTACTTTCTATGTGCACCCCATGTTGCCTCCACTAGAATCTAATCTGCCAGCACAAGCTATTTAATCATCATCATAGTCATTACCACCAACAGTATTTATTTAATCACCACTAACACTAGCTAATAATAATCATCATAGTCATTACCACCAACACTAGCTATTTTATCATCATAGTAATAGTGTAGCACATCATCATCCTCAAACTCATTTCTAGCTAGCTAATCACTCCTGCTGCTCTCTCTTAGGTAAAATAACATAAAACATGTGTAGCTCTCCTCCTTGATCAAGTTGGAGCATGCAGATGAACCTGTCTCCTAATCGTGGGTAGCGCATCTGTTTGCTGCCCCCTAGTACTTCTCTGCGCTCCCCCATCACATATTTGGTACAGTCTTGCACTATTAAGCATCCGTCGCTGATCTTGAATGCACTAAAGTAATCTGTAGGATATCTTGGCCGTAAGCTAATAATACTCATGGTACCTTTAGTCTCGATCCCATAAGGTACAACATTCATCGGGAGTCCCTATTGAAGAACATCGTATGGTAACATACTTAGCAATGAAGTTTAGCTTCAAAAATAATGTATGGAAAAGATGCACTGAGGACAAATAGTAAAAATCTTACCATCCTTCCTAAATAGATGTGACTGTAGTTCAATATGAACACTATTGGTCGCACATTTTCAGTACTAACATTTCTAAATGCAGGAAGAAAATTTGTCTTGACAGTATCAAGATCCGCAAGCCATGAAGCATAATGACTTAGCTCCTCGCAGTTGAGTTCAGCCCCAGGACAGTAGTAGGTCCTGTCTACCAAGCGCTGGACATGTTTGCTTGCACCGAAATAAGCTGACAATACAAATTAGTTGTCAACTATTTTTGAATAAACAATATTAAAGACAAAAATATGGTCGAGAAACTTACATAATGGTATAACTGGAGGCGTCTGCACATCGACCCAGATGTCGGTATTACCTTCAATATCATCTTCCGGATGAATATCAAAGGTGATAACCATATCAGGCTCAAATGCATAAGTCTTGCATAGTGCTCGCCATGTTTTGCATCCAAAATAGGTGTAGTCGTCTGAATTGTGTAATTTTGCATGGAAAATATAACCATGCTCGGTCTTCAAGTAAACTTTCTTTACCTCCGTAGTATGACTGAAACCTATCTTATCCAATACAAAAACTCTTGCATGGCAAGGGATACGCTAGTAGAATAATAAAAAAATAAGTTGAAGCAAATGAAGCAAATGTCATGCTTAATTACGAAAAAAGACTTGTCGTTGTGACTTACTGTATCCACTTCAAAGTTCTCGTCCAGCTTGATGCTGAAGCACCTATCATCATCTAGGAAGATTTCGTCGCACAGGTCGCGCTCGTCTTTGCAGTATTTGCAAATACCGAAATCCTTTTCATCGTCAGACATTTCCTATGTTCATAGTTAAAACATTAATTGAAAATCGATCGAAGACAACTACCAGGATACTCAACACACAAATCCAGGGCACTAGATAATTCCTACATATTCTGGCACAAGTCATGCAAAAATTCACGGAAAAATCCGGCATGACCTTTGCTAAAATAGGACATATCGAGCGCCTGAAATTTGCCGGGACGGAAATGAATCAACACTCCGGCAAAACATAGGCCACTCGGAGGTGTAACCTGCAAACATGACCGGCCACTTGGATATTGAGCAACACAAGATATACATTTCAAAATATCTTATAGGACTCAAATTAGCATGCATTCAATAAGCAAAAGTAAATCATCTCATGCGTCCGTACATCATCGAATATTATCACTAATACATCATGAATAGTGTCATACATATAACACCACTAATACAACTAAAACCCTAGCACACGACGGGTATCGGCGCGGGCGGTGGACACCCACAGAGAAGGAACCATCACGGGATCATAGCTCCAGTGAGATCCCTGGAGAACCTGTGCTCCAACGCAAACAAGTAGCGACGGACGTGCGCGTCCTCCTCACTGACACGGTGAGGCACCACCTCCGCGGAGTCCTCGAGCCTCTGGACCGTCACTGGCCCACGCGACTGCCACCAAAGAAGGTTCGGGTCAACGACAGGTTGGCTCCTCACCAACCTCCTCCCCCCCCGATAGGTAGCGCCTCCCAGTACCACCCCGGCGGAGCCCAGTCCCGGACATGTCCCATCTGGTCAAGCAGGTGTCGTCCTCCGCCGACTCAACGACGAGGATGCGGGATAGGCGTCGTCCACGTTGAGGTGGGAAAAATTGCTTTAACTAAAAAATAGCAACAAGTTCTTACTAACTAGTTCTATTAATTCAACTAGTTCTTACTAAAAATAAACTTACTATAAATAAAAATATTCTAGTACCTAATTAGTACCTAGTTCTTACTAACTACTCTCTCCGTTCCGATTTACTCGTCGTGGTTTTAGTTCAAATTTGAACTAAAACCATGACGAGTAAATCGAAACGGAGGGAGTAATTAGTACCTAGGAACTACTGCCCTAATTACCATATAAGTATCCATTTTTAACTAGGGTTCGTACTACCTAATTAAATAGGGTTAATACTAATTGCAATTAACTAAATAGCACTAAAAATAGCCTCGGGTTTATACTTACTAGCACTAAATAGCTAGGGTTCATACTAAGCAAACAAGAGGGATCAGAAGGGGAGAGTGCTTACAGAGGGCGGGGAGAGAGATGGGGTCCGGGGAGACGGCGGCACCGAGGCGCGGCGAGGCGGGGTCGGGGGAGACGGCGGCGAGGCGGGTC
>NC_041389.1:27774393-27776296 GCF_002162155.2 Triticum dicoccoides | reverse complement strand
GCGAGGCGGGTCGAGGGAGATGGTGGCGAGGCAGGGTCGGGGGAGACGACAGCGAGGCGGGGTCGGGGGAGACGACGGCGAGGTGGGGACGGGGGAGACGGCAGCGACAAGGGGGAGAAGAGAGAGTGGGGAATTGGAGGAGGAGGCAGAGGAGAGGGAATCAGGCCGCGCGGGGGTTTAGGTGAAAATAGCTATAACAGTAGCGTGGGGAGGCAAAACGCGCTGCTGCTAAAATCCATAGTAGTAGCGCTGTTCCTAGAAGGGCGCTACTACTATACCTAGCACGTCGGGAACGGTGTGGCAATTATAGTAGTAGCACGTTCTGCTCCTGACGCGCTACTGCTAAGCGGGTAACAGTAGCGCCGTTTTAGCAGACGCGCTACTGCTAAGTAGCAGTAGCGCCTCATTTTAACAAGCGCTACTGGTAAGATTCTGTGTATAAGGTTTTCCCTAGTAGTGTATGCGTTACTGAACCTGAGCGATCGAGCGATTCCTTCGCTGCTGCTGCTAACTGAAGTCGATCGACGCTGCCTTTGGATGAACAGTGAGCGTTGCTGGGGGGTTTGGATGAACAGTTCCTGGTGGGGGTGGATGAACAGGACCCCGTGGTGTTGCCTCTGGATGAATAGGACCCCGATCGAGCCGGTTGGGGCTGGTGAACTGGACCCCGTGGAGGGCTGGACGAATAGGACGACCCCGTGGAGGGCTGGATGAATAGTAGCCCGTTGAGGGGTGGTTGAACAAGACCTCGTGGAGAGGGTTGTTTGAACAGTAGCCGGTGGAGTAGCGCGCGCTGGAGGCTGGATGAATAGGAGCCCATCACTACTAGGAAAAGGGCTATAGATGGAAATGACACTAATGGCGCACCAGACATGTGGTGCGCCATTAGTATATACTAGTGGCGCACCACCTTCTGATGCGCCATTAGTGTTGAAACTACTAATGGCGCACCCTGCCCACGGTGCGCCATTAGTACCAATTTTTTTTGTTTTTGAACTAGTGCGCCTGTCCAAACATACTAATGGCGCACCGTGGGTGTGGTGCGCCATTACTAGTTAAACTAGTAATGGCGCACCATGCCACGGTGCACCATTAGTAACCTTGGCCACCACTTCCACCAAATGCACCCCCCCCCCCCGGTGGATCGCCTTTTCAGTTTAAAAAAAAAGAAAATGATAAAAATGTCAAAAAATAAAAGAAAATAAGTTTCCCATGTGATATGTGGCCTAGTTGTTGGGAAAATTTGCAAATATGAATTTTGACTTCATTTGCAAAATCTCGCGAGAATTTGTAAAAATGGGCATAACTTTTGCATACTAACTCGGATGAAAAAGTTTTTTATATGAAAAATCATCTACTCGAAAAGTTACATCCAAATTTAACGGGGGAACCCCGTTAAACATTTTCAAAATCCTCAAAAACCTAACAGAAAAAAGATACGGGGCTTTTAAGATCTAGAGAGGCAAAAAAATCAAAAAAATTCAAACTTACTAATGGCGCACCTACCCATGGTGCGCCATTACTATCTTCCCGCCTTCAAAATTCAAAATAAGTCAAAAAAATAAAAATAAAGTTACTAATGGCGCACCTGACCATGGTGCGCCATTAGTATCTTCCCTCCTTCAAAATTCAAAATAAGTCAAAAAAATAAAAAAACAATTACTAATGGCGCACCTGCCCGTGGTGCGCCATTAGTATCTTCCCGCCTTCAAAATTCAAAATAAATAAAAAAATAAAAAAATTACTAATGGCGCACCTGCCCGCGGTGCGCCATTAGTATGCCGTATATATGGCTGGTCCTCTCCTCCTCTCTTCATTTCATCTTCCCTTCTCTCCTCCACCATACTTCTCCTCTCCGGTGACCTCCTCCTCCTCTCCGGCGACCTCCTCCTCCCTCCTCCCT
>NC_041389.1:27708818-27773930 GCF_002162155.2 Triticum dicoccoides | reverse complement strand
CCTCCTCTCCGGTGAGCTCCTCCTCCCTCCTCTCCGGTGAGCTCATCCTCCCTCCTCTCCGGTGAGCTCCTCCTCCCTCCTCTCCAGTGAGCTCCTCCCATCCCCTCATGGTTTCTCCTTCCTCCTCTCCAGCGACCTCCTCCTCCTCCTCTCCGGCGAACTCCTCTCCGGCAAAAGACCATGGCAACAAGATCCAAAAACAGGAACAAAATTTGAGAATATTGTCGTGCCAAAAAACAAGCAAAAAAATGAGCAAAAAATCACGATCCAGATCTAGATTCAAAATGGCGCATCACTAATGGCGCATCACAGGACAGTGCACCATTAGTATGCCGCGGTTACTAATGGCGCATCCAGTTGTGGTGCGCCATTAGTATCCAAAGCACCTGGGTATACATGGCCCCTGGGAGGCATACTAATGGCGCACCGTGGCCTATACTAATGGCGCACCAGTGGTGCGCCATTAGTATACCAGATACTAATGGCGCACCTCTGGTGCGCCATTAGTAAAAATTACTAATGGCGTGCTAGTAATGGCGCACCGGTGATGCGCCATTAATGGCCAAATTAGGTGCGCCATTAGTAGCGGTTTTTCTAGTAGTGCATGGATGAACAGTCGCAGGTGGAGGCTGGAGGAGGTCGACGGTGGATGAACAGTAGCCTGTGTAGGTGGGAGGAGGTCGACGGTGGAGATGAACAATATCCGTGAAGTCCCGTTTTGCGGTAAACCACACCCCTCCCGATGAACAGGACCCCCATTTCGACCGTAGCGCTCAAACACAAGTCCGTTTCCTCCGTTTTGCGGTATGCCACACCCCTTCTGATCAACAGGACCCCGTTTCGACCGTAGGAGGTCCAACAGAAGTCCGTTTCCTCTGTTTTGCGGTACGCCAGACTCCTCCGATGAACAGGATCCCATTTCGAACATGGTCAGTCGAACACAAGGTCGTTTCCTCCGTTTTGCGGTACGCCAGGCCTCATTTCTATCGGCTGTTCCGTCCGAGCCCTCCCGATGAACGCGACGACGCATTCCATTCCAACCTAGCCGGTTGGCTCCCCATGAACACGATGACAACGCAGTTTCTCCGTTCCGACCCAGCCATGTACACGAGCCCTGGCCGTACGTATGCGCGAGTAGGCATTCGACACCCCGCCCGTATGTACATACGTGGCCGTATTTACTTTCTTGCACCCTGGCCGTTGTACGTACGTGTATATGCTACATGCGTGCCTCTAGTACGACATGTGCGCGCCTCTACTACGACATGTGCGCGCCTCTACATCGACCAGTATGTACGTACACGTTCGCGACCAGAATGACAACGCTACGTACGCTTCGACCAGGTGGGTCCCGAATGTCATGCACTTCCTTGCGTGCGAAGATGTAGCTAGTGGGTCCCAACAGTCAGGGGGCGAATCATTTTTTTGCCCGGATGCACCTCCTTGCGTGTGAAGATGTAGCTGGTGGGTCACAACAGTCAGGGGGAAAACATTTTTTTGCGAAATACGGTGGCCCGTCCGGTGGGTCCCTACTGTCAGGTGAAGGAATAATTATTTTGCGCGTAATAAGGAGGCACTTCCTTGTGGCTACCGTGGACTGAGCTGTCAGCCTCTCCATGTACAGTACTCTTCCGATGGAAGTCGGTCGTTGACCACATTAACCACGCTGCGCCGAGAGCACCACGGCGGTGGACGACGGCGAGGCCTAGGAAGGGGACTATGCGAAGCCGGGGAAGACGCGACAGTGGAAGCCCGCGCGGAGAGGAGAACGAGGGTTCACTGGTTCGGCTGCGGTGTGAGGCTGTCGTCACCGGAAAATAACAAGGGGTGTGGGTGAGTAGAGGGGTGGCCTCTCCAGCGGTGGGAGTAGTAGGGGCGGTGAGGCCTCCGCGACATCACAGCCGGCCACGGGAGGCAGCAGCATACTGCACGACCGGCGCTGCTTTGGGCGGCTTGAGCAAGAAGACCAGAGGTTGAAGAAGCACTACGACCGTTGGATGGACATCGTACGGTCACTGCAGCTAGAATCGTTTATATTGACTAAGTTGACAAAGCCCTTGGTACGCGTCAACTTAGTAGGCCCACAAGTTAGCCTCCGAAATGGTGCACCCCAAATGTCAGGGGGAGGAATCATTTTTGGGCGGCTGAAGCAAGAATATCCGAGATTGAAGAAGAAGCACGACATCCATTGGATGGACATCCAATGGCCACAGCTGCTAGAACCGTGTGTTGTTGACAAAGCCTTGCATATGCGTCAACTTAGTTTTTTTAGGGGACGCGTCAACTTAGAAGGCCACAAGTGTGTGGCAGAGAACATATAGCCCATTTGCGATTTGTAAGAATGTACAACCCATTTTTTAATTATAATGGAATTTACTACAACCCATTTATAATTTGTTAAAAGTACAACCCATTTTCTAGCTAGGACAACAATTAATACTTTCAACCAACCGCTCAAAACAGAACTAAAAAAATTTCCCACATTTTGATGGTATCCGAGATATTTTTATCCGAAATTTCTAGTCAGATTAAATATAATTTCAAAATAAAGTTGTATTGCGTTAAAATCCAATGAAATATTGCACGCGCAACAAGTAATGAAATTAAAAATTTCAAGTTCCAAAAATAATATATTTTTTTAAACTAATTACGCGTTTGGTGCATTTTTTATAGTTACTACCCAGTTATTATAACTACATCCCATTTATTATTTCTTAAAGTCCATTTTCTTGTTAAGCCTAATGCATACCTCCTAGGGAATTTTGCAGCCAAGCGGGGCGGAGAATAACAAGTTGACCCGGATATTGTGTACAACTGTCGGCCCAGTTGCATTGCTGATGTTGAAAAAAAGGCCTGTGTAGTACAATACAACTTAACATGGCTACTCAACCCACATTCAGCGACGCCAGAAAGGACCAAACAAGGTTTCTATACAACTTTTTGAAGTCACTGAGCTCAATTAATAACTTAAGAAAAAAGTTAGATTACAGCGGAACCTAATTAAAAGCTGTCACGAGCAAAGAAATAATTCAACGGGTCCCACTTGTGCGTGTGCGTGTGTGTGTGTGTCAGTGAGTGAGTGAGAGAGAGAGAGAGACTCATCGGTCGATGCTCGTAAATACATCTTTCAGCCATATGCATTGCCGATGCTCAGTAAAAACTTATATAGTTGGCACAATCATATTGAACATCATAGCACACTGAACTTGCATACAAAAGTTTCACGCAGGCGTGTAGGACCTTGAAGTATGTCTAGAGGGGGGTGATTAGACTGCTTGACTAATAAAAAACTTAACCTTTTCCCAATTTTATAGTTTGGCAGATTTTAGCTATTTTAGGACAAGTCAAGCAATCATCACACAATTCAAGCAAGCATGCAAAGAGTGTATAGGCAGCGAAAATTAAAGCATGCAACTTGCAAGAAAGTAAAGGGAAGGGTTTGGAGGATTCAAACGCAATTGGAGACACGGATGTTTTTGGCGTGGTTCCGATAGGTGGTGCTATCGTACATCCACGTTGATGGAGACTTCAACCCACGAAGGGTAATGGCTGCGCGAGTCCACGGAAGGCTCCACCCACGAAGGGTCCACGAAGAAGCAACCTTGTCTATCCCACCATGGACGTCGCCCATGAAGGACTTGCCTCAGTAGCGGTAGATCTTCACGAAGTAGGCAATCTCCTTGCCCTTACAAACTCCTTGGTTCAACTCCACAATCTTGTCAGAGGCTCCCAAGTGACACCTAGCCAATCTAGGAGACACCACTCTCCAAGAAGTAACAAATGGTGCGTTGATGATGAACTCCTTGCTCTTGTGCTTCAAATGATAGTCTCCCCAACACTCAACTCTCTCTCATAGGATTTGGATCTGGTGGAAAGAGGGTTTGAGTGGAAAGCAACTTGGGGAAGGCTAGAGATCAAGATTCATATGGTAGGAATGGAATATCTTGGCCTCAACACATGAGTAGGTGGTTCTCTCTCAGAAATGGTAAGTTGGAAGTGTAGGTTCGGTCTGATGGCTCTCTCCACGAATGAAGAGGAGGTGGAGGGGTATATATAGCCTCCACACAAAATCTAACCGTTACACACAATTTACCAAACTCGGTGGGACCGAATCGTTAAACTCGATCGGACTGATTTAGTAAACCTAGTGACCGTTAGTGATTTTCGGTGGGACTGACATGCATCTCGGTGAGGCCGATTCGGTTAGGGTTAGGGAATAATGTAATCTCGGTGAGACCGATTACACAAACTCGGTGAGACCGATTTGGTAATAAGCTTTCCAGAGTTGGTCAGGTAAACTCGGTGGGACCGATTTGCTCTTTTCAGTGAGACCGAAATGTTACAAAAAGGAAATAGAGAGTTTACATTGCAATCTCGGTGGAACCGATCGCTCACTTCGGTTAGACCGAAACGTTATGAAGGGAAACAAAGAGATTGCAACCCCATCTCGGTGAGACCGAGATCCCTATCGGTAAGACCGATTTGCTTAGGGTTTGTGGCAGTGGCTATGACTTTTGGAATCGGTGGCGCCGGATAGAAAGAATCGGTGTGACCGATTTTGGCTTTGGGTTTAGGTCATTTGTGGATGTGGGAAAGTAGTTGAGGGTTTTGGAGCATATCACTAAGCACATGAAGCAAGAGGCTCATTAAGCAACACCTCATCCCTTCTCGATAGTATTGGCTTTTCCTATAGACTCAATGTGATCTTGGATCACTAAAATGTAAAATGAAGAGTCTTGAGCTTTTGAGCTTGAGCCAATCCTTTGTCCTTAGTATTTTGAGGGATCCACTTTCATCATCCATGCCATGCCATTCATTGAGCTTTCCTGAAACAATAGTCTTGGAATAGCATTAGCTCAATGAGCTATATGTTGCTATGAATTACCAAAACCACCTAGGGATAGTTGCACTTTCAATCTCCCCCTTTTTGGTAATTGATGACAACATATAGATCAAAGCTTCGACAAATGATAATCAAATTTAAATAACATCGTCGCTTTGAGAAGTATGTGATAAGCAAGAGCTCCCCCTAAATTTGTGCATAGTTTTAGATTTGCTTTGGACTGCAAATGCACAATGAATTAGGCTCATGGGTTAGTCTTCCATGTCACATACATCTTGGTGGAGCGCTCAAAATAATAAACAATGAACACATGCACTCATCACCAAGCATAGTGAGTGATCACATAAGATAGATAGGATAATATCAAGCATGCATAAGTGTAGCTTATGATCAAACACATGATCATCAATGTCTCACAAGCATAGTATCTCAACCAAAAGCAAACAAAGATTGAAAAACCACCAAATAAAGCAAGAGAGAACAAAAGCAACACACTCTCTCTCGAAGCCTATGATCTATACATTTTTCTCCCCCTTTGGCAACAAGTTACCAAAAAGTTCATAGAAAATGCATAGTGCTAGATCGACTCTCAGGCTTGATCTTCTGGTGGTGGTGTCCTGATAACTCCAAGGACGAAGGCTTCAGTTGATGTAGAGGGTGCTGGAGTTGATGCTGAAGCTGGTTGCACTGGAGCTGAAGGGGCAGTAGCAGTCCTGCTGTTCCTTTGTGTGGAACCTGTAGAATTGATGACAACAGACTATGGGCTTCTTGTCCAACAGAATTGTTTCATAGAAGTCCTGCTGTTCCTTTGTGTGGAACTTGTAGTCAACAGCAGTTCTTCTTCTTGAAGCATATGGATCTTCCATTCTCCACAGTCTCAACCCTGAATCCTTCCTGATTCTCATGTCCTCAGCCACAGGATGGGCATCATTGTGGTCTGGTATCTTGGCTTGAGCTTTCTTAGAACCTGTCCTTCTTCTTCTGAATCTTCAGCAACATTGGGCACTGGGGCCTTGTTCTTCTCAGCAGCTGGAATACTCCTAGTATTCCTCTTTGGTGCAGACTTGGCCTTGGGGGCAGCTTTGGGTGCTTCCTTGGGCTTAGATGTTGCAGCCCCTGATCTGATTGCATCTCCCATAAGCTTTGCTACCTTTGGAGCTGGTGCAGCGAGCTCTTCCTCTTCCATCATGGAAGGTTGACCAACAATTTTGGCCATGGTCTTCTTGACCCTTTCCTTCCTCTTCTTGCTTTCATCAGCTGGCTCTTTGGGATCAGGATTTTTAGGCAGTTGAGTTGATGCTCTGGCCTTGGGCATAGGTTGCCTTCTTGCCGGCCTTTTAATCTTCATGCCTGGATTTATATCTTTTGCTGAGCCACATTCCTTCTTGAGCACCACTTTCTTGGAAGTAGCCTCATCTTCCTCAGCTTTGTAATCTTCATCCTCTGAATCTGAAGTTCTTTTCCTCCTTTGCCTAGTTGCAGCCTTAGGCAAATTGCTAGGAGTACTTCTGCTCCCTTCATCTGAAGTTGAGGGACTAGTGCCCTCACTCAAGTCCATCTGCTCTTCTGACCTGTTCTGGCTGTCACTTTGATCAGCCATACTGCAAAAGCTGACTGCTGACCCTGTGAAGAGTTATAGATGAGATAGAAAAGATGAGCATCACAAAATGCAGAGGTTTTTGCAAAAGAATGACCCAAAAGTTCAGTCTTAGTTTTCCACAGAAAGCATTTCGTATCCATCGATTTTCAAACTCGGTGATACCGAAGCAGTTTTGGAACCTAAACTGATGATCTCGGTTGGACCGAGTTTTAGTTCGGTGGTACCGAGACTGCAAGGGTTTCACGAATCCTCAAATCGGTTGCACCGATTAGTAATTCTCGGTCAGACCGAGAGTCACTAGTGCAATGGCATAAGCCAAATCGGTGAGACCGAGTTTTTCAACTCGGTGGGTCCGAGATGGTTCCGGCGGAAACCTAACCCTAAAAATTTGAATCACATCTAATCTATGAACTACTTTGGCTGGATAGAAGAGTTTCAATCATGGCAAGAATCAATATGAAAACAATGTGCCAGGAATCAGACGTGGATAGCACAAAGATTAAGTCCATACCCTAACTTGGCGGTGGACTTGCTACGGCGGCAACAGCGGGGACGAAATCCGTTGACGACGGTGGAGACCAGCGACAGGAGGCTGCTGGCGATGAGGAGACGATCCGGAGACCACGATGGCAGAGCGAGCTGTTGCGCGGGCGAAGGGTTTTGGAAAAAATTTCAAAATTTTGCCCGTGGCTATATATATAGATCGACCCTGGCGGTGTGACCGAGTGGAACAACTCGGTGGCATCGAGATGCATAACTGTGTTCAGTTACAGCAAATCGGTGAGACCAAAAAGTTCAAATCGGTTGCACCGAGATTGAAAACTCAGATCAACTTGATGATCTCGGTAGGACCAAAATGGAAGGATCGGTCAGACCGAGAATCACTAAGAGGTTTTGGAAGTTTAAGTCTATGACGAATCGGGGACTCCGAGTGCTCCTCACACAGAGTGGTTCGGATCTGACTTGATCAAATTTTGTGATGTAGCATGAATAGAGTTTGAGACGAGAAAAGCATAGATAGCTAAAGAAGGTTCTTAGGCATTCTTTTCCATCCACTTGGCACAAAGAAAAGAATCCAAACAAACAAAACAACAAGTGGATGTCCTTGAATGAGTAAAATATGCACCAACATGCTCACACAATAAGATGGCAATTGAAATATGTGGCAAAGCATGCACAACCAATTTTACCATCTATCAAGCAATTGGTGATGACTAGGTCATCTATATATGAGTATATTGTCTTAGGAGTCAAATGAGAACATTTGATCATAGGTCATACTCATCGTTTAAGCTCAAGTGGGGTTACCACTTTTACATAATGCATTAATGTGTTCACACCATTAGAGTTGCTTTGACTCAATTCTTAGAGTTAAGCTCCCCCTAGATGTGAGATCCCCCCTTAGAGGGATGAACTAACCTTGGGTTTTGTCGATGATGACTTCATGTAGGTGTTGAAGATGTAGATGCTCAATGTTGATGTAGATCATTTGGAGCAATCCTTTGGAGTGAGTTGCACTTTCAACTTGCCTACATGGGTTAGTCCCACAAGGAACAAACAAGAATATCCATAGACATAGAGTGATGCACACACAAGATGATGTCCATGAAAACATTAGGTTACCTTGTCCCTTGCCTTACCAACATGAGGGTTTGTGACTCCTTGAACTAGTGCAAGATGTGAAAGTTGATTGCACTTGTTCTTGCCAAAATGATATGAGTGAAGAATGTTGGTGGAGTCACCCTCAAGAACTCTCTAGTTCTTCTTCTTCGGGATCCACATCATCTTGATGGGAATCCTTGGAGTTGTAGTTGTACTTGATGAAGTATAACTTGACGTAGTCTTGGGGACCCAACTGAACGAGGCTTTAGGTGCTTCTTCAAATGCATCAATCTCTTCTTGAAGCTTGTCCTTGCCTTTGTTCTTGTGGTCTTGTGGTGGAAGATCATCTTGAGCTTGTGTCCCCTTGAAGGAAGTAGGATCATACTTCTCTTGTTGAGGAACAAACTTTGTCTTGGGGTATTGATCTTCTTCCCACTCAACTCCATTGGCGTTGAACTTTCGTTCAAAACCAACACCTTGATTCTTCTGGTGCCTTCCTTGCTTGCGTACAATTTCCTCGAATTGCTTACTCCCGGCAAGGCTCTTGTAAACACCTTTCTCTATAATTCCCTTCAATAAACTATTTTCTTGCTCAAGTGTAACTTGGCTAAGAGAATCATTAGTGGAATCAAGAGAACTACTAGAAGCAACAACATTGGATTTGACATTATTATTGTTACTACTAGAGGAAGTATCTTTCTTGTACTTGTTACTAGACTTGACTTGGCATGTAAGTAGATAAGAGTAAACGCTTGGCAATGTAAGAAGAACTTTTCTTGCGGAGATCATCATTGATTGCCTTTAAGAACTCATGCTCTTGCTCAAGATTGAGCTTTTCAAAGCGTAACTTCTCATGAGCCCTTAAAAGTTCTCGATGATCTTGGAAGAGAGTTTCATGAGCCAACTTAAGAGTGTTTAGTTCTTTAGTTAGAAGCTCAATTTTCTCCTTATCATTGTTCGTTTGATTAGCATGATTAATTGCTGTTTCATCATAGTATTCATCACTAGAGTTGTCAACAAGTAAATCATCATCCACAAGCAAGTCATCTTCATCACTATTGAAATCAACATACTCAGGATGTGTTACCTTTGGACCTTTGGCCATGAAGCATCTTCCAATTCCTTCATTTGGTGAATCAAATATGTCGTAGGAGTTGGTTGACACAAGTGCTAGACCGGCAACACCTTCATCTTGAGTATGCTCGGAGTCAGAGTGATAGCTTCTCTCGGAGTGATTGTCGGAGTCGGAGTCGGATACCCATTCACCAACATGAGCTTGATGTCTTCGTTTTGTGTAGCTCCTTGATGACTTGTCCTTCCTTTCCGAATCCTTGCTTCTCCGTGAGGGTCTTCGTTCATAACGATCATCTCTACTCCTCCTCTCTCTTGGTGGTGATTCTTCTCTTTTGCTTCTTCTTTTTGGAGAATCTTCTCTTCTTTTGTAGGGTGCCATACACTCATTGGAGTAGTGTCCAGGCCTCCCACAATTGTAGCAATAGCGCTCTCGACTAGAAGATCTCTTGTCATGATAAGACCTTGACTTGGAGCTTCTTTCTTTGCTTCTACTTTTGTAGAATTTGTTGAAGTTCTTCACCATTAAGCTCAATTCTTCATTGAAGGTTTGTTTCTCACTTGATGATGTGGGGGCTTCACTTGAGGCTTTGTAAGCACCACTTGACTTGTTGTGAAGTTCCTCCTTGTCCTTGAGTGACATCTCATGAGCAACAATTCTTCCAATGACTTCCGTTGGCTTGAGATCTTTGTAGTTTGACATCATTTGGATCAATGTGCACACGGTATCATACTTTCCATCCAATGCTCTTAGGATTTTCTTGATGATGAATTTGTCGGTCATCTCTTCACTCCCTAAGCTGGCAATCTCATTTGTGATAATAGCAAGCCTAGAGTACATTTCAGCGACACCTTCACCATCCTTCATTTTGAATTTGTCAAGCTGACTTTGGAGCACATCCAACTTGGATTCCTTGACGGATTCGGTACCTTCATGCATATCAATCAAAGTATCCCAAATTTCCTTTGCATTCTCAAGACAGCTGATTTTGTTCAACTCTTCGGGGCACAACCCGTTGAAGATGATGTCACATGCTTGAGCGTTGTATTGCAGCATCTTCAATTCTTCCGCATTTGCTTCACGGTTTGGTTCTCTCCCATCAAAGAATTCACCTTGCAAGCCAATACAAATAATTGCCCAAACGACGGGTGTCGGTGTCAAAACCGGCGGATCTCGGGTAGGGGGTCCCGAAATTTGCGTCTAGGCGGATGGTAACAGGAGACGAGGGACACGATGTTTTTACCGAGGTTCGGGCCCTCTTGATGGAGGTAAAACCCTACGTCCTGCTTGATTAATATTGATGATGTGGGTTACAAGAGTAGATCTACCACGAGATCAAGGAGGCTAAACCCTAGAAGCTAGCCTATGGTATGATTGTTGTTCGTCCTATGGACTAAGGCCATCCGGTTTATATAGACACCGGAGAGGGCTAGGGTTACACAGAGTCGGTTACAAAGGTAGGAGATCTACATATCCGTATCGCCAAGCTTGCCTTCCACGCCAAGGAAAGTCCCATCCGGACATGGGACGAAGTCTTCAATCTTGTATCTTCATAGTCTTGGAGTCCGGCCGATGATGATAGTTCGGCTATCCGGACACCCCCTAGTCCGGGACTCCCTCAGTAGCCCCTGAACCAGGCTTCAATGACGACGAGTCCGGCGCGCATATTGTCTTCGGCATTGCAAGGCAGGTTCCTCCTCCGAATAATTTATAGAAGATCGTGAACACCAGGATAGTGTCCGGCTCTGCAAAAATAAATTCCACATACCACCGTAGAGAGAATAATATTACACCAGATCAATCTGCTGACATATTCTGTGGCGTGACGTCACACTACTTCCAAGCCTTTACTCGAATTGTTTTTATTGTTTCACCTCAGCGCGTTTAGCGAGGCGGTTTCCTTGGCACGTCTTGTCGAAGCAGAGATAGTGTTCCCCTTATTCCGGGATTCCCATCAATACGGACGTGGGTAACCCAACCGCGCCCGTTGCCACGCCCCCTCTATCGAAGGCGGGTTCCAAACGGTCATGGGGACGGCTCTTGGTATTCTTCCTCTTTATAATGAGAGCAAGGCCCGTTCTTTTTATTCAATCCTCTATCGAATCCGCCCCTCTCCCTGAGTTCCAACACCCAGGGCTCCGAATTTAGGTACCTTCGATCCTCGACAATGTCCGGTCCTGATCTACGAGGCCGGTGGATAACGGAGGAGGACATGCTAAAGCTGAGAGATGCCAGGTACTTAACCTACGAGATTTCGCATAGGCTGCCTGCCCGAGGGCAAGTTATCCCAACTCCCGAGCCTGGCGAGATCGTCGTGTTCATGTCTCACTTCTGTCGGGGTTTAGGCTTCCCGACGGATCCCTTCATGAGGGGGCTCATGTTTTACTATGGGCTGGAATTCCACGACCTGGCTCCGGAGTCCATCCTCCATATCTCATCATTCATTGTCATCTGTGAAGCCTTCCTCCGCACTACCCCTCACTTCGGCTTATGGCTCAAAACCTTCAACGTGGAGCCGAAGATGATTGAGGGGCGCCAGGCAGAGTGCGGCGGGGCGGTTATAAGCAAGAGGGCCGAAGCTCCATGGCCCAAGGGCTCTTTCCAAGAGGAGCTCGGCTTGTGGCAACAGGAGTGGTTTTATATCACCGCTCCCCGGGGCAGCAGGCAGAAGCCGCCGCCCGTCTTTCGCTCGGGCCCTCCACAGCAGCTGACGTCATGGGTCAACAAGGGGCGTGACTGGGGGCCGCCCAAAGACATCCCCCTGTTGCAGGACCGGATTCGAGTCCTCCAAGAAAGGGAGATCAATCTGGTCGCAGTGGTGCAGGTCATGTTGATCCGGCGCCTACTGCCCTGCAAACGTCGCCCCCTCCGTCTGTGGGAATTTAATCCGGAGGGGCCGCGAGCTCTTCAACACTTCATGGGTTTGACTCCCATGGAGATGTATAAACTGTTCTTCGGATCGCAAGAGATGCATCCGGAATTGACCGAGGACGCTGGCCTAAGCTGCAATCGCCCGGATACTCAAGTAAGTAGCCCTGTGTCTGGACACACCATCCATTTATTTATCGTGAGCTTGCCTTTTAACCAGCTATCCCTGGACATGAGTGGATAGCGCAAGCACAATTTATACGGTGTCCGGCCCCCCTCCCTGAGACCATGCAGGATCCCGTGTTAATCAAAATGTTGGAGGTTGCACCTTCGAATGAGGGCGAAGGGGGGCACGGGGAAACTGTCACCTCTGCCAAGGAGGCGTTTAGTAAGGGAGGAACCGAGAGTCCCTCCTTCCAGGGGGAGAAGAGGAACGCTTCCGAAGACCCAGAGGCCAAGGCCTCAAAGCGGGGAAAGAAATCTGTACCGGAAGGTCCTGCGCCAGAAAGTGCCCCGGCTGTACTGTCTCCTAGGAGGAATCAGCCCTCTAACGAGCCGTAAGTGAAAAGGGGGATTTTAATATTATCAGACACCCCTGCTTAATGTATAAAGGTAACAAAGTTTTTACCTTGTAGTTCGGATCCCAGCCCATCACAGCACAGCTCATCTTCGGGAGACCTTCGTCCGGAGATGATGGAAAGCGAAACGCCTTCATCTGTCGCCCCGTCGTGCGGGGCGGACGCCCCTGAGGTGTCGTCGCGGAGGGTCTCCCCGAATCCGGTGGGACCGGAGAGTTCGGCGCCCATTGGAGTACGGCCGGTGGAGCTGCAGGATTTGCTTAAGAGGGCGTCCATCTCAGAAGATCACTACACATTAATGGGTGATGTGATTGAGAGGATCTCGTCCGCCGAAACTGGGTTGTATGAGGCCGTCGGAAGTTTACTGACGGGAGTTGAGGTACGCAAAAAATGACATACCTGTTGACAGTTTTGCACATGAAGTGCGCCCTGTATAGATAGTAGCCCCCGAGACTTGGTATGCTGTCGAAAATGACAGCGTGCCTAGGATCGTAATCTCGGTTATTAGCTGTCGCCTTGCCCATGCAGGTGGCGGAACGTTCGGTGGCCAGCCGGACTGATGAATTTTCCGAGCTGAAGAAGCAACTCAACGCTGCAGATGCGGACATCTCGCTGGTCAATAGACGACTTGATGAGTCATAAGGTATGTGGTTGCCCCGCGGTTGGTTAGTAAGGGAGCTGACACCCATTCCTTACAAATTGCATGCTTAGATGCAGATGGTGCTGCTACTATGGAGGACCTTCGAGCAGAACTTGCTCGGGCCAAGGAGCAAGCCAGAAAGAGCGAGGCGGCTGCCTTGAAGGCAGCGGAAGGGCTAGAAGCCGAGAAGGCTGCTCACTGCCGAAGCAGGGAGGAGATGGCTGGAGTGGCCATGAAATTAAGAGTTGCTACCGACCGCCTGGAAGTTCTTGAAGGAGAACGTCGAGCGGAGCAAGAGGACCTGAAGAAGGCCGATGCCGAGGCCAAGGATGCCCGTAGTGCGATGCGGGCTATGAAGGAGGAACTGCGTCAGGTCGGAGACATTGTGGCTGGAAAGCCCTTTATGCTGCGTAGGAAGTTCACGGATCCGAAGTATGCTCAGCTGGTCCGATTGTACGGTGCGGAGGATCCTTATTTGGACTTGGCGGCGAGTGCGGCTGACGTAGTCGTGCACTTTTGAAGCCAGGAGGATCATGAAATGGAAGAGTTTTTGTGGTCTCAATTCCATAGTCCGGAGCGTCCACTTCCGTTGAGTGATCGGCTGGTTGAGTGGGTTGAGCTGAATAGATTGTCCGGACTGGCCATGACGGATGTGGTAACTCATCTGTGGCCGAAAAGGCCCAAGCCGAAGAGTTATTTTGGCTTGTTGCAGCAATTCCTTGGGGCAGTGCCGCATATTAAGGCGATGAAGTGGTCGGCATGCATAGAAGGTGCGCGGATGGCTCTCGCCCGTGGTAAAACATACTGGGCGGAGATGGATGCCACCGCTGTTGCATCCCGGGGTTCGGACAGAAGCCGATTCCCCACCGAGCATTACTTTGAGGAAGTCCTGCAGGGCGCTCGTATAATAGAGTCGCAGTGCTCGAAAGATGTTATGTTTGAATGACATGTATGATTTCTAAGATCATGTTTATAATGCAATGACTTCTTATACTTGTGTGTTCAAGTATTGAACTATCTCCTGTGCGGCCGTATATGTATGTATAATCTGAAAGATGGCAGTCTTTGGCTTCAGCCCCCACGCACATGGTGCGGGGGTGTTTGCAAAAAGAAAAATGCTTTTTCACACTTAATCCAACGTCTTGGTCCTTTTAAAGAGGTGATAGCATAGCAAACTAGGCAACCGGACTATAATGCTTTATAACTTTCACTTAGCCATAGGAGCTCGAATGTGGGGCTACTATATAGCCCCTGATGGCACCGCGCTTCTCCGAACTTGGGGCGCGTATGTGCCTGACCGGGAAGCAGTCCTTCGTCAAAGCGAAGGAATTCTAAACATCCAATGGTCGATCGAGTGGTTGACCAGTCTCTCGCTATATCATGACAGTTAGTTTTCGGCTTTCTCTACTGAGGTGCTCTCCCGGCCGAACCGGGGCACAATCGCAGTAGTTCTCCTGGTGCCGCGTTAGCCGATGATACGAAAAGTAAGGCAGCAAAACATAGGAGCCGGGCAAACCCAACATTTGACCAAAGACATGATTCGGAGCTGATGCATATAAGGCCTAACTCGAGACGCCGAACACTCTCTGAGGTGTTCGGTCTTTATGATATCGGGCAGAATAAAGCCCTAAGCCCCTAGTGTCCAGGTACAGGCGGGAACTTCTGGCGCGGCCGATGCCAAAACGCCAGCCTCCTCCTCGGCTCTGGTAGGAAACCGGGGGATGTGTATCAACAAGAGACAGTGAGAAAGGTTTACGCAGGGTCTTAATCTGAAAAGAATCCTTGCAACGGGTCCCTACTGCACGTCTGCGCCTGTGTCTCCGTTGTGCTGTATCCTGGACGGGTGTAGCACGTGCTTCATCTGTAAAAGAGAAGGACTTAGTTTCTAAGAAATATCGTGCAAAAAGTGTATCAAAATAAAGTATAATTTGGAAGATGAAGAAAGTTGAGCTTTATTAGCTTTCATCATTTATGCGCGCGGCCCCCTAAAAAAGGGGTATGCGGCTGGGAAGTGAAGGAAACATGCCCTAGAGGCAATAATAAAGTTATTATTTATTTCCTCATATCATGATAAATGTTTATTATTCATGCTAGAATTGTATTAACCGGAAACATGATACATGTGTGAATACATAGACAAACATATAGTCACTAGTATGCCTCTACTTGACTAGCTCATTAATCAAAGATGGTTATGTTTCCTAACCATAGACATGTGTTGTCATTTGATTAATGGGATCACATCATTAGGATAATGATGTGATTGACACGACCCATTCCGTTAGCCTACCACTTGATCGTTTGGTATATTGCTATTGCTTTCTTCATGACTTATACAAAGTTCCTGCAACTATGAGATTGTGCAACTCCCGTTTACCGGAAGAACACTTTGTGTGCTACCAAACGTCACAACGTAACTGGGTGATTATAAATGTGCTCTATAGGGGTTTCCGAAGGTACATGTTGGGTTGGCATAAATCGAGATTAGGTTTTGTCACTCCGATTGTCGGAGAGGTATCTCTGGGCCCTCTCGGTAATACTCATCACCTAAGCCTTGCAAGCATCATAACTAATGAGTTAGTTATAAGATGATGTGTTACAGAACGAGTAAAGAGACTTGCCGGTAACGAGATTGAACTAGGTATTGGATACCGACGATCAAATCTCGGGCAAGTAACATACCGATGACAAAGGGACCAACGTATGTTGTTATGCGGTTTGACCGATAAAGATCTTCGTAGAATATGTAGGAACCAATATGGGCATCAAGGTCCCGCTATTGGTTATTGACCGAGAATGGTTCTAGGTCATGTCTACATAGTTCTCGAACCCGTAGGGTCCGCACGCTTAACGTTACGATGATAGTTTTATTATGAGTTTATAAGTTTTGATGTACCGAAGTTTGTTCGGAGTCCCGGATGTGATCACGGACATGATGAGGAGTCTAGAAATGGCCGAGACATAAAGATTGATATACTGGAAGCCTATGTTTGGACATCGGAAAGGTTCCGGGTGAAATCTGGATTTTACGGAACACCGGGGGGTTACCGGAACCCTCCCGGGGGTTAATGGGCCTTAGTGGGCCATGAGGGAGAAGAGGAGGGCCGGCCAGGGCAGGCCGCGCACCCCCTCCCCCCTAGTCCGAATAGGACAAGGAAGGGGGGGGGGGGCGGCGCCCCCCTTTCCTCTTTCCCCTCCCCCCTTTCCTTCTCCACCAAGGCAAGAGGGGGGAGTCCTACTCCCGGTGGGAGTAGGACTCCTCCAGGCGCACCCCAAGGGGGCCGGCCGCACCTCCCCCTCCCTCCTTTATATACGGGGGCAGGGGGGCACCCCATAACACACAAGTTGATCTACGGATCGTTCCTTAGCCGTGTGCGGTGCCCCCCTCCACCATATTCCACCTCGGTCATATCGCCGCGGAGTTTAGGCGAAGCCCTGCGCCGGTAGAACATCATCATCGTCACCACGCCGTCGTGCTGACGGAACTCATCCCCGAAGCTTTGCTGGATCGGAGCCCGGGAATCGTCATCGAGCTGAATGTGTGCTGAACTCGGAGGTGTCGTACGTTTGGTGCTTGGATCGGTCGGATTGTGAAGACGTACGACTACATCAACCGCGTTGTCATAACGCTTCCGCTTACGGTCTACGAGGGTACGTGGACAACACTCTCCCCTCTCGTTGCTATGTCATCACCATGATCTTGCGTGTACGTAGGAATTTTTTTGAAATTACTATGTTCCCCAACAGTGGCATCCGAGCCTAGTTTTATGCGTAGATGTCATATGCACGAGTAGAACACAAGTGAGTTATGGGCGATACAAGTCATACTGCTTACCATCATGTCATACTTTGGTTCAGCGGTATTGTGAGATGAAGCGGCCCGGACCGACATTACGCGTACGCTTACGCGAGACTGGTTTCACCGTTACGAGCACTCGTGCTTAAAGGTGACTGGCGGGTGTCTATCTCTCTCACTTTAGCTGAATCGAGTGTGGCTACGCCCGGTCCTTGCGAAGGTTAAAACAACACTAACTTGACGAACTATCGTTGTGGTTTTTGATGCGTAGGTAAGAATGGTTCTTGCTAAGCCCGTAGCAGCCATGTAAAATTTGCAACAACAAAGTAGAGGATGTCTAACTTGTTTTTGCAGGGCATGTTGTGATGTGATATGGTCAAGACGTGATGCTATATTTTATTGTATGAGATGATCATGTTTTGTAACCGAAGTTATCGGCAACTGGCAGGAGCCATATGGTTGTCGCTTTATTGTATGAAATGCAAACGCCCTGTAATTGCTTTACTTTATCACTAAGCGGTAGCGATAGTCGTAGAAGCAATAGTTGGCGAGACGACAACGATGCTACGATGGAGATCAAGGTGTCGCGCCGGTGACGATGGTGATCATGACGGTGCTTCGGAGATGGAGATCACAAGCACAAGATGATGATGGCCATATCATATCACTTATATTGATTGCATGTGATGTTTATCCTTTATGCATCTTATCTTGCTTTGATTGACGGTAGCATTTTAAGATGATCTCTCACTAATTATCAAGAAGTGTTCTCCCTGAGTATGCACCGTTGCCAAAGTTCGTCGTGCCCAGACACCACGTGATGATCGGGTGTGATAAGCTCTACGTCCATCTACAACGGGTGCAAGCCAGTTTTGCACACGCAGAATACTCAGGTTAAACTTGACGAGCCTAGCATATGCAGATATGGCCCCGGAACACGGAGACCGAAAGGTCGAGCGTGAATCATATAGTAGATATGATCAACATAGTGATGTTCACCATTGAAAACTACTCCATCTCACGTGATGATCGGTTATGGTTTAGTTGATTTGGATCACGTGAT
Organism: Triticum dicoccoides; assembly: GCF_002162155.2. NCBI lineage: Eukaryota > Viridiplantae > Streptophyta > Magnoliopsida > Poales > Poaceae > Triticum > Triticum dicoccoides. The sequence goes on along the minus strand of NC_041389.1, from coordinate 27,755,868 downwards.
CACTTAGATGACTAGAGATATGTCTGTCTAAGTGGGAGTTCTTAAGTAATATGATTAATTGAACTTAAATTTATCATGAACTTAGTACTTGATAGTATTTTGCTTATCTATGTTTGTTGTAGATAGATGGCTCGTGCTGTTGTTCCGTTGAATTTTAATGCGTTCCTTGAGAAAGCAAAGTTGAAAGATGATGGTAGCAATTACACGGACTGGGTCCGTAACCTGAGGATTATCCTCATTGCTGCACAGAAAAGTTACGTCCTGGAAGCACCGCTGGGTGCCAGGCCTGCTGCTGATGCAACTGACGACGTTAAGAACGTCTGGCAGAGCAAAGCTGATGACTACTCTATAGTTCAGTGTGCCATGCTTTACAGCTTAGAACCGGGTCTTCAACGACGTTTTGAACGTCATGGAGCATATGAGATGTTCCAGGAGTTGAAGTTAATATTTCAAGCAAATGCCCGGATTGAGAGATATGAAGTCTCCAATAAGTTCTACAGCTGCAAGATGGAGGAGAATAGTTCTGTCAGTGAGCATATACTCAAAATGTCTGGGTATAATAATCACTTGATTCAACTGGGAGTTAATCTTCCGGATGATAGCGTCATTGACAGAATTCTCCAATCACTGCCACCAAGCTACAAGAGCTTTGTGATGAACTATAATATGCAAGGGATGAACAAGACTATTCCCGAGCTCTTCGCAATGCTAAAAGCTGCGGAGGTAGAAATCAAGAAGGAGCATCAAGTGTTGATGGTCAACAAGACCACTAGTTTCAAGAAAAAGGGCAAAGGGAAGAAGAAGGGGAACTTCAAGAAGAACAGCAAGCAAGTTGCTTCTCAAGAGAAGAAACCCAAGTCTGGACCTAAGCCTGAAACTAAGTGCTTCTACTACAAGCAGACTGGTCACTGGAAGCGGAACTGCCCCAAGTATTTGGCGGATAAGAAGGATGGCAAAGTAAACAAAGGTATATGTGATATACATGTTATTGATGTGTACCTAACTAGAGCTCGTAGTAGCACCTGGGTATTTGATACTGGTTTTGTTGCTAATATTTGCAACTCGAAACAGGGACTACGGAATAAGCGAGCACTGGCCAAGGACGAGGTGACGATGCGCGTGGGAAACAGTTCCAAAGTCGATGTGATCGCGGTCGGCACGCTACCTCTACATATACCTTCTGGATTAGTTTTAGACCTGAATAAATGTTATTTGGTGCCAGCGTTGAGCATGAACATTATATCTGGATCTTGTTTGATGCGAGACGGTTATTCATTTAAATCAGAGAATAATGGTTTTTCTATTTATATGAGTAATATCTTTTATGGTCATGCACCCTTGAAGAGTGGTCTATTTTTATTAAATCTCGATAGTAGTGATACACATATTCATAGTGTTGAAACCAAAAGATGCAGAGTTGATAATGATAGTGCAACTTATTTGTGGCACTGCCGTTTGGGTCATATCGGTGTAAAGCGCATGAAGAAACTCCATACTGATGGACTTTTGGAATCACTTGATTATGAATCACTTGGTACTTGCGAACCGTGCCTTATGGGCAAGATGACTAAAACACCGTTCTCCGGAACTATGGAGCGAGCAACTGATTTGTTGGAAATCATACATACTGATGTTTGTGGCCCAATGAATGTTGAGGCTCGCGGCAGGTATCGTTATTTTCTCACCTTCACAGATGATTTGAGCAGATATGGGTATATCTACTTGATGAAACACAAGTCTGAAACATTTGAAAAGTTCAAAGAATTTCAGAGTGAAGTGGAAAATCATCGTAACAAGAAAATAAAGTTTCTACGATCTGATTGTGGAGGAGAGTATTTGAGTTATGAGTTTGGCCTACACTTGAAACAATGTGGAATAGTTTCGCAACTCACGCCACCTGGAACACCACAACGAAATGGTGTGTCCGAACATCGTAATCGTACTTTACTTGATATGGTGCGATCTATGATGTCTCTTACTGATTTACCGCTATTGTTTTGGGGTTATGCTTTAGAGACGACCGCATTCACGTTAAATAGGGCACCATCAAAATCCGTTGAGACGACGCCTTATGAACTGTGGTTTGGCAAGAAACCAAAGTTGTCATTTCTTAAAGTTTGGGGTTGCGATGCTTATGTGAAGAAACTTCAACCAGATAAGCTCGAACCTAAATTGGAGAAATGTGTCTTCATAGGATACCCAAAAGAGACTGTTGGGTACAGCTTCTATCACAGATCCGAAGGCAAGACTTCCGTTGCTAAGAATGGATCCTTTCTAGAGAAGGAGTTTCTCTCAAAAGAAGTGAGTGGGAGGAAAGTAGAACTTGATGAGATAACTGTATCTACTCCCTTGTTGGAAAGTAGTTCATCACAAGAACCGGTTCCTGTGACAACTACACCAAGTAGTGAGGAAGCTAATGATATTGATCATGAAACTTCAGATCAAGTTTCTACTGAACCTCGTAGGTCTACCAGAGTAAGATCCGCACCAGAGTGGTACGGTAATCCTCTTCTGGAAGTCATGTTACTTGACCATGATGAACCTTAGAACTATGAGGAAGCGATGATGAGCCCAGATTCCGCAAAATGGCTAGAGGCCATGAAATTTGAGATGGGATCCATGTATGAAAAAAAAGTATGGACTTTGGTTGACTTGCCCAATGATCGGCAAGCCATTGAGAATAAATGGATCTTTAAGAAGAAGACTGACGCTAATGGTAATGTAACTGTCTATAAAGCTCGACTTGTTGCGAAAGGTTTTCGACAAGTTCAAGGGGTTGACTACAATGAGATTTTCTCACCCGTAGCGATGCTTAAGTCTGTCTGAATCATGTTAGCTATTGCTGCATTTCATGATTATGAAATTTGGCAAATGGATGTCAAGACTGCATTCTTGAATGGATTTCTAGAAGAAGAGTTGTATATGATGCAGCCGGAAGGTTTTGTTGATCCAAAAGGTGCTGACAAAGTGTGCAAGCTCCAGCGTTCCATTTATAGACTGGTGCAAGCATCTCGGAGTTGGAATAAACGCTTTGATAGTGTGATCAAAGCATATGGTTTTATACAGACTTTTGGAGAAGCCTGTATTTACAAGAAAGTGAGTGGGAGCTCTGTAGCATTTCTAATTTTATATGTAGATGACATATTATTAAGTGGAAATGATATAGAATTTCTGGATAGCATAAAAGAATACTTGAATAAAAGTTTTTCAATGAAAGACCTCGGTGAAGCTGCTTACATATTGGGCATCAAGATCTATAGAGATAGGTCAAGACGCTTAATAGGACTTTCACAAAACACATACCTTGACAAAATTTTGAAAAAGTTCAAAATGGATCAGGCAAAGAAAGGATTCTTGCATGTGCTACAAGGTGTGAAGTTGAGTCAAACTCAATGCCCGACCACAGCAGAAGATAGAGAGAAAATGAAAAATGTTCCTATGCTTCAGCCATAGGCTCTATCATGTATGCAATGCTGTGTACCAGACCTGACGTATGCTTAGCAATAAGCTTGGCAGGAAGGTACCAAAGTAATCTAGGAGTGGATCACTGGACAGCGGTCAAGAAAATCCTGAAATACCTGAAAAGGACTAAGGATATGTTTCTCGTATATGGAGGTGACAAAGAGCTAGTCGTAAACGGTTACGTTGATGCAAGCTTTGACATTGATCCGGACGATTCTAAATCGCAAACCGGATACGTGTTTTTATTAAACGGTGGAGCTGTAAGTTGGTGCAGTTCTAAACAAAGTGTCGTAGCGGGATCTACATGTGAAGTAGAGTACATAGCTGCTTCAGAAGCAGTAAATGAAGGAGTCTGGATGAAGGAGTTCATTTCCGATCTAGGTGTCATACCTAGTGCATCGGGACCAATGAAGATCTTCTGTGACAATACTGGTGCAATTGCCTTGGCAAAGGAATCCAGATTTTACAAGAGGACCAAGCACATCAAGAGACGCTTCAATTCCATTCGGGACCAAGTCCAAGTGGGAGACATAGAGATTTGCAAGATACATACGGATCTGAATGTTGCAGACCCGTTGACTAAGCCTCTCTCACGAGCAAAACATGATCAGCACCAAGACTCCATGGGTGTTAGAATCATTACTATGTAATCTAGATTATTGACTCTAGTGCAAGTGGGAGACTGAAGGAAATATGCCCTAGAGGCAATAATAAAGTTATTATTTATTTCCTCATATCATGATAAATGTTTATTATTCATGCTAGAATTGTATTAACCGGAAACATGATACATGTGTGAATACATAGACAAACATATAGTCACTAGTATGCCTCTACTTGACTAGCTCATTAATCAAAGATGGTTATGTTTCCTAACCATAGACATGTGTTGTCATTTGATTAATGGGATCACATCATTAGGATAATGATGTGATTGACATGACCCATTCCGTTAGCCTAGCACTTGATCGTTTGGTATATTGCTATTGCTTTCTTCATGACTTATACAAAGTTCCTGCAACTATGAGATTGTGCAACTCCCGTTTACCGGAAGAACACTTTGTGTGCTACCAAACGTCACAACGTAACTGGGTGATTATAAAGGTGCTCTACAGGTGTTTCCGAAGGTACATGTTGGGTTGGCATAAATCGAGATTAGGTTTTGTCACTCCGATTGTCGGAGAGGTATCTCTGGGCCCTCTCGGTAATACTCATCACCTAAGCCTTGCAAGCATCATAACTAATGAGTTAGTTATAAGATGATGTGTTACAGAACGAGTAAAGAGACTTGCCGGTAACGAGATTGAACTAGGTATTGGATACCGATGATCAAATCTCGGGCAAGTAACATACCGATGACAAAGGGAACAACGTATGTTGTTATGCGGTTTGACCGATAAAGATCTTCGTAGAATATGTAGGAACCAATATGGGCATCCAGGTCCCGCTATTGGTTATTGACCGAGAATGGTTCTAGGTCATGTCTACATAGTTCACGAACCCGTAGGGTCCGCACGCTTAATGTTACGATGATAGTTTTATTATGAGTTTATAAGTTTTGATGTACTGAAGTTTGTTCGGAGTCCCGGATGTGATCACGGACATGACGAGGAGTCTCGAAATGGTCGAGACATAAAGATTGATATATTGGAAGCCTATGTTTGGACATCGGAAAGGTTCCGGGTGAAATCAGGATTTTACCGGAACACCGGGGGGTTACCGGAACCCTCCTGGGGGTTAATGGGCCTTAGTGGGCCATGAGGGAGAAGAGGAGGGCCGGCCAGGGCAGGCCGCGCGCCCCCTCCCCCCGTAGTCCGAATAGGACAAGGAAGGGGGGGGGGGGCGGCGCCCCCCTTTCCTCTTTCCCCTCCCCCCTTTCCTTCTCCACCAAGGCAAGAGGGGGGAGTCCTACTCCCGGTGGGAGTAGGACTCCTCCAGGCGCACCCCAAGGGGGCCGGCCGCACCTCCCCCTCCCTCCTTTATATACGGGGGCAGGGGGCACCCCATAACACACAAGTTGATCTACGGATCGTTCCTTAGCCGTGTGCGGTGCCCCCCTCCACCATATTCCACCTCGGTCATATCGTCGCGAAGTTTAGGCGAAGCCCTGCGCCGGTAGAACATCATCATCGTCACCACGCCGTCATGCTGACGGAACTCATCCCCGAAGCTTTGCTAGATCGGAGCCCGGGGATCGTCATCGAGCTGAACGTGTGCTGAACTCGGAGGTGCCGTACGTTCGGTGCTTGGATCGGTCGGATCGTGAAGACGTACGACTACATCAACCGCGTTGTCATAACGCTTCCGCTTATGGTCTACGAGGGTACGTGGACAACACTCTCCCCTCTCGTTGCTATGTCATCACCATGATCTTGCGTGTACATAGGAATTTTTTTGAAATTACTATGTTCCCCAACAGGAAGCCCCTTGTTAAGTTACACCGGACTCGTCTAACCATGTCTGAGGTCTAGATGACCTGTTTTTAGGGGCTTTGACCTGCAAGGTCAGAATAATGTGTGGCTGTCTAGGCAGCCGCACATTCTCTGTGGTCGAGAGACACCTGGAGTTTTAAGAATATGCACGTGGACCGGACATTTTTAAGCGTAAGAGACGCATAATGTGGTATTGCATTAAAGTGGGCGAAAGCTGCACGCCCCAGTAGTGCTTAAGGGCTACTGCTAAATGGGGCGATGGAGGGTGAGCTTTTCACGACGGAGGTTGTCGGATGAACCAAACATGACCCCTAGTGGTACAGAGCCTATAAAATTGGCTGAAAAGGCCTGACGTCACTCCTTTAAAGGAAGTGCTTGCTATAGCGAATTTTGGTGGGTTCTATCCCCAGTCTGCGGACGGTGTCCTGGTATAGCAGGGGCCGCGCTGCGTGTTATCACGTGAAGTGAGTTCACTGTTTTGACTTCTAATGGGAAAGTCTTTTGGTTTCCGGAGTGCTGCTTTTGGGTTTCGTCACTTTCACTTGGTGTGTCGAGCCCTTTGTGTTCGGCGTTAAGTCGGCCGGACTGCTTGAAGACCCAACAATCTCTGTGGGTATGGTTTGCAGGCTTCCCGGAGGTACCATGTATTTGACACAGTCTATCCAGGATCTTGTTGAGGTTGGATAGCTCGTCACTGTTATCCTTTAAGGGCAGTGTTTTGTTGTTCGGCTGAGAGCTTTTGAATCCGGCGTTGACCGCCGTACTATTTGGGCCATTCTCCTTATTCCGGCGCTGATCTTTTTTGCGTCATGATTTCCCATTTCCATCCCTGATTTCGGATGTACTCGGGTCGCTGGTGCTGCATCTAGCCAACCAGCTGTCTTCCCCCGCGCAAAAGTGGGTCATGAGACTTGTTAGTGCGGCCATTGTTCTTGGTTTTTCCTGGCCGAGGTGTCTGGCGAGCCATTCGTCTTGGACGTTGTGTTTGAAGGCTGCTAAGGCTTCAGCGTCCGGACAGTCGACTATTTGGTTCTTTTTAGTGAGGAACCTGTTCCAGAATTTGTGTGCTGATTCTTCGGGCTGTTGAGTTATGTGACTTAAATCATCTGCATCCGGAGGCCGGACATAAGTCCCCTGAAAATTTGCTCGAAACGCATCCTCAAGCTCTTCCCAACTCCCAATCGTATTTTCTGGGAGGCTTTTAAGCCAATGCCGGTCCGGCCCTTTGAGCTTGAGGGGAAGGTATTTTATGGCATGGAGATCGTCTCCTCTTGCCATGTGTATGTGTAGGATATAATCCTCAATCCAGACTCTGGGGTCTGTTGTTCCGTCGTATGCCTCTATGTTTATGGGTTTAAATCCCGCTGGAAATCCATGATTCAGTACCTCGTCGGTAAAACATAGTGGGTGTGCGGCGCCCCTGTATTTGGGTGTGCCGTTGTCTTCAAATGCTCGGCTGGTTGTGTTACTTCCTTGAGTCTTCTTTTTTGGCCCATAGGTAGACTTGGCCGGGTTATCCTTTTTCTGAAGATCTTTATGCTGATCATGTGCCGGCTTGTGTGTGGTGCCCCATGTTGCTCTTGGCCTGTCATCTGGTCGTCTATCCGGCCAGGCGGCCCCTTTCTTTTTTGACTGGCTCGAAGGCCTCTTCGTCAAATTCGGGCAACAACTTGCGCTTCGGGTAGCTCTTTGTCTGGTGACTAGTGCCATATTTATCTGCGGTGTTGAGTACTTTGCTCCATCTTATTCTGAGTGTGTCTTCCGCTGTTTTGGGCTTCCGCTTTTGCTTCTTCAAACTTCTTGCAGTGGCGACGAGCCTGTTATGGAGATTCATATGCTCTAGTGATGTGAGATCATCTTCGCCGGGGATGGGTTGCTTGTCCGGTTCATGTCCGGCTGGCTGCTTGTTGACGTGTGCGTCGTCCACTGCTTCGCCCTGCTCTAGGGCCGGGTCCATATGGGTACCGTTTTTGTCGATGCCGGTCTTCGAGCGGCGCTTGCATCTCCGCTTTGTTTGTCTGTTGGGGGAGTTGTCCTTCGCCACATCCCATTTTTCCTCATTGTCGCTTCCTTTTGGTGTGTCCACCATGCATACGTTGTGGGATGGGGTGGCTTTCTTGCGCCCATTAGGTGCTGGTTCTTGGTCGTCCCCGGCATCGTCGTCCATACCGTCGATGTCCTCGGAGTCGTACTCTAGCCTGTCAGTTAAATCGTCGACAGCGGCTACCAAGTGGGTGGTGGGTGGGCTTTGAATTTCTTCGTCGTCCGCATCCTAGCCGTCCTGACCACAATCTGGCCAGGTCTCTCCTGATAACGAGAGGTATTTTAGCAAACTCAAGATGTCGCCGAAAGGTGAGTGTTGAGAGACGTCCGCTGCGGTGAACTCCATGATCGGCGCCCAGTCGGATTCGATCGGGGCAGGCGCGGGAGGTTCGGAGTCCGGTGAGGAGTCCGGCACCTTGGAGTCACGAGCTTTATGAGGGACGAAGTCAGTGTTCGGCTCTATCGCCGTAGAGGTTGCAGCCCCCGAGGCGGTGTCTAGGCATCCATCCTCGATAAGCGGGGCTGGCTCCGAATTGAAGATCAGAGTGGTTTCGAGTGCGGCCTCCAGAGTACTGTCCAGCGGCAGAGCTAAATCATGCCCGACGTGACAGTGCGGCACGCTCGGCTGTGGCTCGAATCCGTCGAAGATCAAGTCCCCGCGGATGTCAGCCGTGTAGTCCAAACTTCCAAATCTGACCTGACGGCCCGGGGCGTAACTTTCGACCTGCTCTAGATGGCCAAGCGAATTGGCCCGCAATGCAAAGCCGCCGAATACGAAGATCTGTCCGGGGAGGAAGGTCTCACCCTGGACGGCGTCGTTGATGATGATCGAAGAAGCCATCGAGCCTATCGGTGACGACAGAGAGGAACTCTCAATGAAAGCACCAATGTCGGTGTCAAAACCGGCAGATCTCGGGTAGGGGGTCCCGAACTGTGCGTCTAGGCGGATGGTAACAGGAGACGAGGGACACGATGTTTTTACCCAGGTTTGGGCCCTCTTGATGGAGGTAAAACCCTACGTCCTGCTTGATTAATATTGATGATGTGGGTTACAAGAGTAGATCTACCACGAGATCAAGGAGGCTAAACCCTAGAAGCTAGCCTATGGTATGATTGTTGTTCGTCCTATGGACTAAGGCCATCCGGTTTATATAGACACCGGAGAGGGCTAGGGTTACACAAAGTCGGTTACAAAGGTAGGAGATCTACATATCCGTATCGCCAAGCTTGCCTTCCACGCCAAGGAAAGTCCCATCCGGACACGGGACGAAGTCTTCAATCTTGTATCTTCATAGTCTTGGAGTCCGGCCGATGATGATAGTTCGGCTATCCGGACACCCCCTAGTCCGGGACTCCCTCAACGGGTTATGTCCGAGAATATGCATTTTCATATTATGCTTCCAACTAGCAAAATTAGTACCATCAAAGTAAGGACCTCTACGGTGATAATTTCCCTCGCTAGACGCCATACTCTCCTAGGTTGTGAAACCAAGGCTATGACCACCAAAAGCTATGGAAATCAAAGCAAATGGAGACCAAAGCTCTGATACCACTTGTAGGACCTTGAAGTATGTCTAGATGGGGGGTGATTAGACTACTTGACTAATAAAAAACTTAACCTTTTCCCAATTTTATAGTTTGGCAGATTTTAGCTATTTAAGGACAAGTCAAGCAATCATCACACAATTCAAGCACATGCAAAGAGTGTATAGGCAGCGGAAATTAAATCATGCAACTTGCAAGAAAGTAAAGGGAAGGGTTTGGAGGATTCAAACGCAATTGGAGACACGTATGTTTTTGGCGTGGTTCCGATAGGTGGTGCTATCGTACATCCATGTTGATGGAGACTTCAACCCACGAAGGGTAACGGCTGCGTGAGTCCACGGAGGGCTCCACCCACGAAGGGTCCATGAAGAAGCAACCTTGTCTATCCCACCATGGCCGTCGCCCACGAAGGACTTACCTCACTAGCGGTAGATCTTCACGAAGTAGGCAATCTCCTTGCCCTTACAAACTCCTTGGTTCAACTCCCCAATCTTATCGGAGGCTCCCAAGTGACACCTAGCCAATCTAGGAGACACCACTCTCCAAGAAGTAACAAATGGTGCGTTGATGATGAACTCCTTGCTCTTGTGCTTCAAATGATAGTCTCCCCAACACTCAACTCTCTCTCATAGGATTTGGATCTGGTGGAAAGAGGGTTTGAGTGGAAAGCAACTTGGGGAAGGCTAGAGATCAAGATTCATATGGTAGGAATGGAATATCTTGGCCTCAACACATGAGTAGGTGGTTCTCTCTCAGAAATGGTAAGTTGGAAGTGTAGGTCCGGTCTGATGGCTCTCTCCACGAATGAAGAGGAGGTGGAGGGGTATATATAGCCTCCACACAAAATCTAACCGTTACACACAATTTACCAAACTCGGTGGGACCGAATCGTTAAACTCGGTCGGACCGATTTAGTAAACCTAGTGACCGTTAGTGATTTTCGGTGGGACTGACATGCATCTCGGTGAGGCCGATTCAGTTAGGGTTAGGGCATAACGTAATCTCGGTGAGACCGATTACACAAACTCGGTGAGACCGATTTGGTAATAAGCTTTCCAGAGAGTTGGTCAGGTAAACTCGGTGGGACCAATTTGCTCTTTTTGGTGAGACCGAAATGTTACAAAAAGGAAACAGAGAGTTTACATTGCAATCTCGGTGGGACCGATCGCTCACTTCGGTTAGACCGAAACATTTCAGAGGGAAACAGAGAGATTGCAACCCCATCTCGGTGAGCCCGAGATCCCTATCGGTAAGACCGATTTGCTTAGGGTTTGTGGCAGTGGCTATGACTTTTGGAATCGGTGGCACCGGATAGAAAGAATCGGTGTGACCGATTTTGGCTTTGGGTTTAGGTCATTTGTGGATGTGGGAAAGTAGTTGAGGGTTTTGGAGCATATCACTAAGCACACGAAGCAAGAGGCTCATTAAGAAACACCTCATCCCTTCTTGATAGTATTGGCTTTTCCTATAGACTCAATGTGATCTTGGATCACTAAAATGTAAAATGAAGAGTCTTGAGCTTTTGAGCTTGAGCCAATCCTTTGTCCTTAGTATTTTGAGGGATCCACTTTCATCATCCATGCCATGCCATTCATTGAGCTTTCCTGAAACAATAGTCTTGGAATAGCATTAGCTCAATGAGCTATATGTTGTTATGAATTACCAAAACCACCTAGGGATAGTTGCACTTTCAAGGCGGCACAATCAGGATGGAAACAGTGGATCGCTATGGGTAGGGCTATGCTGAAACCAACGAACTCATACATAACGGTTCATCGTCTTTATCAATGATGGGGAAATATCTTGAATGCTGTGCAAAGAAAACAGACAAACAACAGAATAAGTTCTGCTAGCACATTAAGTTGACATACAACCCTTTCTAAAAAAAGTTCAGGTACAAAATTAGAACATGTCACAATCAAATGTACTAGCACATCAGTGCTTCACACCCATAGCTCGGATTTAACTAGTATCTGACAAGATTCGGTTGTTACCTCAAATTAGAGCACATCTAGGCAGCCAGCCCTACCTCTTCTCCCAAAGAAGCAGTGGCCTCTGCCGCGCGATGGGGTAGGCCTTGTGCCATCCATGGTTCCGAGCAACATGGGGAAAGTCTAACGTTGACTCCTGTAATGGACGTCGTCAACGGACCCTGGCACCAGCGGCGGCGGCAGGACTTCGATTGATGGATTGACCACTTCTTGGACATGCATGAACACTCAATACAGGTACATCCCTAACATGGTCCATGGCGGCCTTGGTGGCAACGAATAGTACAACCCCGGTTCCTGCTCCGGTATCTCAACACCAATCACCTTCGGTATGGTGGACGGCTTCTTCATCCATGCCATAACCCTCAGAGCCAGCTGTCTGGAGGAACAAACATACTTACGAGCTCACCTCCAAGGTCGTTGATAAGCTCATTCATGGACTCGCTGTTCCAAGCACATTGAGGCATGCCGTGGAAGGTAAGCTTTGTTAAAAACTCAAGCTCAGAGGGCACCGAGCCCCATCCTGGGTGCCACCGATCAAAGCTCACCAGCACGCCATCGTAGAATAAACGCCGGGATGATTCGAACACATGACTGCAGTCGAAAGTTGTCCAGAACCTGACGAAGAAATTAGCCGGTGGCGGACAAACTTCGAAGAGCAAGTCACTTATTTGGATGTTGTGCGCAATCCCAAGAGCTTTGACAAGGTTGTCTGGCGAGACGAGAGGCCAATCGTTGTTGATGGTTACAATCAGCACTTTGCCGGCAAACTGGTCGTCAACCGCCGCCATGCCACTGTTGAGTGACAGCACGCAGCGACCGAAGGCAAGACGGACCTCAAGATCTCTGGCTCGGAGATCCGCATTGACCGATGACATGATAGTGCGCTTGAGTACAGGGAGTACTGGAGAGGGATTTGGGGGAACTGGAGTAGGAATCGAGATTCTAGAGGTAGGGGAGGGGCGGGAGATTGGGGATGAAAAGGTAGCATGAATTTCGAACACGCGCTAATATGCTCTCGGCGCGCAAGCACACGAAAACACTGGTGGCGCCCACATGTCGGCCTAAGAGTCCTTATTCTTTCATTTTTGGAGAGCACGACCCTTTTTTTGAGGATATTTTGAGAGCCCGGCCTGAGAGTCATAATTGACCTGTTTGGCATTACGTTACTACTCGGCCATATTCAACGACACCTCACTGGCCCAAACAAGTGTACATCATTGAAAAGACACTGAGCTCAAATTATATAACTTGAAAAAGGAGATATACTCTGAACACTGGAGAATGGTGATGCCCTCATTTAGCCCACCAGTAGTTCGAGACAATAAACAGTTCGAAACAACGATATATACAACATTTAAAAACTGACTAGTTCATAAGAAGTCTTGCCACACCACCAAAACGCACCCATCTGCAGCGCTCAGACTCTCGTGATCCAGACGAGAATGGCACTCTAAATAGAGGCAACCATTACATAGTAAGAGTGACATAAACGAGGATGGCCAAATGACAAGGAATATGCATAACAAAAGAAAGAACTACCCATCCAGAACAAGCAGCAAAGACAACAAAGTCATTCGAAGAGATGATCCAACACCATCATAATTTGCAGCCTCGCTTCAGCGACCAGTGATCCGGAGACACCAGTACTCCACCCTTTTGATGCAACAACCAAATTACCTATCAACCTGAAGGCTTGAACCACATCACCACCTATCGTAATTGAGACATCCAAGGATCAAAGTTAATCTGGATGCCTTTGTCATTCTCACCTTCTTTTGGCTGTAGGCTGTATCATTGACAATCAGGGGAGTTTGCTCCCGAACTCCTAGGGCTCCCTGTGTAGACACAGTTTTCCATAGCAAACAGAGCCTCTCTGCCATCAAGGTCCTTGCCAACGGTGATCTCTTGGTTAATTGGATAATTGAGTCCGAGAAATAGAGAGTGTGAACCAAGGCTATTTACCCGCCTCCAACTAAAAAATCATGAAGGCCCCAACAAGCTGGTATCCTGCTCATAGATGTAGCAACCACTGTCCGGATACTCATGTATTTCACGGTGCTTGTATACAGTGGTGTTTTTGCAATATAACTTTTCCGGCTCATGTGTCCGAATGATCATCAGTCTTTTGCCGTCGTCTGATCGAGCGAGGAACCAGTTGTGCTTCCCTGTTTTTGGCAAAGGTGGTGTGATTACAAAGGGCAGTAACTGTATGGACACTGCATCATATCAAAAAGGACATGCATTGTTAATGTAAGATCAACATTGTTCAGAGTATGAGTAGGATAATGCAAGAAACATCATTGATATGTCCCTATTGGAACTGGGAGGAAAATATAGGGAAATGTATATTGGGTTCGAAAATATAGAAGTGCCATGCATGGTTATACTCATGTTATCTCGCAATCGGTTCTTCACAGGAAATTACCATGTCATGCATGTTATGTAATCATGTTCTGTCCTCACAAAAAAAATTCTTCAAGGTAACTAACAAACCATGCATTGTTCTATACTCGTGTTTTGTGGGTAAAATTTTTGTGAGGATATTATTCTAGCCATTGATTGCTGAAGGGTGAATATAGGTATGTACACATGGTAAGCATTATAGGATTTCACTACTTCCAAATATAAAGTTCTCCATATGCACATTTACTTACCTAATGTATGGTTAGATGAAACCAATAGTGTGGTGCATGTTTCTACATCATGAAAATGAGGAAACTAACATGGCCATTGATACACACTCATATTTAGTAGTAGTATATAGATTACTGTAAAATAAGAAGAATGCCCATGTATTCCTAACCGTTTGATTATTCAGGGGTACAAATTGGCTGTAATGACATGGTCACAATCGCATGAATTAACTCATTCCAAATATAGCTGATTTATGGCGTCTCTAATACATTGCCATAGTTCTACTCAAATTCTGCTAAAACAAGGATATGCTAATCATCACAAAAAGTTCAAACAGTGTTAGGGCGTCATCATTAACATGAGAAGGAAACAACTTACACGCGCCGTCCCAGCAATACGTGGTGCCATCTGCTTTGTCGATCGCGTAGATGATGCCATTGTGTTCAATAGCATCACAGAAGTGTGTATCAGCTTTGACGATGATCCACTGCGAGTTGAGTTGTCTCCAGCTAAAGAAGGCACCCGCGTAAAGATAGGCGAGTCCACGGTCGAACAAGGCAATTAGCTTGAAGTCTGCGTAATTCGCATGTCGTGTCGGCACTTGGCAGATTACAATCTTCTGCAAAACAAGGTCCGTCCAACTGACATGGTAATCTAGATGACTTGGACCGCGATGGTAAAACTCTATATAATCCAACGGAGGAAGGATAATCTCATGGGAGGTCTGGAAGTTCATGAGTACCAACTTTTTAGCGTCTTCTCTGAAGGCAGCCATCCAGTGGGAGTTCATGACGACCCAGTATGTACCTGCCAAGAAGTTTCGGGTGATGGTGATCGGATCGAAGTCGAGGGAAATGATGTACGGTGACCCACTACATACCTGCAGAGAAGTTCTGGCTAATGGAGATCGGATTGAAGTCGAGGCGCATCATGTACGCCTCCATAACATGGTGAGCCAATCTCGCAAGACCAGATAGCAGCAAGCAGGGTGTCTTGAAAAGCTTAGGCCTCGCTTCGATGATGGCCATGTGCATGTCCCTCAAGCATGCAGCCAGCCGCAGGGCGATCAACATATCCATACAAGAACAATAGAGGTCGAGGATGTCACTGGGGAGATTGCTCCAATTGCGGCTCATATGGATGCTGTGTGGTTCGCGTTCGGCCATGGTGGATTTTGGAAGGTGGGGGTTTTTGGGGGCTTGATTTACGAGGGAGATGGTTGTCGGTGCTGGAGCGGCTAGCGAGGGAATAGTGGTACTGGGGGAGGCGAGCGAGGCGACGGTAGACGGGGGCATAGTGAGATGGAGACGGAGATGGAGATGCAGTGGTGCTATGGGAGGGGAGAGGGAGACGAGGCGAGGCATGCTAATGTGCTGTACAGCGGCGGTGACAGACTGCACAGTGCACAGGGTGAGGCTGACTTTGGTAACCCGAACACGCCGCGTGGACTAGTGTCAGGCGCAGGGTGTTGTCACTTCACTATGAGGACCGTATGAATAGTATTTTGACCATCAAGTGTACCACAGTTGTACTACATAGGTCTCCCGTGCTAGCATGCCTGTTCACTTCATCCTCCAGGTATCATCCATATTGCAAGCAGAACCAAATTCTCGTGTATGCGGAAGCGCAAAGATGGGCCTTTTCTTTTTTGATGAGGATAATAGTGTATTCCTTAACCAGAGAATGTTGTGTCTCCCATGCACGCGCCAATATCCATCTGAACCAGCTACAACACATTTTTTTATCTGTTTGCATAGGTCCCACCTATTAGGAAGGATGGGCACGTACACGAATAGGTACGACTCCTTAGTATACCCGCATAGCCTTTTCGTTTAGTCTACCTAGCCATCTAATCAACTGCCTGCACACCACTTCTCCCATTTATTTCTCCATCGGGAACCGATTTTCCTTAGCTTCTTCACCTCCCCTTCGTCTTCATTTGCATCCAAACCCCACTGCGTTCACATTGTTTTAACCTCTTCACATACTCCTGGAGTAATTCCGAAGCCCCTTTAAATAATCATCTACTACTTCAGTTAGACTCGCCATCTAATCCTAATTCTCCAAACCATAGCCCTCCGTTCCAGCGGTTCCAAATGGCGAAAGAGATCGAGATGCAGGTTTTTAGCATCCAACATGTCCTCGTCGAAGGCTCGTTGAGCATAGTTGCCACCGCCACCGTCCACCCAAGGGTTGTTCGGAAGTGGATCAACAATGTATCCAACTCCCTCGAAAAGGTAGAGATGAGGGTCATCGGTCTCAACGCAGAGTACACAGAGCGTGCCACTGGGAAGATCCAACGCGCCGCTGTCCTTCAGCTGTGCCTCGAAGATGATGTTTTGGTGTACTACATCATACACGCGCCCTCCATACCAGGTGAGCTTCATGATTTCTTGTCTTGGGAGGACACATACTTCTGTGGGGCAGCCATCGAAGGGGACAAACAGAAGCTAGAGCCGTACAACCTTGATTTGAAAAGCATCACTGACCTACAAACCAGAATCAAAATTCCTGTAGAAGATTGTGATAAACAGACACCATCCCTATTCGATGTAGCAAATTTTGTGCTCGGTGCAAATCTTCAGAAGGGTGACGAGATACTGGCATTAAGGTCGTCTGGATGGGAGAATTATCCCTTGATGTACAAGCGGATAAAATATGCTGCCCTTGATGCCCGTGTGAGTTTCGAGATAGCTGCAAGGTCCAAAGAGCTTGTTGTGAAGCCCTCTCCCACAGAAAATGAGAACAAGAAGAAGAAGAAGAAGAAGAAGAAGAAGAAAAGGCTGCACCAGCAGCAGGGCATTATGGATGGATGAACTATTTCCTCTCTTGTAAAAAAATTATTCCCTCTCGGTGTATATTGATATAGATGGACTATTTCGATGGTGTGCATGTCTTTGGAACAAGTAGTAGTGTGGGTCCGCTTGACTATAAGGAACTATTTATCCGCCTAGCTTTCTCTACTACTCCTTCCAGTGATCGGTATGCAATGCATGTGTCTGTAGACATGATAGCTTGTCCATGGAAGTTCAACTATGGCGACCATCACGTTTCATCCACTGCCACTCACGATTCCCATGACGCTGCTCCAACCCACGACACCACGTCCCCTGATGCGCGCCTCACCCCTCTCGGACGTACCACCCCTCTGCCTTGTGTGCATGACATGTGGGCCACCTTAAATGCGGCGAGCATCAAGTTTCTACCACAGCCACACGTGATTCCCATGACGCCGCTCAAACCCATGACACCACACGTCCCCCGACCTACGACTCACCCCTCTCGGCCCCACTGCCCCTCTGCCTTCGGGAGCATTACATGTGGACCAACCACCTATCAGGTCCACATGTTATTGACTCAAAGGCAGGTGTAGTAAGGCGCTGAAGCTCATTCCTGAGGGCCCTGAGAGGGAAATGTAACTCCTGCGCCAGGCCTTGTGGTGCTACCGCTGCACGAACTCGTGCCAAACTCGAGATTTGTTTCTTTACTATACATGCACACAACGATTTAATGGACATTGTAATCTCAACATGTGATGGGGAGCTGCAAATTTGAATTTGAAACTTATAAAACAAAAAGATTTAAAACAAATAAACTGGGAGAGAGGGAGTATATTGTAGGATGTGTCCCATACAAAACAAGTCCCCTAGTTTGTCACCGTGATGATGCGGTTAGAAAGGAGCACAACATCTTCATACTCGTACGACAACAAATCGGCCGCAGACAGCATGGTCCACCTTTGACCGCCATGTGCAAGGTTCGTGCTATCTTCTTCAATCTCACCATGGTTCCATCGTACCAATTCATGCGGTGGTCCGTTGCATGGCTAATCCCAATGTTGGACAAAGGTTCTACTAGAACGGTGTCACCGTTGTAAATGTTGTGCAAATTGATGTTGGTACCCTCCCGTACATATGCAAGCCAATCTCCACTCGCATCGAGCCTAACCTGTGAAACGATGGGCAGGGGGGGAATTAGGAAATGGACACAAAAGTAGTCTTTAGAGTGCATTTACTACATGATCAAACTCATCTTACCTGCTCATCAGAGGAAATCCGAGTGCCCCTCAACGTTGGCATCTCAAGGGGCGTCAACTTGCAACTACGGCCACGCCGCACTGGAGAGATCCCCAAGGAAACATCCTCGTGCGTTCCATGGAACATCAAGATGCATTTGTATGAGTAGTTTATCTTGTGAGAGAAAAGGATGAATGAGGGAAGGCCTCTAGAGATATAGATTGAGACTACTACTACCAATGTGCTGGCCCATGCGTTGCAATGGATCCAAAGTAGTAGAATAATACTTGTTCACGTGCTTGAAATATAAACACTCTAGTTTTGATATACATGTGTCAGCAGACATGACAGCTTGTCCATGGAAGTTAAACCACGGCGACCATCACGTTTCTTGTTTCTACCACTGCCACACCCACACGCGATTCCCACGACGCCGCTCCAACCCACGGCACGACGTCCCCCGACGTGGACATGGATCCTCTGATGTGGCTATCACTGCCTTACCCTGCCTTTCCTTCACTGACAGGTGGGACCCATGCTTGGGGGTCCACATGTCAGTGACATAATGGTAGGATTGTTCACGTTAGGGGATCCTCATCCCCATGACGTGCGCCTCATCCCTCTCGGCCTCACCGCTCCTCTGCCTTTGTGTGCCTGACATGCGGGCCAGCTGAACTGCGGTGACAATCAACTTTCTACCACATCCACACCCGATTGGACGCGGTTTGCCTGCTCCGCTGCTGTGCTCTAATCCGTAGTCCCACACCATCGAATTTTCATCCAGCGGGTGTGACACATTTCATCCCGGGCATCAATCCTTAGCTGGAGTACTTCTGTACTACAGGTAGTACCCGCCGGTGTGGCCATCTACGCCTCGCAACGCCCCGACGCCCAGCTGTGGCACCCTTGCCGCGGCCACTCCACCACCGGCCGGTTCATCTTGAACGAGTGAGTCGCAAACCATGCCACCACCATGAGAATGACATGTGGGCTAGTCGCATTTAAGGTCCGCATGTCATTGACTCATAGGCCGGTGCACTAAGCCATTGAAGTTCGGTCCCGTGGGCCCCGAGTGGGAAATGTAACTCCGCGACAGACCTTGTGGTGCTCCTGCTGAGGGAGTCCGGGATTAAGGGGTCCTCGGACAGCCGGACTATATACTTTGGTCGGACTGTTGGACTATGAAGATACAAGATTGAAGACTTCATCACGTGTCTAGATGGGACTCTCCTTTGCATGGAAGGCAAAGCTTGGCGATTCGGATATGTAGATCTCCTTCTCTGTAACCGACTTTGTGTAACCCTAGCCCCCTCCGGTGTCTATATAAACCGGAGGGCTTAGTCCATAGGACAATAACAATCATAATCATAGGCTAGCTTTTACGGTTTAGCCTCTACGATCTCGTGGTATATCAACTCTTGTAATACTCATATCATCAAGATCAATCAAGCAGGAAGTAGGGTATTACCTCCATTGAGAGGGCCCGAACCTGGCTAAAACATCATGTCCCCCGCCTCCTGTTACCATTAGCCTTAGACGCACAGTTCGGGACCCCCTACCCGAGATCCGCCGGTTTTGACACCGACATTGGTGCTTTCAATAAGAGTTCCACTGTGCCGTCGCGATAAGGCTTGATGGCTCCTTCAATCATCTTCAATGACGTGGTCCAGGGGGAGGTTTTCCTTCCCGGACAGATCTTCGTATTCGGCAGCTTCGTACTGCGGGCCAACTCGCTTGGCCATCTGGAGCAGATCGATAGCTACTGAAAGTGCTAGTTATCGACTAGAGGGGGGGGGGTGAATAGGCAATTTTTATCAAAGTCTTCAAAACATGGAAGTTTCGAAGACAAACAATATAAATGACCTAATTGATATGCAGCGGAAGATAAACTACACAAAGCAAGCCATAGTCAAGTATGCAATAGTGGTAACGTACGAAGACTAATAGTATGAAGCCAATCAACAATAGTAGTCAAGCAATGAAGTCAAACAGATAAGACAGATAAGCAATGACTTCATGAAGACAAACTCAAAGTAAAGTAGGGAAGGGATAGAACCAGTCACTTGTTGAAGACACATGATTTGTTGGACCAGTTCCAGTTGCTGTGACAACTGTATGTCTGGTTAGGGAGGCTGAGATTCAACTCAGAAGACCGCGTCTTCACCTTATTCCCCTTGAGCTAAGGACACACAGTCCTCGCCCAATCACTCTGGTAAGTCTTCAAGGTAGACTTCCGAACCTTGACAGACTTCGTTCACCGGCAATCCACAATGACTCTTGGATGCTTAGAACGCGACGCCTAACCGGCTGGAGGATACACAGTCCTCAAGTGTAATAAGTCTTCAGGTCACATAGACAGAAAGACTTCAGTGATGCCTAACACTCTTTGGCTCTGGGTATTTGGGCTTTTTCCTCGCAAGGATTTCTCTCTCAAAGGCTTCGAGGTGGGTTGCTCTCAAAACGACAAAAGCCGTAAACTAACTCTAAGCAGCCACCAATTTATGGTGTAGGGGGTGGGCTATTTATAGCCACAAGGCAACCCAACCTGATATGTCCGAAATGACCCTGGATCACTAAGGAACTGTCACGTGTTCCAACGGTCAGATTTCAAACACACACGACAACTTTACTTGGGCTACAAGCAAAGCTGACTCATCCAGCTCTAGATAAGATTTGCTCTCATTGTCTTCGCTCGAAGACATAGGATTTGTGTTGAGCATCACTTCAGTCACTCTAACTTAGTTCACTTGGACCCCACTTAACAGTACGGTGGTTCCTATGACTCAACAAAGAAGAAAAGGAAACAACAAAACAACTCAGTCTTTGCGCTCCATAGTCTTCACTCAATGTCTTCTCATGTCATAGACTTCAGTGTGAATATCTTCACACACCACCATTGTCTTCAATGTCTTCATACATTTTTAGGGGTCATCTTCGGTAGGTAAACCGAATCAATGAGGGACACTACCTGCGTTATCCTGCAATTCTCACAAACGCATTAGTCCCTCAACCAACTTTGTCGTCAATACTCCAAAACCAACTAGGGGTGGCACTAGATGCACTTACAATCTCCCCCTTTTTGGTGATTGATGACAAACTGGTTGAAGTTTTCAATGGGAAGAAGCATGTGAAATTGTAAAGGATAGCGTATTGTCTTCATAAGTGGCAAGGGCTCCCCCTGAAGATGTGCATATAAATAATTTGCTTTTGGAATGCAAATGCACATGGCAGGTTGTACTTGTGGAGATCCTCTTCAACTTATCAAGATAATTCATTATGCATGAAATGATATAGCTAAGAGAATGACATGCATAATGAAAAATGGACGTCTGTAGAATGATCTAAGTGCGGAAGTTATCATCGCACGTGGAAACACAAATAAGTAGCAGACTACCATCAAGTTTAAGTGCTACAACTCAAAGGACGAAGTGTATCAAAAGCAAGAGTTGTAGGCACTAGGCAAAAATATAAAGCAACCGCCCTTATGAACCCGCTTGAAGACTATCAAACTCATACGCTTCTCCCCATTTTGTCAGTAATGACCAAAAAGGTTTGAAGACATAGAGCATCTACTCGTCCTCAGGAGGAGTAGTTGAAGCAGCAGGGTTGTCATTTGGCGGTGCAGACGAACTTGGTGCAGTGGCGATGCGTGCAGATGTAGGGGGTGGTGAAGTAGCATCGTCTTCATCATCGATCACATTGGCATTGACCGTTGCCGCAGAGGAAGAATAGTCAGAGTCTTCAAAAGATGGACTTCTTCGTAGGACAGCATTCCATGGAGGAGTGGAGTCAAACTTGAATCTTTCAGTGAAGCCATCATCTTGAAGATCAACTTCAACACTAAGCAGGGTCAAACTCTTCCATGATCGCCGACAAGTTTCGTGAGTGACAAATGCATTCTTGGTGGCAAGGTTTCGAATGCGATTTACATCCACCAAGAGGCTTTGCATCTGATGCTTGAGCCAAAAATGATGCTTATCTTGCTTCTGATGCAGGGCCACAAGAAGTTCTCGATCATTGAGGACCCGAGAACGCTTCTGAGGCCTTTGAGCAATTGTGCTCTCAGTAGCTTCAGTTGGCGCACAATGAGGCAGACGAGTATTTCCAGCCATCGGATAGACACGCGTGACAGCTTGAACTCCTTCCATAGGCTGAGTGAAGCTTTGATGTTCAGCATTTTGAAGACAAAGAGGCTTCTTGGCAGGTTCAGGGTATATGGATTCAACTGACATATCAACATCTGGTAGGAAGATCACATGATTGCGAGCAGACGGTTGATAGTTGACAGCAGAGTGTTGCTTGATGAGGCGCATGACCCATGGAGCATAGAACTTCAGTCCGAAAAGGTCAGATCCAGATGCAGCCAGTTGCCTGATGAAGAAATCATGTGCATTGAAGCTGATGCCATTGAGGATGTAAAAGACCAATGTCTTCATGGATCCTTCAAGTTTTGCAGCTGATGAATGTCCTTTGATTGACCATAGAGTCCGCCTGATGATATGATATATAGTGCGCGGCAGATACTCAAGGTCATCAACAAAGAACTCCTTGGGATATTCAGCATCACGTGGCAAAGGCTTCATCATGCTCAACATCTGGCTCATATTGGGTTCAGGCTTATGGAAGATGCTCTCCAGTGCATTGCGGTGGTTTTGACAACCAGGTTCATATAGCTCTCCGGGAGTGGATAGGCCTGGAAGCTCAATGATGTCAAGAGCTTTGGCTTCATGATGAACATTTCCTGTCATCCACTTGAGAACCCATGTCTTCGTATCTCTGTTATAACCGCGAATGTGGAGTGTAGCATAGAATTGAAGCAATAGCTCTTCATTCCAATGTTCTTTGTCTGTGACAAAGCTGAGCAGACCAGCATCACGAAAGCAGTCAAGTGCTTCTTCTAAGCATGGCAGTCTAGCAATGGCTTCAGTGTCGAGGCGCATATGAGGGAAAATGCGCCCTTGATCATACAAAACACAGGAGTAATAGCTTCGCTGCTGATGACTCCAGAACCGATCTGATGATATTCTTGGCTTCGTGTAGGGGTTCTTTGAGCTGTCAAAGAATGTGTTGTGGCTCTTGAAGCCATTTGCATTAAAGGACCCGACAGATGTGGCAGTACCTGGAAACCTTGGCAGTCTTGGCTTTGGCTTCTAGACCTGAGGCCTATGCTCAATGTGATAGTCAAATTGAGGATCAGAGACAATAGGAGGAGGGACCAGAACTGGCCATCTTACTGTGATTAACTCGCCATGGTTGTATGCTTGCTCGATTGTGTAGGGCCTTGGTGGCGGAACAGGAGCAGTGGCAGCAACAGTGGCTTCGGGCTGCACATCAGAAGCTTCAGGAGCATTTTCAGTATTGGCTTCTGGTATGGGGCTTGGCACATGCTCCACATTAGCTTCAGCCATGACTATGTCATCGGCTTCATTGGTGTTGGTGGTGGCAGACTCAAGGTTTTCAACCTCCACTTGCTGAGCTGGAGGGTCAGGCACAAACACGTTCATATCATGAACAGTTTCTTCAGGAATGGGGGGAGTAGGGACTCGTTCTTCTTGATGTTCGTCATCGGCTGATGCAGCCGGATTGTCTTCAGCAGCTGGTGCTTCAGACTCGGAGACATTCACAGTAGGAGTGGCTTCTGAAAACACTTGACGTGCAACAGGTTGATGGTGCACTTCTCCTTCTGGAACGCTCGGAAGAGGGGCTTGAGGCCTTGGTCCTTTGCGAAGCCTTTGTAGTACAGGCGACGCCTTTGGGGATGGAGTGGGCAGGTCCTCATCCTCTTTAACTTGCACGGATGGTGTGGCTTGTTGTTGTTGGGGAGTGCTGGGGGAGTCTTGTTCTTGCGGGCGATCAGCCCATGAAGCATCCTGAGCAATTGGCGTCAGAGGACGACCAATGCTGATGATTTCGCTGTTCGTACAAATAGGCGATGATACCACATTGTATTCAATTTGAGGAAGAACTTCATCATCTTCAACATTGTCATGATGACCAATGTCTTCAGCAGTGATGGGATCAACTGCTGGAATCTATTCAGCTTCAGGAGCCTCTATGGAAGCAGGCTCATGAACAGTCATGCGAAGTTCTTGGGATGCAGATGCAGGATGAACCACTAAGATGGGTTCAACAACAAGGGGCTATGTGGGAGCAGCCCAACTCTTCTTGGTCTTGCGCTTCTTCTTGGAGGGAGCAGCATCAGAGGCTTCTGAGGTTTTCCATTTTCTGGCTTCAGCCTCTGCAGCCCTCGTCTTCTTCTGTTCTAAAGCGGTTGATGTGACTTTTGGCTTCGAGCCAGTCATGCTGCTTGGGAAGACAATGCGAGGTTCATCTGGCCTTGAAGGTGCAGATTGGACAGTCGATTTCTTCTTCTTTGCAGCCGTCCTAGGGTCGATGCCAGGACGTCCAAGAGCCTTGCGCTTTTCAGCCTCATTGTAGGCAAGCACACACTTGTTAGCCAGATTTTTCATGCGTTCTCTGGAGCCTCGAGCTTCTTCACGCTTCTTGTGAAAGGCTTCTTTGAGCTCGTGAAGCACGATCTTGAAGTTCTTGACATCTTGCACGTTGAGCGTGGCCACATTCTTCTTGAACTGAGCCTTTTCATAGTCAATCTTGTGCTTCAGTTCGATGATGCGCTGAGCAATAGCTAGCTCAGAAGCAATGGCGCCATTGAAGGCGACACTGAGGCCAATAGGAAGTTACAGACCGTCAAAGCTAAGATTTGGTGTGTCAAACCATTCATAAATGAAGTTATGGATGATTGCCACGTCAAAGAGAGGCAAGTTGTTGAAGATCTCTGCTTCTTGCTTGCTCTTGATCAGTTGCTCAAGAGCATCATCTGCAAGATCGTCATCGCTGGACAGATCAATGTGCTCTTCATGCAGAATAGCAGCAGGAGTCAAAGCCTGATCAGTACTCTTGACGATTTTCTTTTTCTTCTCCGTCTTCTTGGAGATGCGGGAAAGATCTTCAGACTGCACACTGGCTTCAGGAGGTGCAGTGGCCAGTGGCTTCACACGAGAAGCTTTTGGAGCAGCAGCTGATGATGAAGCCTTAATCTTCTTTGGCTTCTGCGGCCTTGGAGGAGGAGCTGGGGCTTCATCAGAATCAACATCATTGTCAGAATGATCCACTTTGGCACCTTGTACCAAGATGTAGGAGATGAGGCCATCAAGGTTTGCAAAGGGGCCAATTCTATTTTCTTCAGCTTCACGTGTGCCATCATCACGGGGAGCAGACGGACCAGGATTGAAGTCTAATCCCCATGACTTCTTGTTTTCCTTTGCCGAAGCCTTAGCATACTGGAAGTTGCGCTTGAAGAGATTGTCGTCACAACACCAGAGCAATGATGATGGGTCGGCTTCTTCAGGCTATGGTCCACGGACCATGCAAGGATAGAATTCTTGCGCAATGGCTTCCACTTTGTTCTTGGGGGGAAGGCCTCGATAGAGAATATCACCCAAGGACTCTTGATAGCATTCTTCTTAGTGTACTCCTGGGTCACGAACTTGTACTTGAACCAGTGTTCAGCCCAATAGCGTCGAATCCATTGGATTCGAGTCTTGCGCTGATTGTAATCCTCTTCAGGATCTGTTTTGTAGATTTCAGCAAGATCATCAGGCAGATCCTTTGAAGTTCCCCCACAACGCTGTCTGCCACCCTTCCTGACAGATTTCTCCATAGCCATGAACTTCAAACTGAACGGTTTCAATATGTTCAAAGGCTTTCGCTTGCTGGTCATACAGGAACTGGCTTCGGGAGATTCAATGTGTTGCTGTAAGAATTCTGCAAACGATTGCAGACTATGAGAACCTAGGGATTCTCCCACGGACATGTACCTGTGACAGCATTAGAGATGCGAGGGAAGGGGAAGAGGTCATATGCATTCTCAGAAGATTTTGAAGATAAATCAGTTTGAAGACATTGACCCCATGTTGCGAAGACATTCACTTATATGTTGAGAGTCGGTTCCAGATTTGTACGAATCCGTGAATAAGTACAAGTGAGGAATCTAACTAGATGTGAAGCTTAAGTGAATATACTAGGCAGTATGAGATGCAGATAGAATAGATCTAACTTTGTATAGACAGAAACCAATTTTGGTAAATTGGATGAATCATTGAGAATCAAAAAGATGGTAAAAATAGAGTTATATTTACCACACGATGAACTGCTAGATGAGATGAAAGGAGACCGAGCAGTTCAATCCACCGTGCCCTAACTTGGCGACGGAGGACACCTACGGCGGCGGCAGAGAGGACGATGCCCGTGGCCGGCGTGAGGACGGCATCGGAGAAGTCGCGGCAGCTAAGCGCTTCGTCGCGGGCGTCGTCGAGAGCTAGCGGTGGCGCTCGGGTTTTTACGAGGTGGAGAGGTGGAAGAAGGTTTTCTTGACCGCAGGGGACACGTATTTATAAGTAGGTGTGCAGCACAGCACAATTATGCAGGTGCCTCTGTCTGTTCACATCCGTGGGACACGTGGCAAGCATGCAACATACTCAGAGTTGTCCCACGTTCCCACGCCCGCCAAGTTTGTCGGATGGTTGTTCCGGCTTCTCCGGATATCGACAATAAAAATGAATCATTTAAAGAGGACTTGATGTTTGTATCTGTGTCTTCTGCTGACAAGGATACAGAGAAGACATTCGACAGTTTCAACAGAATGCATATGATTTGGACAGATAGAGTTTGAGATAGTAAGCATAGAGAGATTAGGGTCCGATCACATTCACTTAGTTCAAAAGATTCAACAATGAAGACAAAGCTATATAAGTGAATGCTGTAGAGGACAGAATACTAGCACATATATATATATATATATATATATATATATATATATATATATATATATATATATATATATATATATATATATATATATATATGAGAAAGCAATCAACTCAACATAGTGAAGTAAAACATGAAGATAAGTTGAAAGTTGAAGACAAATCAATATGCGAAGATATTCAACAATAACGCCATGAGTGAAACACTTCAAACTAAGAAATTTGGTGGCGGCGTTACCCACCGTATAGGAAGTATTAGACCCAGACACGGCGCACAATTATCGTGGCGCTCCGAAGTCAAATTCCACTTTAATGTATTCACACTCAGAATGTAAGTCTTCATTGATTGAAGATATACTTTACTACGTGTGTTGCACATCAAAGTCATCAACATGCATAAGTGTTAGGATGTGTGCCTGATCACAGGACATTTGAGGATTCCAAGATATTTAGCTCACACCGTAACTTGCAAAACCTTTTCTCATCCAAGGGCTTTGTGAAGATATCTGCCAGTTGCTCTTCAGTGTTGACGTGAATGATGTCAATATCTTTCTTCATGACATGATCTCTGAGAAAATGATGACGAATTTCAATGTGCTTTGTCTTCGAGTGCTGAACTGGATTGTTGGCAATCTTGATAGCGCTTTCGTTGTCACAGAAGAGAGGGACTTGCTTCAGACTGATGCCATAGTCCATGAGAGTTTGCTTCATCCACAGAAGCTGAGCACAACAAGATCCAGCAGCAATATATTCAGATTCAGCAGTTGAGAGTGATACACAGTTTTGCTTCTTTGAAGACCAACAGACAAGTGATCGTCCCAGAAAGTGACATGTTCCTCATGTTGACTTGCGATCCACCTTGTCACCAGCATAATCAGCATCCGAGAATCCAACCAGATCAAATCTTGAGCCCTTTGGATACCATAATACGAGTGTTGGGGTGTAAGCCAAATATCTAAGAATTCGCTTCACAGCTAAGTGATGCGATTCCTTTGGTGCCGCTTGGAATCGAGCACACATGCAAACACTAAGCATAATATCTGGCCTAGATGCACATAGGTAAAGTAAAGAACCAATCATGGAGTGGTTTACCTTTTGATCTAACTCTTTACCATTGTTGTCGGGACCAAGATGACGTTTGGCTGGCATTGGCGTCGTGTAACCTTTGCAATCTTGCATGCCGAACTTCTTCAGGCAGTCTTTGAGATATTTTTCTTGAGATATGAAGATGCCATTTCTTTGCTGACGAATTTGAAGACCAAGAAAGAACTTCAGCTCACCCATCATGGACATCTGATATTGCTCTTGCATCATGTATCCAAACTCATCACTATACTTCTGGTTGGTGCAGCCGAAGATTATGTCATCCACATATATTTGGCACGCAAACAGTTCACCATCATATGTCTTCGTGAAGAGTGTGGGATCTAGGGATCCTGGTTTGAAGCCTTTGCTCTTCAGGAAGTCTTTGATTGTGTCATACCAAGAGCGAGGAGCTTGTTTGAGGCCATACAGTGCTTTGTTCAGTTTGTATACCATATCAGGATGTTTTGGATCTTCAAAGCCAGGTGGTTGAGCAACATACACTTCTTCTTCAATCTTTCCATTGAGGAAAGCACTTTTCACATCCATTTGATATAGCAAGATGTTGTGGTGATTAGCATAGGCTAGCAGTATGCGAATAGCTTCAAGCCTAGCCACATGAGCAAATGTTTCATCGAAGTCAATTCCTTCAACCTGAGTATATCCTTGTGCCACTAGACGTGCTTTGTTTCTGATGACTTGACCATGCTCATCTTGTTTGTTCCGATATATCCATTTAGTGCCAATAATGTTATGCTTGCGAGGGTCAGGGCGCTTGACAAGTTCCCAAACATTATTCAGCTTGAACTGTTGAAGTTCTTCTTGCATGGCTTGAATCCATTCAGGTTCCATAAAGGCTTCAGCAACTTTCTTGGGTTCTGATATTGACACAAATGAAAAATGCCCACAGAAATTTGCTAACTGTGTTGCTCTTGAGCGAGTAAGTGGACCAGGTGCATTGATGCTATCAATTATCTTCTCAATCTGTACTTCATTTGCAACACGAGGATGAACAGGACGAAGACTTTGCTCTTGCTGATCATTGTCATCATTTGGAGGATTGTCTTCAGTCTGTGCATTGTCTTCTGATTGGTTAGGTGCAGAAATGATAAGTTCCTCTTCAGGCTGTGCTTCAGAGGGCATGATTTCACCAGTTCCCATCAGCTTCATAGTTTGACTGGAAGGAGCTTCATCTAGTGTGCTTGGCAGGAGTTCTCGTTGTGAACCATTGGTTTCATCAAATCGCACGTCCACAGTTTCAACAATTTTGTAGTGGAAGAGGTTGAAGACTCTGTAAGAGTGCGAATCCTTTCCATAGCCAAGCATGAAGCCTTCGTGAGCTTTGGGTTCAAATTTTGACTTGTGATGGGGATCCTTGATCCAGCACCTAGCACCAAAGACTCTGAAGTAACTGACATTGGGCTTCCTGCCAGTGAGGAGCTCATAGGATGTTTTGCCTAGAAGCTTATGGATGTAGACACGGTTGATGATGTGACAAGCTGTATCAATAGCTTCAGGCCAGAACTTTCTTGGTGTCTTGTACTCGTCGAGCATTGTTCGAGCCATCTCAATGAGGGTTCTGTTCTTGCGCTCAACAATGCCATTTTGCTGAGGTGTGTATGGAGCAGAAAATTCATGAGTGATTCCCATTGTATCCAGATAAAGATCAAGCCCGGTGTTCTTGAATTCAGTGCCGTTATCACTTCTGATATGCTTGATCTTGACGCCATAATTGTTCATTGCTCGATTGGCGAATCGTCTGAAGACATCTTGTACTTCAGTCTTGTAGAGAATTATGTGCACCCATGTATATCTTGAGTAGTCATCAACAATGACGAAGCCATAGAGACACGCTGTTGTTGTGAGGGTGGAGTAGTGAGTAGGGCCAAATAAGTCCATGTGCAATAGCTCAAAGGGTTGAGATGTCGTCATGATTGTCTTTGAGGGGTGCTTGGCCCTTGTCATCTTTCCAGCTTCGCAGGCACCACACAAATGATTTTTCTTGAACTTGACACCTTCAATGCCTATGACATGCTTCTTCTTGACGAGAGTGTGTAAGTTCCTCATGCCAGCATGCCCCAACCTTCGATGCCAGAGCGAGCATTCTGAAGCTTTTGCAAGAAGACATACGGCAAGCTGTGGACATGCTGAGAAATCTACCATGTATAGATCACCTTTCCTATACCCTTCAAAGACTAGAGACTTGTCAGATTCCATTAGTACAAGGCAACGATATTTTCCAAATATCACAATCATGTTTAAGTCACAAAGCGTTGAGACAGACATTAAGTTGAATCCAAGGGATTCAACTTGCATCACTTTATCCATGTGTTAATCCTTTGAGACTGCAACTCTACCTAGACCCAATACCTTGCCTTTACTAGTGTCAGAAAATGTGATTTGACTCTTGTCGGATGGACGTAAGGTTGAGTCCATGAGAAGACTTCGATCACCAGTCATATGATTAGTGCATCCGCTGTCCATAATCCATTCTGAAGCACGAGGTGTCATACCCTTGGCACCGCGTGCCATGAAGCAATAGGTGGGAGCAGGATCGTCCTTGTCATCATCAGCGTTGATGTGGGAGTCATTGTCTTCAGTGTTGAAGATGGACTTGGCAACATAGGCTGTGACTAGAGCCAAACTTGCAACGCCAGAGTTGGACTCAGCTTCAAATTCCACCTCTGCCTCCTCAGAAGCAGACTCCTCCTCTGAATCCATTTCCCTGCCAACAAAAGCACGAGCCTTGCCAGATGAGCTCTTCTTATGAGATGAAGACTTTGATGTGGACTTGGAAGAAGACTTTGATGATTTCTTCTTCTTCTTGTCATCGGAGTCATATTCCTTGCTCTTCTTCTTCTTCTTCTTCTTCTTCTCATTGTCCCACTGAGGACACTCAGAGATGTAGTGCCCAGGATTCTTACACTTGTGACATGTTCTCTTCTTGTTGTCTTGAGTGGAAGCTTCATCATTTCTTGAACTGGATCATGAAGACTTTCTGAAGCCCTTCTTCTTGGTGAATTTCTGGAACTTCTTCACAAGCATAGCAAGTTCCCTTCCAATGTCTTCAGGATCATCAGAACCACAGTCAGATTCTTCTTCTTCAGATGAGGAAACAACTTTTGCCTTCAAAGCACGAGTTCGGCCATAGTTGGGGCCATAGATATCTCTTTTCTTAGAAAGCTGGAACTCATGTGTGTTGAGCCTCTCAAGTATATCAGACGGATCGAGAGTCTTGAAGTTAGGACGTTCTTGTATCATGAGGGCAAGGGTGTCAAAAGAGCTGTCAAGAGATCTCAGCAGCGTCTTGACGATTTCATGCTTGGTGATCTCAGTGGCGCCGAGAGCCTGTAGCTCATTTGTGATGTCGGTGAGGCGATCAAACGTGAGCTAGACATTTTCATTGTCATTTCTCTTGAAGTGGTTGAAGAGGTTGCGAAGAACACTGATCCTTTGATCTCTCTGTGTAGAGACGCCTTCGTTGACCTTGGACAGCCAATCCCAGACGAGCTTTGACGTTTCCAGAGCACTCACACGGCCATACTGTCCTTTGGTCAGATGACCACAGATGATGTTCTTTGCAGTCGAGTCCAGTTGAATGAACTTCTTGACATTAGTAGGGGTGACACCTTCACCAGTTTTGGGAACGCCATTCTTGACGACATACCAGAGGTCGACATCAATGGCTTCAAGATGCATGTGCATCTTATTCTTCTAGTAGGGATATTCAGTTCTATCGAACACGGGGCAGGCAGCGGAGACTTTGATTATCCCTGCAGTCGACATAGCTAAACTCCAGGTGGTTAAACCGAATCACACAGAACAAGGGAGTACCTTGCTCTGATACCAATTGAAAGTGCTAGTTATCGACTAGAGGGGGGGGGGGGTGAGTAGGCGATTTTTATCAAAGTCTTCAAAACATGGAAGTTTCAAAGACTAACAATAGAAATGACCTAATTGATATGCAGCGGAAGATAAACTACACAAAGCAAGCCATAGTCAAGTATGCAATAGTGGTAACGTACGAAGACTAATAGCAGCTAGGTAGTAAGGATCAGGATGGAAGATAGTATGAAGCCAATCAACAATAGTAGTCAAGTAATAAAGTCAAACAGATAAGACATATAAGCAATGACTTCATGAAGAGAAACTCAAAGTGAAGGAGGGAAGGGATAGAACCAGTCACTTGTTGAAGACACAGGATTTGTTGGACCAGTTCCAGTTGCTGTGACAACTGTACGTCTGGTTAGGGAGGCTGAGATTCAACTCAGAAGACCACGTCTTCACCTTATTCCCCTTGAGCTAAGGACACACAGTCCTCACCCAATCACTCTGGTAAGTCTTCAAGGTAGACTTCCGAACCTTCACAGACTTCGTTCACCGGCAATCCACAATGACTCTTGGATGCTCAGAACGCGACGCCTAACCGGCTGGAGGATACATAGTCCTCAAGTGTAATAAGTCTTCAGGTCACACAGACAGAAAGACTTCAGTGATGCCTAACACTCTTTGGCTCTGGGTGTTTGGGCTTTGTCCTCGCAAGGATTTCTCTCTCAAAGGCTTCGAGGTGGGTTGCTCTCAAAATGACAAAAGCCGTAAACTAACTCTGAGCAGCCACCAATTTATGGTGTAGGGGGTGGGCTATTTATAGCCACAAGGCAACCCGACCTGATATGTTCGAAATGACCCCGGGTCACTAAGGAACTGACACGTGTTCCAACGGTCAGATTTCAAACACACACGACAACTTTACTTGGGCTACAAGCAAAGCTGACTCATCCAGCTCTGGATAAGATTTGCTCTCATTGTCTTCGCTCGAAGACATAGGATTTGTGTTGAGCATCACTTCAGTCACTCTGACTTAGTTCACTTGGACCCCACTTAACAGTACGGTGGTTCCTATGACTCAACAAAGAAGAAAAGGAAACAATGAAACAACTCAGTCTTCGCGCTCCATAGTCTTCACTCAATGTCTTCTCATGTCATAGAATTCAGTGTGAATATCTTCACACACCACCATTGTCTCAATGTCTTCATACATTTTTAGGGGTCATCTCTGGTAGGTAAACCGAATCAATGAGGGACACTACCTGCGTTATCCTGCAATTCTCACAAACACATTAGTCCCTCAACCAACTTTGTCGTCAATACTCCAAAACCAACTAGGGGTGGCACTAGATGCACTTACAGCTACACCCCTGGCCATCAGGTCAGGTTTGGAAGCTTGAACTATACTGCCGACATCCGCGGAGACTTGATCTTCGACGGATTCGAGACCGTGTCAGGTGCGCCGAATAGTCACGACGAGCATGACTTAGATCTGCCATCGGATAGTGTTCGGGAGATCGCGCCTGCGGCGGCCCCAGGAATCAATCCGAAGCAGATTGTGCTATCCGAGGATGGGTGGATGGACCCTGCCATAGAGGCCACACACTCATCGGCCTTGGTGCCGAACACTAACCCCACCTCCTATGAGGTCGGTATCGTCGGACCCCTGGACTCGTCTCTGGCTACGGGATCTGAATCGCGTACGTCCGTGCCCATCGAATTTGATTAGGCCTCGGTCATGGAGTTCACCTCCACGGATATCTTTCAGCACTCGCCCTTGGGTGATGTGCTAAATTCATTAAAGTCTCTCTCTCTATCAGGGGACTCTTGGCCGAACTATGTCCGGCTTGAGTGGGAAGCAGACGATGAAGAAATTCGTTCCCCACCCACCACCCACTTCATAGCCACTGTCGATGACTTAACCGATACGCTCGATTTTGACTCCGAAGACATCGACGGTATTTACGACGATGCAGGAGAAGAACAGGAACCATCGCCCACTGGGCGCTGGATTGCCACCTCATCATATGACATATATATGGTAGACGCGCCAAAAGAAGGCGATGGCGATGATGCAATGAAGGATAATCCCCTCGATAAGCCACCAAAGCGACACCGTAGGCGCCGCTCTAAATCCAGCCACAGTAAAAACAGCGACAACAGCGCAAGAAAGAATAATACTCCGGTCGACTCCAAAGGAAACGACGACCCCATGGACCCAGCGATGGAGCAGGACGAGCCAGGGGACGGTGAACATAGTCCGGAGGCGACGTCAGAGGACGCCGATCCCGAGGGTAAAATTCATCAACCTATCTCTGGAGAGGAGAACAGTCCGGACGATGATGCACTCATCATACCAGAAAAACACCTGGAACAAGAGAACCTCCACAGAAGGCTTATTGCCACCGCGAGGAGCTTAAAGAAGCAGAAGCAAAGGCTTAAGGCCGCTCAGGATACACTCAATCGCAGATGGAACAAGGTGCTTGGCACTGAAGAGAAATACAGTGGCGATCGCCACACAAAGAGCTATCCAAAGCGCAAGCTGCTGCCCGAATTCGACGATGAGGCCATAGAGCCCATTCAGCCGAAAACGACCGATCAGCCGGACCGACCACCCTGTGGCCGCGATAGGACGGCTAATGATGCCGCTCACAAGTCAGCACACGATTTACGTGAGCTCCTGGACAAAAAATCCGGTATGGACAGGTCCATCTATGGATCTAGGAAGCGCGCTTTGGCACAGGATCAGAGCTACCAAAACAATCACATTGATCAAATACCAGCTAGGAATCAGCACTGAACACAACAACCATCGACAACATGCCACGACACATCCAAATATAGGGGTGCCGCACACCCCCTGTGCTTCACCGATGAGGTGCTGGACCATGAATTTCCGGAAGGATTTAAACCCGTGAATATAGAGGCATACGACGGAACGACAGACCCTGGGGTCTAGATTGAGGACTTTATCCTTCACATCCACATGGCCCGCAAAGATGATCTCCATGCCATTAAATACCTACCACTCAAGTTGAAAGGACCAGCTCAGCACTGGTTGAAAAGCCTCCCCAAAAACTCAATTGGAAGTTGGGAAGAACTTGAGGATGCTTTTAGGGCCAATTTCCAAGGGACCTATGTACGACCTTTGGATGCAGCCGACTTAAGTCACATAATTCAACAGCCCGGAGAGTTAGCCCGAAAACTTTGGAACAGATTTCTCACTAGGAAGAATCAAATCATCGACTGCCCGGATGCCGAGGCCTTAGCGGCCTTCAAGCACAGCGTCCAGGACGAATGGCTTGCCAGACACCTCGGCCAGGAAAAGCCAAGGACAATGGCAGCCTTAACAAGCCTTATGACCCGCTTTTGCACGGGCAAGGACAGTTGGCTAGCCCGCAGCAGCACCAGCGACCCAGGCACATCCAAAGTTAGGGATGGAAACGGGAAGCCGCGACGCAATAAAAACAAGCGTCAAAACAATGAA
Source organism: Triticum dicoccoides (assembly GCF_002162155.2). Taxonomy (NCBI): domain Eukaryota; kingdom Viridiplantae; phylum Streptophyta; class Magnoliopsida; order Poales; family Poaceae; genus Triticum; species Triticum dicoccoides. The sequence goes on along the minus strand of NC_041389.1, from coordinate 27,720,558 downwards.
GACAACCCAGATAACACAAGGTTAACGCCGGATTCAGGAGCTCTTGACCCGGTCAACGGAAGAAGCCATTTAAAGGTAGCAGAGATGGACCGTCCAGCCTAAATAAGATTCTAGACAAATTATGTCAGATTCATGGCACCCCCGAAAAACCTGCAAATCACACCCACAGAGAGTGATGGGTTTTCAAGCAGGCCGGCAAGCTAAATGCCGACCATAAGGGGAGGGAGACGCCAAGTGAAGATGAGGATGAGACTCGCCAGCCGAACACCGGGGGACAGAAAAAATTCCCACCAGAAGTCAAAATAGTGAATATGATTTACGCAACTCACATTCCAAAGAGAAGGCGCAAACGCACACTCCGAGACGTATATGCTGTGGAGCCCGTCGCCCCCAAATTCAATCCCTGGTTGGCCTGCCCGATCACTTTTGATCGCAGGGATCATCCGACTAGTATCCGGCACGGAGGATCAACTGCCTTGGTGCTCGACCCAATAATTGATGGATACCATCTCACTCGAGTCCTTATGGATGGCGGCAGTAGTCTTAACCTGATATATCAAGACACTGTCTGCAAAATGGGGATAGACCCGTCAAGAATCAGCCAAAGCAACACTACCTTTAAAGGAGTGATACCAGGCGTCGAGGCCCGCTGCACGGGCTCTCTAGTACTAGAGGTTGTATTCGGTTCTCCCGACAACTTCAGAAGCGAAGAACTAATCTTTGACATTGCTCCATTCCGAAGCGGCTATCATGCACTACTCGGGAGAACGGCCTTTGCCCATTTTAATGCAGTACCGCACTACGCCTATCTTAAACTTAAGATGCCTGGTCCACGTGGCGTCATCACAGTTAGCGGAAATACAGAGCGTTCCTTACGTGCGGAAGAATATGTGGCGTCTCTAGCAGGCGAACACTGAACGGCCTCTCCAACCAGAATAAACGGTCGGTCATCAAGACCACAGACACCATTAGATGAGTCCGGCGCTCTACTAAATGTAACAGCCCAGATAAACCTGAGCTTGGGTCGATAGATATACCCCCACAGGCGGTGCTAGCGGCTTCTCACAAAAAAAAGAGAAGAAGCCCATAGTTCGGCTTGACCCTATTAATACAATAACCGATTGCATATTCATGGTTTGTTCAAATTAACCAACTCTTCGCACGAAGTCTTTCACCTGGGTTTTTCCCTTTTTACAGATGATCATCATGCTACAACCTTCCAGGATATGGCACAACGAAGATAAAGGCACAGACGTGCAACATGGCCCGTCTCAAAGGTTTCTTTTTAGATTAAGACCCTGCGTAAACCTTTTTTAATGTCTCTTGTTGCTTCATACCCTCCGTTCACTTAACACAATGGGGAGGAATACTGGTGTTCTTGACACTTTGTCACGCCAGATTAATACATGTACCTGGAAACACAAGGCTCATTATCGAGGGTGTTACTCAGCCCAGTATATGTTGTAAAGTCCGAATACCTTAGGGAGTGTTTGGCGTCGCAAGTTTGGCCTTATATGCATCAGCTCTGAATCATGTCTTTGGTCAAATGTTGGGTTGGCCCGGCTCCCATGTTTTGCTACCTTACGTTCTGCTCTATCGGCTAAGGGGGCACCGGGAGAACTACTGCAATTGTGCCCTGGTACATCTGGGTGAGCACCTAAGTAGAGAAAGCCGAAAACTGACTGTCATGATATAGCGCGAGACTGGTCAACCACTCGATGACTCAGCGGAATCTTTGCGATTCCTCCACATTAATGAAGGACTAGTTTCCCGGTCATGTACGTACGCGCACCACATTCGGATGAACGCGGAAGTACCAAGGGCTATATAGTAGCCCCACCGTCAAACTCCTACGGCTGGTGTTAAAGCTATATAGTCCGATTGCCTGGTTCACCGCGCTATCACCTCCTTAATGGACCAAGACATTGGATCAAGTGTGATTACATGCTTTTCTGAACACCCCCGCATTATATGCGTGGGGGCTGAAGCCGACGATTGCAAACTTTCAGGTTACATACATACATAAACGGCCGCACAGGAGGCACTATAATACTTTCAGGCAAAAGTATAAACACAACCTTTATAATCAAAATAGCATCGTCTTTACAATTCAGATACATGTCACTCGAACATGGTACTCTTCGAGCACTGAGCCTCTATTAAACGGGAACCTTCTAGGACTTCTTCAAAATAGTGCTCGGCTGGGTCCTGGCCTCCCGCCGGACCCCGGGTTGCAATAGGGGTGGCTTCCATCCCTGCCTAGTATGTCTTAACATGGGCAAGGGCCATCCGTGCACCCTCCATGTACGCCGACCTCTTCACAGCATCGATATGCGACACGACACCAAGGAATTGTTGCAACAAACCAAAATAACTGTCCGGCCTTGGCCCCCTCGGCCAAAGAGGATCCACGACAGACCTCATAGCAAGCCCGGACAGCCTATGGAGCTCGGCCCATGCGACCATTCTCTCATTCAATGGCAGCGGACGCGTCGGGGCACTGAAGTACGACCAGAACAACCTTTCTACCTCATGGTCTTTGCGATCTTTGTCAAACTCAGTCGCATCAGCAGCACTCTTTGCCAAGTCCGCATACGCGTCTGCGGCACTCCACAACTGGTCCAGAGGGGCATATTTCAGATCTCCAAACTTCATCTGCAACAAATAGGGCCTCCCAGCCGTGATATCTCTGGCTTCACGAAGCTCCTCCCTTATCCCTCTCATTTCAGAGCGAGTTTCCTTGGCTGCCTCCAGGGCCTTCTTCACATCAGCCGCTTTCGTTTGGCCTTCCATTTCAAGGAGCTCTGGCGATCCTTTCTTCGCTCAACAGCCATCTTGGCTATCCTTTCTTTGCTCTGGCGATGAGCAGCATGTTCGGCTCTTAACTCTTCAACCGCCTTCAGTGCGGCCGCATCACTTATTCGGGCTTGTTCCTTGGCTCGGGAAAGCTCCGCCCAAGGGGTCTCTATGGCAGCAGCTCCATCTGCAGTCACAGCATATTATAGATACTAGCATCATGCTCCTCTGAACATTTGCTGACAAGTTGAACATACATACCCTAGGCCTTGTCAAGCCGCTTGTTAACAAGCACGATGTCGGCATCTGCCACGTCAAGCTGCCGTTTCAGTTTGGTAAAATCAGCAGTCCGATCAGCCGCCGGACAATCAGCCGCCTGCACATAAAAGCAACGTGATCATTACCTGGGATTATGATCCTCTATTTGCCACCTCTGGATGGCAACCAGAGTCTCAGGGGTTACTATCTATACAGAGCACACCTAGCATGTGCGGTACCATAAAAAATTTATTATTTGCGTACCTCAAAGCCTCTCAGTAGACTCGTAAAGTCTTCATTCAAGCTGCTTTTGGCGGATGAAATCCTCTCAACCACCGTACCCATTAAGGTACGATGCGTCTCTGAGACAACCGCTCTCTCCAGAAGACCCATCAGTGTGTCCGACCATGTGCCGGGCAATCCCACACTGTTTTTGTTGCTCTCTTTGGGAGCCGAATACTCCGGACTTCGGGCAGCCGACGTGTTGACTTCTGGCCTTGGCGGATCAGGAGAAATCCTCCGTCAAGACACCTCGGGGTCATCCGGCCATGTGGCGGGGAGGCAGGAGGAGGCGTTTCGCTCTCCATCATCTCCGTAAGAAGATCCACTGAAGACGAACTCTGTGGAGAAGGGCTACGAGCTGGGCTGCAACGAATATGCCTCGGTTATGATTCTCCGAAACAAAACAGGATATATTTACCAAAGTACCTTTTTTCACTTACAACTCAGTTGAGGGCTGGCCCCCTTGCGGGCGCTGTGCGGTAAGGACACCCTCTGGGGCAGGGCCCCATGGCGAGGGTTTCTTCCCTCGTTTGGAAACCTCCGTTTCCAAGTCTTCAGAGGCGGCCCTTTTCTTACCGTGCGGAGAGGGGATTTAGATTCACCTCTCCGATTATCCTCCTTCACGGAGGCACTTACTCCCCCGATTTGGATGTATAAAGTATGAGGCCCACTGGTGGCTTCTCTGTTCCTCCCCTCATGTTCTCCTGATGGCACCTGATATGGTGCGCGCTCAAGCATCCTAACTAATATAGGATCCGGCAAGCCTTCGGGAAGGGGGGCTGAACACCTAATCCTCTCCGCCTTCCTTATCTAGTCCTGGCATAGAACAAACATAAATGACAACGTGTTCGGTAGCGGAATTACTTACTTGGGTATCCGGACGGTTGTAGTTGAGACCCACGTCCTCGGTGGTGTCCGAACACTTTATTCGTGATCCAAAGAACGACCCATACATATCTTTGAGCGTCATGCCAAAGAATTGTTGAATGGTTCACGGTCCTTCCGGGTTGAACTTCCACATACGGAGAGGTCGACGTTGGCATGATAGGACCCAACGGACCAACATTACTTGCATTATCTTGACAAGACTGACATCCTTCTTAAGGAGGTCTCGGATGCGGCTTTGAAGTGTCAGCACGTCGTTAATTGGCCCCCAGTCCAGCCCCTTGTTGACCCATGACGCCAGTTGTGGCGGAGGGCCTGAGCGGAACGCTGGATCAGCCACCCGCTTTATACCTCGGGGAGCTGTGATGTAAAACCACTCCCATTGCCATAAGTCAGAAGTTTCTGTGAAGGAACCCTCTGGCCATGGGGCGTTGGCACCTTTTCTTATTATAGAGCCTCCGCACTCTGCGTGACGCCTGTCAATCATCTTCGGCCTCACATTGAAGGTCTTGAGCTATAGGCCGAAGTGGGGGGTGATGCGGAGGAAGGCTTCACACACGACGATAAACGATGAGATGTGAAGGATGGAATCCTGAGCTAGATCATGGAAATCTAGCCCGTAATAGAACATGAGCCCTTTCACGAAGGGATCAAGACTAAAACCTAGCCCTCGGAGGAAGTGGGAAATAAATACGACACTCTCGTTGGGTTCGGGAGTGGGGATGATCTGCCCTTGAGCAGGCAGCCTGTGCGGGATTTCATCGGTGAGATACCTGGCCTCCCTAAGCTTCTTGATGTCCTCCTCTGTGACAGAGGAGGCCATCCACCGGCCTTGAAGGTTGGATCCGGACATTGTTAAAGGTTCGAAGCGCTTAGCTTGAGCCTTGGGTGTTGGAACTCGAGGTGCGGGAGGGGAATGATCAAGCGTGGGAAGAGAAGGATAGGCCTTGGCCCCCTTATAAAGAGGACGAATATCAAGCGTCCCCCGCGTGACCGTTTGGGACTTTCCTAAAATCAAGGAGTCATATTAAACAAGCGCGGTTGGGTTACCCACACCTGTATTGATGAGAATCCCGTGATAAGGGGAACATGATCTCTGCTTCGACAAGACGTGCCAATAAAACCGCCTCGCAGCACATGTAGTGGCTGGTTGTGAAAAACGGTTCGAATAATTACCGGGTTATGGCGTGATGTCATGCTATGAAAAGTTGTTAGCAGATTAGATATGTGGAATATTGTGATCTCTATGGTGGTACATGGAATTTGTTTTACAGAGTCGGACACGATTCTTGTGTTCAAAATCTTCTATGGAGTATTCGGAGAAGGAACCCGCCTTGCAATGCCGAAGACAATCTGCGCGCCAGACTCATCATCATTGAAGCCTCGTTCAGGGGCTACTGAGGGAGTCCAGGATTAAGGGGTCCTCGGACAGCCGGACTATATACTTTGGCCGGACTATTGGACTATGAAGATACAAGATTGAAGACTTCGTCCCATGTCTGGATGGGACTCTCCTTTGCGTGGAAGGCAAAGCTTGGCGATTCGGATATGTAGATCTCCTTCTCTGTAACCGACTCTGTGTAACCCTAGCCCCCTCCGGTGTCTATATAAACCGGAGGGTTTAGTCCGTAGGACAACAACAATCATAATCATAGGCTAGCTTTTAGGGTTTAACCTCTACGATCTCGTGGTAGATCAACTCTTGTAATACTCATATCATCAAGATCAATCAAGCAGGAAGTAGGGTATTACCTCCATTGAGAGGGCCCGAACCTGGGTAAAACATCGTGTCCCCCGCCTCCTGTTACCATTAGCCTTAGACGCACAGTTCGGGACCCCCTACCCAAGATCCGCCAGTTTTGAGACCGACACCCGCAGTACGAGCTCGTGCCAAACCCGGAATTTGTTTCTTACTACTACCAACCACTAGTAAGGTACACGTGCATTGCACGCATGAGATTCTGGTGGTTTGTGCATTATCCTTAAGGGCCTGTATGGTTTGCAGCCTAAGGTTGCCACGCCTAAGCTTAGGCGTGCCACAATCTCTTAGGCATGTGTTTGGTTCATTGCATCACTTGTGGCTTGCTACAGTTTTCTAGCTACATGGTCCACATGTCATAGACTCAACTTCTTGCTAAATCTTGCCACACTAGCCACACTTTTTGTGGCAGACACACTTTGCCGAAGCTTAGTTGTGGCAAAGTTAGTCATGAACCAAACAGACCCTAAGGGGCTGTTTGGTTCCTAGCCACACCTTGCCACACTTTGCCACACCTAACCTTAGGCAAGTTTGACCAAGTTAGGTAGGTGTTTGGTTCTAGCCACACCTAAGGCAAGGATTTTTTATGAGTAGTGAGCCCAAAAAGTGTGGCAAGATTCCCTTAGGCAAGCCAAAGTGTGGCTAACAATTTGAGCAACTCAACTAAGGCAAGTGTGGCAAAAATCATGTGGCAATATATGACAAAGATAGTCACAATCCAAACAACCCCTAAGTTCAACCATGGAGTCTTCTAGATTCTACATGTGGCAGAATCTGGTGGAATGTAGATGATATCCAATGACCAGTAGTGCTCGGATTTGCCATCTTTGTATCGTCGGATTGGCTTCATCCAATGACCAACTTACAAAGTTATTCACACAGTATATAGGGGTATAGATGTTTGGTTTGCAGCCTAAGGTTGCCACACCTAAGCTTAGGCGTGCCACAATATCTTAGGCATGTGTTTGGTTCATTGCTACACTTGTGGCTTGCCACACTTTTCTAGCTACATTGTCCACACGTCATAGACTCAACTTCTTGCCAAATCTTGCCACACTTTGTGGTGGCCATTTTGTTAGCCACATTTTTTGTGGCAGACACACTTTGCCTAAGCTTAGTTGTGGCAAAGTTAGTCATGAATTAAGTTCAACCATGGAGTCTTCTAGATTCTACATGTGGCAGAATCTGGTGGAATGTAGATGATATCCAATGGCCAGTAGTGCTTGGATTTGCCATCTTTGTACCATCGGATTGGCTTCATCCAACGACCAACTTTCAAAGTTATTCACACACTATATAGGGGTATAGATATATATGTGCCAGCCCGTTGCAATGGTTCCAAAGTATATCTATTTAGTGGAGTGCACTCTAAACACATTATCTATTTATTTTTCTCTAACCTTTCATAGCCATGCAACCTAGCCACATAAGCTTCATGGGTGCCCCCACATCATATTATTCATAGAACGTTGACTGAAAAAAAGATAAATCACCCAAAACAAGATCTTCCTGTTTTTTGTTCCTACGATGTTGTGCCGTGCACGTACCTGCTAGTTGTATAGTGGTATTAATAGTTGTATAGTATAAACTTGGTACTAGCAGGATAGTAGTACAGAATGCTCCTACTCTATCAACGAGCCCCATCTGACACCAAATTTCTTGGCTTCCGTGCTATAGCTAGATCTTCCCCTCGTTTCTGTTTTCCAACCCGGCGGCGGGTGGGGTGCGGTTTGCCAATAGTCGGTTTGCTCAACGGAGGTCCCACATGAAAGTGAAAATGCTAGGCAACACGCCTTACCTAAGCTATGTGTCGTGCCGGACGGGCCGTGGAGTACTCCCGATTCCCGGGCATGTGGGGGCGCGACGCAAACACGGTAGGCCTTTTCCTTTTACTAGCAATGTGCCCATGCATTGCGACGGATCCAAAGTAGTTGAATAGTAGTACTTGTTCACAAACTTGAAAGAAATCACTCTTGTTTTAATATACTCCTAATATATTACTTTTCACTCAAAATATATTTCTCAGGCTGTTTTGATGAGGTAAGGGAGGGATGTGGTTGCTTTCAATATAATAAGGGGTTTTCTGCAAATTGGAGCAGAGAAGTGGGCTATTGTTGCAAAAATGCCACAACTTACCTCACAGCCATTAGATGCAGATCTAATGGTCAGAAACGACGGATGGCAGACACACTACCATCACCAACCGAGTCTTTTTATAGGAGTAGGAGTAGAGAAACATGTATAAATTGTAACATTTGGTTCTGCTCCTTGGCACGATCAATAGATAGAAATAATGATTGGAAACGCTAGGGCGGGGTTATTTCCGACAGATAAGCAGGGTGCGTAGTAGCTAGGTTGGCGCATCGTCGGTTTGGTCACACGCGGTCCGACATGTTCTAGTTTTTCTAGCAAGATGCCCGCGCGTTGCACGAAGTTGATGGAAAAGGTAAGCACAACTTATAAATTGACGGATGGAGTTCTAGTTACAGTGATGCATATAGTTAAGCAAAGGGATCGCACATGTTGGTATTGACTGGAACGAGAATGCAACAGCATAATAAGAATTAAGACCACGATGATGCGATCACAGTGGTGGTTATAGAAGGCAAGATGAAAGATGGATCCATCAATATACGACCTCCTCCTCCTCCTCAACTTAGTGTGCCGAGCCACCGACCGATGACTAAGGAGTGGAGGCTTTTGTGGCGAGGTCGAGGTGCTTCTCAGCAAAGGCATCCAAGGCTTCCAACCGGTTGAGGAAGGCTAACATCGTAGCATCCTCACTGGCCTTGTAGATACCTATATACACGATTTGCTCGTACACGTGGATGTGTAGGTCGACGAATTCTTACAGGGTGAGGCGCCTCGCGGCGAGCGTGACCTCCAGGTGGACATTCTTCATGGCGTCGGCGGGCAGTTGCAGGGCCACCAGTGCTTGAAAGAGGTTCCGGCCATGGAGGACGATTAGGGTGGCAGGCAATGAGGAGCTCGGGCGCACGGGCTGGAGGAGTACGGCGATGTCATCCGCAAGCTTCTTGAGGATGGTGAACTTGTTGGTGGTGGCAACGATCATCTGGTCCAACTGAGAGTCGTAGTTGGCGTCGACGGCGGCCATCCACCAGCTGGACTCCAACATTGTCTGGAGACGATCCTCGGCGCCATGCCGCAGGCCGGCATCGTGGACCATCTGGCACAACCGCTGGCCGCTCGCGCGCATCACCGCCATGGGTCTGGAGTAAGCTCTTTTGCGCTTAGTGTAGGTGCTTAGGCAAATGCTTAGGTGCGTACGATGTGGTACATGCATTGGAATGGAGGGGCGCCTTATATGAGGGCAAACTGCGTTGCATTCACATCATGCATCCTCTTTTCCCGGTCCTCCTCCCATTAGTTCCCTCATGCATTAATTGAAGGAGGATGCAATGGCCGTTCAACATTTCGGGAACCCCTACTCCCTCTCTCGTCTGCATTAAAGCCGTATCAGGAACTGCACCGCCCGCTGTCAAATCGAATAGTACTTCGCCGCCCGCTGCACGCCCGGCTGAACACGCCTCCTCGCCTCCATTAAACTCGCATGCAAACCGAGAAACCTACTCCGGCCACACATCCGTTCATGAGCGGGCCGGAATTAAATGCAACACCGGCCGAGCTCCTCCCGCCCGCCCTCAGTTTAAACGAGGCCAGACGCCAGCCAAGCTCCTATCGTCCGCCCTCTATTTACACGAGGTCAGACAAACATCGGGCAAGAATCGCACCCCTCCGCCGCTCCCCATCTCCTCCTTCCCCATTTTCTCCACTCTTCCGGTGGCTTCCGAGGAGCCGTTCTCCGGCATATTACCAGGCTGGGTGGCCCGCCGAGCCCTCCGGATACGGGCGAGGCCGCTCGGTGCTTGACCAACCTCGCTTGGCCCTACGGAGCCAGTTGCCGCCCAAGAAGACACGTGGTTTAGCAACTCACCGCTCCAGTTCATCTTGATGAGGAGTGGCGAGTTGCTCCATGCCGGCACGACGGCGAGCACGCCGGTACGGGCGTTGTCTCTGCCGCGTCGTACCATGCCACCAGTATCTGCAGTGGCCACGCCTGCCGTGCCTGCGGCAGTGCCATGCAGTCAGAGACAAAAGCCGGGTGCGTGGAGAGCGACGAGTCAGTGGCCAACTTCTCCGTGTCCGCCGCCATTATCGAGGAGAAGTAGAACACGGGAGGCCGCCACCACTTGGGTCCCATGAAGGCCACCGCCGAGGCGACGACCGTGCATTCATGTGGTTTCTTTGCTGCTTCGTCTCTTCCGAGGAACTTCATTGACCCCGCAAGTGTCTGCCGGACATGAGTAAGACAAAGGGATCCGCGGGCGACCATTTAGATTATGTACTCCCTCTCCAGCTGGCGGGAATATCTGTTCTAAGAATGGATAAATTGTATGTATCTATAACTAAAATAAGTCTAGATACATCCATTTCTAGGACAAGTATTTCCGGACGGAGGGAGTATTAATTATACCAAGAGAGCCGGATTGGCACCGCTTAGTTCATGTAAATGTAATGAAATCCATCATGTTTATATGAAGATCCGACTTTTTTATATGAAATCCTTCATGCTTATATGAAATCAATCCGTGTTTGCACGAATTTTATTTGGTTGGTTAGAGGTGTGAAAATGTATGCCGCTGGCGTTTGATGTCGTCCTCTGCGGAACGAAGCAGGAGGAAATTTGTCGGCTGCCGTTGGAGATGCTCTTATGCTGGAAATAATAGCGTGACATCCAATCCATTTGAGTTAATTGCATGTATGATTGTCCCTCTATAAAAAGTTAATTGCATGTACAATGTACACGTGACTTGCAGGGTGGCTACAACTTCATATAGAAAGTTAAAAAGAAACAAGTCCATCCTTAATCTTGTATTCTAAGTACTCTACGGGTTCCACTGTCAGTACAATAGCGAAAGAAGTATATATTAAATAAGTAATATATAATATAAAAATCAAGTTAAAGATAGAATTCAAACTCATGTCATCGCGTTGCAAGCATCCGGCGCTAACCAGTCCAGCACATTTTTGTTGTAGACCATGCTGGAGATATATCTCCATGTCTACTCTTATACTCCATCTGTTCCTAAATATTTGTATGTTTCAGATTACAAATGGGCTACCACATACGGATGTGTATATAGACATATTTTAGAGTGTAGATTCACTCATTTTGCTCCGTATGTAGTCACTTGTTGAAATCTCTAAAAAGATAAATATTTAGGAACGGAGGGAGTAGAAAACAGAGTTGGTGATGATGGTGTGCATGCCATCCTGCAATATAGGCCGTTGGATTTATATTTAACGGATAGGAAGGAAACTATGACAATTTTGCAAAAATATACCCACACCCCTCTCCACGTTCGAAAATAAGGCCTTCCCTCATTCATCCTTTTCTCTCACAAGATAAACTACTCATACAAATGCATCTTGATGTTTCGTGCAACGCATGGGCATCTAGCTAGTTACTTTTAAAATAGTTATTGCGATAATTGGGTTGAAGTGATATATTTTATGTCTACCCCGAATGATTTTAGATTCACTAGTAGTAACAAAGAAAAGGTTACCTTGTTAATTAACAGAAAACAGGGTGAAAACTATCACATGAGGCCGGTAAAAACGAGGCACACTGGGTTCAGTGTCATCATCACTACAGCTGTACGCGCGCGAGAAGTCAACATATCGAGGGGGCTACCGAGCAAGGCACAGAGACACAATGTTTGAGAGAGAAACCAATTG
>NC_041389.1:27705199-27708549 GCF_002162155.2 Triticum dicoccoides | reverse complement strand
GATTACTATCAATATCGAGGTGCCACCCTACTCCTTCGGTGTCGGGTAGTGTGTGTGTGTGTGTGTGTGTGTGTGTGTGTTTGAGAGAGAAGCCAGTCGATAGATTAGTATCAAGATCGAGGTGTCACCCTACTCCTTCGGTGTGGGGAAGTGTGTGTGTGGGTATGTGTGGGGGGGGGGGCAGTGACACTTACATATCTCTACTCTTATAAAAAACAGAGTTGGTGATGATGGTGTTCGTGCCATCCTGCAATATAGGCCATCCGATTTATATCCGACGGATAGGAAGGAAACTATGGCAATTTTGCAAAAAGATACCCACACCCCTCTCCACATTTGCAAATAAGGCATTCCCTCATTCATCCTTTTGTCCCACAAGATAAACTGCTCATACAAATGCATCTTGATGTTCTGTGCAACGCATGGGCATCTTGATGTTCCATGCAACGCATGGCCATCTTTCCTTGACGTTAGCTGCTGAGATGTCGTATCATCCATGCACCGCGTGCATCCACAATATCCATGGCACACCTGGCCTGTGACATATCCCTAACTGAGATAGTCGTGCACCGTCGTGATCAGCGCGACTCTCATGTAGAAATACTCTCCTTTGCTGGCGTCCCATGTCTTGGCCGGTGTTTTCCATAACGTGTCTAACTCCTCTTGAAGTAGCCCCAGATACAAATTAATATTATTTCCTGGTTGTTTCGGCCCTTGAATCAATATGCTCATGTGAATGTACTTCGACTTCATGCACAACCAGGGGGGAGGTTGTACATCCATACAAACAAGAGCCATGTTCTATGGTTGGTGTTCTGGTTGCCAAACGGATTCATGCCATCGGTACATGCGCCGAGCACGATGTTCCTTGCATCGCATTCGAAATACCGATAGAAGCTGTTCAACGCTCTCCACTGGCTTCCATCCTTGACGTGTATCAGCTTTGGATCATCTCCATCGTCGGGCTTCTTCCCCTCCACGTGCCAGCGCATTAGCTTTGCTCCCTTGGGATCTACAAAATACCACTGGAGATGGGGAGTGATCGGTAAGTACCATACAACTTTCTGGGGACATTTCTTCCCGGCCTTCTTGTATCGAGAAGCATTGCACACCAAACAGCTTGTTCTTTCCGTGTGCTCCTTCCGATAAATTATGCAATTGTTCATGCATGCATGGTATCTAACGTGCGGCAGATCAAGAGGGCACACGATCTTCTTGGCCTCATCAACACTAGTAGGACATAGATTCCCCGCGGGAAGAACATCCTTTAGGTACTTGAGATGCTCATCGAGGCTAGTGTTGGTCCATTTGTTTTTAGCCTTCGTCTTCAGGAGTTGGAGCGTGAAACTCAAGTGGGTCACCTCAGGATTGCAACCATCATACAATGGAGTGTTCAAGTCTACCACCAATTGCTCCAGCTTAGCCTCCTATCTAGAAGCAGCTCTCTCAGTACTCGTCTCCTTGCGAAGTAGTGCTTGAACATGAGGGTCCCGCACGATTGAACTTAGTACCGACGAACTCTGCTACGTGGAGTCCACGTTCTCTCTGCCGCCATGTCCGGCCCGTGGAAATAAATCGACATTTCGGCAAAACATAGGCAACTCAAAAGGACAATTTGGTGTCAACTCATGCCACACACACAATTTCCATCATATCTCCCAATTATCATATCACACACACATAAACATATTTCCATTTTGCAAAAGCATGAAATTTTAATCACCTCTATCTCGAGATCGAGCACACAATGGAGATGATGATGTAGGGAGATCAAAAGTGCACAAAGCTCTTCTTGACAAAGATATATCTAGTTAGGGGGCAAATAGGTCACTTAACTAAATGCTACATCTACCTAGCTAGCTAATTTGGGAGGAGACAACTTCAACTAGTGGAGGGGGAAGGAAAAAGAGAAAGGAGATGCATTAATGGAGGTGGTGTAGTTAGCTAGGAGTAATGAAGAGAGAGAAAGGTAGGTAGAAGAGGGAGAGTAATGGGGGGAGAAGTATTGAGGAAGAAGAAGAGTGAGAGAGGGAGGATGTGGGAGGTAGGGGAAAGGGAAGAGAGGAGATGGGGGAGGGGAGGACGGGTGGGGAAAGGTGGTGTTGTGTTGCGGGTTAGCAGTAGCGCGGGATGTAAAAAGCGCTGCTGATAAGAGAGTAGCAGCAGCGCGCTTTCCCCATACGCGCTACTGCTAAGCGGGGCCAATAGTGTGCCCAATTTAAAAATTAGCAGCAGCGACCTAAGTAAAAAGCACGCTACTACTACCGCATTAGCAGTAGCACGTGTCGTGACACAGCGCTGCTGCTAAACTTAGGTTATGCTGCGCGGGTTATGCTGCACGCGCTATTGCTAAATATGTACCAGTAGCGAGTTTTGCTTACCCACGCTACTGCTAATTAGCAGTAGCGCTTCTTTTTGAGCCGCGCTGCTGCTAAGATTCCATGTATAAGGTTTTCCCTAGTAGTGATTTATTAATCTAATTGACATTCATATTAAACACATACTATATTTTATTCCCATGTTAAGGAAGCATGATTTCATAATTGAAATACATCAGAGTACAACATGATATAGCTTCAGCACTCAGCTACCCCATTACACAACTGCACCGGCACCAAGTTTCACATGCAACATCTAGAACCTTTCAAAATTAGCATCATAGGTGGTACATAGACAGATGCATCTTATCGGGAAAACTGCTGAAGCGGAAGGCGAATATTGAGCCCTCATTGATGTTGAAGGTCTTTGCAAATTTAGGTTAGTGCCTGTGGGTGATTGACCGTCCATCCTTGGTCCTCTTCAAGAACACTTCAATATTGAACCATGGGTGTTGTATGAATACCTTCCTCGCCTCCTGACCATATAGGTGGTTTGAGAGGTAATCATCAGTGAACTGTTTTGGAAAGGCCTGAAAACAAGGATGTGCATAAATATATTCTCTATATTGGAAATGGGGCAAAGGAATAAAAAAGACAAGGTATAATAGTATACAATAACAGAATGCAGCCACAACAATTGAACATGGCATTGCAGAATTGAACCAAGCAGTTAACTAAACACCACAACAAATGAACTAACCGTTAACTAAGCACCACATTGCACAATATAACATACTCCTAATAGAAGAACAGACAGCTAACCAAACCAAGCATGCTTAACAACTTGGAAATATAGCAATTTTATTTGTTTCTCATGTATTTAGTACAGCCAAATTTGATTTATTTCTCACATGGTATACAATAATAGAATGCACACACAACAATTGAACATCACATTGCAGAATTGAACCAAACAGTTAACTAAACACCACAACAAATGAACCAAACGTTAACAGAGCACCACATTGCACA
>NC_041389.1:27679860-27704813 GCF_002162155.2 Triticum dicoccoides | reverse complement strand
TGCACAGTATAACATACTCCTAATAGAAGATCGGATTGTTAACCAAACCAAGCATGCTTAACAACTTGGAAATATAGCAATTATATTTGTTTCTCATGTACTTAGTACAGCCAAATTCAATTTATTTCTCACATGGTATACAATAACAGAATGCACACACAACAATTTAACATCGCATTGCAGAGTTGAACCAAACATTTAACTAAACACCAAAACAAATGAACCAAACGTTAACTAAGCACCACATTGCACAATATAACATACTCCTAATAGAAGATCAGACAGTTAACCAAACCAAGCATGCTTGATAACTTGGAAAATTGCACCCTAAAGAATTGAACATCACATTCGCAGAATTGAACCAAACAGTTAACTGAACACCACATTGCACGACTTATAGAACATATACACTAGAGTAGAAGATTGCATGGTAAAAGTAGATAACACAATTCACTAGAATTTGTTAAGGAAAGGCAGTAGCTAGCAAACTGGACATGGGTCCTTATAGTGAGCTAATAAGACAAGCTACTCATTGTCGGAGATATCGATGACGATTGGCTCCTTGGACATGGAAGAGGGCGAGGCCTCCGCATCATGGGTGCCCTCGTCGTAGTGATGAGTTGCCTGAGCCGCTCCGGGCACCAACCTGCTGGCTCTCGAGATGAGGTAAGCACATGCACGCTGAGAAAACACCTCGTAGTCTTCGTCGAAGGCACTGACGGTGGCCTCGAGAAAACGCCATGAACTATCGTTTAAAGCATCCAACAATGCCGCGGTGTCGGCGTGTGAGGCATCGACGGTGGCCTCGACTACGAGGTGCTCCTCCAAGATCTGGGGGTCGACACGAATAGTAGCCATCATGACCTCATCCGCGCGTGCGGCCGCGATTTGCTTCTCTGCTACCAAATGCTCCTTGAGATCCTGGCTATACTACGTGCACCATGGCTTAGGATGGTGCATATTTGGTGGAGGGGTCAGTGATTTGGGTGGAAGGTGTCGCGCTCACGCTGATGGTCGGGGCATGTGGGATGTGGAAGGAGGAGGAGGATGGAGTTCGGGTGTGGATTACCTGCCTGGATAGGCGAGGCCGAGCAACGTGAAGGAGGGTCGCCGACGAGGAGGCAGTGCTGCATGCAAGGAGTGAAGGTTTCAACTTGGAAAGGAAGACGAAAATAGGTGAAACGTGGCTTTTGGTAAGGGGGAGGGGGCGGGGAGGTAGATATTTCCGCGGAAGCCAAAAATTTGGAATCGCTTCAGCGAAAAAACTGGCGTGCAAAGTGTCATCAGACACGGTCCCTTATTCAGTATTCAGAGCGGGCTATGTACTATAACCGACGAACCTTCTCCCGCAAGCCAAAGGCGTACTATACACCAATGGTGCTCCAAGATATTTTATACTACATCTCCCAAGGTTGGTGATAATAAACTGTGTGGGATCTACTTGATTTTCATCTTGATTTGAATTACATAATGGGGTCACAGCTGCAAAGGATGGTGTTTGAATTGGTAGAACTTCTATCTGTAGCCAACATGCGACTATAGGTGTGTCATCAAAAAATTTGGAATTATTCAGGGTTCGTTTGGACATTTTTATACGGTAACTTGGTTTTCTAGGCATTTCAGGTGCACAATTCAAATTTAAACCACATGCACATGCTCCGGTGCACCAAAATGGGTTGTAAAATGATATATGTGTCCATGGGTTGATGCGTACGTCCCATTCAAGAAATGGGGATGAATTTCAAACACCACGACACCGTGGCTCTCTGGCAAACGTTGAGGTGCTTGCTTTTGTAATTCTAGTAAATCCAAAAGTCATCGTCCGAAATTCATGAAACTTGGCATGCTATCATGGAGCGGCATCAATATGCCATGGTAAATTTTTTGTCCCATTTGGGGCAGGTTTGGGTATAAGCTTCTCATAAACCAGAGCTTCTCACAACAAGTGTGATGCTTTCGGTAGCAAATGTTTTACCTTTCTGGATGAAACGATATCCCTTGCATCTTCTCGATTTCAAATTTTTTTCCTAGTGTCAACATAGAACAATAGGAGTGTTATGTCAATTTTTGGGACTTTCCGGGTTTGCTTGCACATTTTTATACATTAACTGGGTTTTCTATGCATTCATGTGCATAATTCAAATTTGAACTACATGCACGTGCTCTAATGCATATAAATTAGTTGAAAATTCAAATCTGTGTACTTGGTTGCATGCTTAATTAGGTCCCATGCAAGAAATGAGAATGAATGGCAAACACCCTGCCACCATCACTCAGCCGCAAACATTGAGATATATACCTGATTTTTAAATTCTAGTAAATCCAAAGCTCGTATGAAATTCATGAAATTTGGCATGCTGTCATGGAGTGGCATCAACATGCCGTGGTAATTTTTTTGTCCCATTTGGGGTAGGTTTGGGGATATGCTTCTCACAAACAAGAGATTCTCACAACAAGCCCGATGGTTTCGGTAGGGAAAGTTTCACCTTTCTGGACGAAATGATATGCATTGCCTCTTCTCGATTTGAGTTTTTTTCCTAGTGTCAACAT
This sequence comes from Triticum dicoccoides, assembly GCF_002162155.2. Taxonomy (NCBI): domain Eukaryota; kingdom Viridiplantae; phylum Streptophyta; class Magnoliopsida; order Poales; family Poaceae; genus Triticum; species Triticum dicoccoides. Next base: position 27,702,263 of record NC_041389.1, on the reverse strand, counting down.
AGAACAACAGGGGTGTTGGGTCAATTTCTGGGATTTTTGGGGGTTCGCTTGGACATTTTTATACATTAACTGAGTTTTCTATGCATTCATAAGCATAATTCAAATGTGAACTACATGCACATGCTCTAATGCATATAACTTGGTTGAAAATTCAAATCTGTGTCCTTGGTTGCATGCTTAGGTCCCATGCAAGAAATGGGAATGAATGTCAAACACCCTGCCACCTTCACTCGGCCGCAAACATTGAGATACCTGGTTTTTAAATTCTAGTAAATGCAAAACTCGTCTGAAATTCATGAAACTTGGCATGCTATCATGGAGCGGCATGATACGTCCATTTTGCATCATGCTTTTATATTGATATTTATTGCATTATGGACTGTTATTACACGTTATGTCACAATACTTATGGCTATTCTCTCTTATTTTACAAGGTTTAACATGAAGAGGGAGAATGCCGGCAGCTGGGATTCTAGGTTGGAAAAGGAGCAAATATTGGAAACCTATTCTGCACAGCTCCAAAAGTCCTGAAACTCCATGAAAGTCATTTTTGAAATTAATGATAATTATTGAGCAGAAGAAGTACCAGAGGGGGCCCACACCCTGACCACGAGGGTGGGGGGCGCACCCACCCTTACAGGGCGCGCCCCCTGCCTCGTGGGCCCCCTAGCAGGTCTCCTATGCCCATCTTCTGCTGTATGAAGTCTTTTACCCTTGAAAAAAAAATCAGAAGCAAGCTTACGGGACAAAACTCCGCCGCCATGAGGCGGAACCTTGGCAGAACCAATCTAGGGCTCCAGCGGAGCTGTTCTGCCGGGGAAACTTCCCTCCGGGAGGGGGAAATCATCACCATCGTCATCAACAATGATCCTCTCATCGGGAGGGGGTCAATCTCCATCAACATCTTCACCAGCACCATCTCCTCTCAAACCCTAGTTCATCTCTTGTATCCAATCTTTGTACCAAAACCTCAGATTGGTACCTGTAGGTTGCTAGTTGTGTTGATTACTCCTTGTAGTTGATGCTAGTTGGTTTATCCGGTGGAAGATTATTTGTTCAGATCCTTAATGCATATTAATACCCCTCTGATCATGAACATGAATATGCTTTGTGAGTAGTTATGTTTGTTCCTGAGGACATGGGTGGAGTCTTGCTATTAGTAGTCATGTGAACTTGGTATTCATTTGATATTTTGATGAGATGTATGTCGTCTCTCCTCTAGTGGTGTTATGTGAACGTCGACTTCATGACACTTCACCATTATTTGGACTTAGAGGAAGGCATTGGGAAGTAATAAGTAGATGATGGGTTGCTAGAGTGACAGAAGGTTAAACCCTAGTTTATGCGTTGCTTTGTAAGGGGCTGATTTGGATCCATATGTTTCATGCTATGGTTAGGTTTACCTTAATACTTGTTTTGTAGTTGCGGATGCTTGCGACAGGGGTTAATCATAAGTGGGATGCTTGTCCAAGAAAGGGAAGCACCCAAGCACCGGTCCACCCACATATCAAATTATCAAAGTAACGAACGCGAATCATATGAGTGTGATGAAACTAGCTTGACGATAATTCCCATGTGTCCTCGAGAGCACTTTTATCATTATAAGAACTTGTCCAGGCTTTTCCTTTGCTACAAAAGGATTGGGCCACCTTGTTGTACCTTATTTACTTTCATTGCTTGTTACCCGTTACAAATTATATTATCATAAAACTATCTGTTACCTACAATTTCAGTGCTTGCAGAGAATACCTTACTGAAAACCGCGCGTCATTTCCTTCTACTCCTCGTTGGGTTCGACACTCTTACTTATCGAAAGGACTACGATAGATCCCCTACACTTGTGGGTCATCACGGCATCAACATGCTGTGGTAAAATTTTTGTCCCATTTGGGGCAGGTTTGGGGATATGCTTCTCACAAGCCAGAGCTTCTCACAACAAGCCTGGTGGTTTCGGTAGGGAACGTCCCACCTTTGGGGACAAAAGGATATCCATTTCCTCTTATTGCTTTGAATTTTTTTCTCGTGTCAACATAGAATAACATGAGTGTTGTGTCAATTTTTGGGATTTTTGGGGGTTCGTTTGGACATTTTTATGCATTAATTGAGTTTTTCAATGCATTTATGTGCATAATTCCAATTTGAACTACATGCACATGCTCTAATGCATATAAATTGGTTGAAAATTCAAATATGTGTCCTTGGTTGCATGCTTAGGTCCCATGCAAGAAATGGGAATGAATGACAAACACCCTGCTACCGTCACTCAAGCCGCAAACATTGAGATACCTGGTTTTTAAATTGTAGTAAATGCAAAACTCGTCTGAAATTTATGAAACTTGGCATGCTATCATGGAGCGGCATCAACATGTTGTGGTAAATTTTTTGTCCCATTTGGGGCAGGTTTGGGGATATGCTTCTCACAAGCCAGAGCTTCTCACAACAAGCCTGATGGTTTCGGTAGGGAACGTCCCACCTTTGGGGACAAAAGGATATCAATTTCCTCTTATTGCTTTGAAATTTTTTCTCGTGTCAACATAGAACAACATGAGTGTTGTGTCAATTTTTGGGATTTTTGGGGGTTCGCTAGGACATTTTTATGCATTAATTGAGTTTTTCAATGCATTTATGTGCATAATTCCAATTTGAACTACATGCACATGCTCTAATGCATATAAATTGGTTGAAAATTCAGATATGTGTCCTTGGTTGCATGCTTAGGTCCCATGCAAGAAATGGGAATGAATGACAAACACCCTGCTACCGTCACTCAAGCTGCAAACATTGACATACCTGGTTTTTAAATTCTAGTAAATGCAAAACTCGTCTGAAATTCATGAAACTTGGCATGCTATCATGGAGCGGCATCAACATGCTGTGGTAATTTTTTTGTCCCATTTGGGGCAGGTTTGGGTATATGCTTCTCACAAACCAGAGCTTCTCACAACAAGCCTGATGGTTTCGGTAGGGAACATCCCACCTTTGGGGACAAAACGATATCCATTGCCTCTTATTGCTTTGAAATTTTTGCTCGTGTCAACATAGAACAACAGGAGTGTTGTGTCATTTTTTGGGATTTTTTGGGGTTCGTTTGGACATTTTTATGCATTAGTTGAGTTTTTCAATGCATTTATGTGCATAATTCAAATTTGAACTACATGCATATGCTCTAATGCATATAAATTGGTTGAAAATTCAAATATGTGTCCTTGGTTGCATGCTTAGGTCCCATGCAAGAAATGGGAATGAATGTCCAACACCCTGCCACCAGCACTCGGCTGCAAACATTGAGATACCTGGTTTTTAAATTCTAGTAAATCCAAAACTCATCTGAAATTCATGAAACTTGGCATACTATCATGGAGCGGCATCAACATGCCATGGTAAATATTTGGTCCCATTTGGGGCAGGTTTGGTTATATGCTTCTCACAAACTAGAGCTTCTCACAACAAGCATGATGGTTTCGGTAGGGAGCGTCACACCTTTGGGGAAGAAACATATCCATTGCCTCTTATTACTTTCACATTTTTTCTCTTGTCAACATAGAACAACATGAGTGCTGTGTCAATTTTTGGGATTTTTTTGGGGTTCGTTTGGACATTTTATGCATTAATTGAGTTTTTCAATGCATTTATGTGCATAATTCAAAATTTAACCATTCACGTGATGCCACGTGTCATGGTTTTAATGGATATATGTTTCAATGGCTCTTGATCGCAAATATTTTAGAAAGAACACCCGTATGCAAAGTGAGAGCAGGATTTGTGCATCTCTTCAACACAAACGGTTGTTTTTGATGACCCGTGTGCAACCACTTACAAAGAATTTGGTAAGATTTGCATCTGTCATATTGGGTATGTTGCCATTTGTCAAACTGGAAAGATTGACATTTGTTGATCTAGTAACATTGCCATTTGTCAACCTTGTAACACTGCGATTTGTCATAATATGAAGCTAAAAATCACTAGCAGTATCTAATTTTTGCAACTAAAATTCAGTAATTAAGCATAGATGGAGGCAGGAGGCGTGTTAAACCGGGCGTGCAGCGAGCGACGTAGTACTATTTGATTTGACAGCGGGCGGCGCAGTTCCTGATACGACTTTAATGCAAACGAGGGAGAGGGTAGCGGTTCCCAAAATGTTGAACGGCCAATGATGCGTCCTCCTTCAATTAGCATCATGAATGCATGAGGGAAGTAATGGGAGGAGGACCAGGAAAAGAGGCAGCACAATGTCAATGCAATGCAGTTTGCACTCATATAAAGGCCCCCTCCATTCCAATGCATCTACCACATCGTACGCACCTAAGCATTTGCCTAAGCACCTACACTAAGCGCAAAAGTGCTCACTCCAGACCCATGGCGGTGAGCACGCGAGTGGCCAGCGGCTGTGCCAGACGGTCCACGATGCCGGCCTGCGGCATGGCACCGAGGATCATCTCCAGACGGTGTTGTCAAACGGCTGGTGGATGGCCGCCGTCGATGCTAGCTACGACTCTCAGTTGGACCAGATGATTGTTGCCACCACCAACAAGTTCACCGTCGTCAAGAAGCTTGCGGATGACATTGCCGTACTCTTCCAGCCCATGCGCCCGGGCTCCTCATTGCCTGCCACCCTAATTGGCCTCCATGGTCAGAACCTCTTTCAAGAACTAGTGGCCCTACGACTGCCCGCCAATGCCATGAAGAATGTCCACCTGGAGGTCGCGCTCACAGCGAGGCGCCTCGCCCTGCAAGAATTCATTGACCTACACATCCACGTGTTCGAGAATATCGTGTACATAGGTATGTACAAGGCCAGTGAGGATGATAGGACGTTGACCTTCTTCAACCGGCTGGAAGCCTTGGATGCCTTTGCTGAGAAGCACCTTGACCTCGCCACAAAAGCAGCCGCTCCTTAGTCGCCGGTCGGTGGCCTGACGCACTGAGTTGAGGAGGAGGAAATTGTACATTGATGGATGCATCTTTCTTCTTGCCTCCTTAATTCTTATTGTGCTATTGCATTCTCGTTCCAGTCAATACAGACATGTGTGATCCCTTTGCTTAATTATATGCATCACTGTAACTAGTAGTCCATCCGTCAATTTTTAAGTTGTGCTGCCAGTGTTTAGGGCCGGCGCACGACACAATAAGCACACCGACGACAACACATACAGAGAGGACATCCAGTAGTTCCAATGGCGATTTGTCAAAATATGCAGCTAAAAATCACTAGCACTATCTAATTTTTGCAACTAAAATTTAGTAATTAAGCATAGATTTCATTCATAGATTAAGCAGTCGTGCTTAATTTATACAAATAGTTCAACCGTTAGGCGCCACGGCATGCTCTGCTCGCGTCCGTCGGCGCGCTCGGGTTGTGGATAGCTTTTCCTTGCGTGTTCAACTGCTATATGCATATATATGGTTGCTCACCGTTGAGGCGACCGCGGAGGGACGTGAGCAGAGCGCTTGATCTACTCGGGGGCCCCATATGCATGTGGTTGCACCGCGCGCATTGCCACACGATGCAGTTACGTGCGGCACGATGGAGTTACGCGCTGCGAATTAGAACTGCTATCAGGACGTGTCATCCGGCCTCCCCTTTAATTACCGCGGCCATTATAACCTTAGTCTCTTCAACCTTTCGATCGCGCCCCACAACACAACAAGCACACCCACGACGACACATAGAGAAGGGATGTCTAGGGGCGCTCTAATGGAGTTCGACGAGCATAAAGTGGAGACCCACGCGAGGGAGACGGATCTCTCGGTGATGTACACCATCGACCTGGCCGTGGTGGACGACTACATCAACACCGTTGAGCAATTGCTTGCTGGAGACAAGTACAAGGTGGTCAGTATCGACCTCCAGTACACCGCCGGTAGTCCCGACATACATCAGAAGGTTGCCGTCGCCCAGTTGTGTGTGCGCCATCATGTCCTCATCTACCACTACTGCATGGCCAGAGAGCCTTGTGACCGTTTCAACAGGTTTGTTAATAGCACCGTCTACAAGTTCGCCACGGTGGAAACCACCGACGATGTAAAAGAGCTCAGTGTTACGGGCTTGTCCTGCTAGAACCTTGTTGAAATCCGTGACCGCTATAGGGTCTGGGGCAGCACGAAGGACTCCCTGGTCGAACTCGCCTCGGCCATTATCGACCCCTACTACAAAAAGATGAAGCAGGATGCCCAGAGAACAAATCCTGTATCCTGGCACAGGGCCTGGATGCGGCGACTAGATGAACCTCACCTTGGGTTTGCGGCCAAGAGCGTGTACACATGCTACGAAATGCACAGGCGGATCGCTGACATGAGGAAGTGCCTCGATGCCCAAACCGATGAGCCCGTATCGAGCCACGAGCAAAGCAAGTGTCACAAGAAGTGGATGATGATCAGATGATCATTTATGCTAGTTTATCATGCATGTAATATATAGTTACCTTATTGGTGTGTGGAAGTGTCATGTGTGTAGTAGCCACCTATGAAATTATGCATGTAATAGTTTACTTTGGTGTGTGCAAATGCCATGGTTGTAGTAGCCATCTATGTAATTGGATGTTTAATTTGGTTAATGATGCATGTAATATATATGTTGTTGTTCTGTATGCAATCCCATCGCACAACACACACGTCTTATTAGCAGCAATCGCCTGTGTTATTATCGGTCTTCGCACACATTTTTGATTATAGATCTGTTTGCCGCGTATCACACACATCTTGTTATATTGAACCATTTATGTTTTCTTGTCTCAACACAAACAGTTCATCCACGTGAAACACATGCCGTATATTACACACACCTTGATCTAGCTGACCGTTTCTTTTGTGTTGCCTAATCACAAACAGTTCATCCTAGTGAACCGTATGCTGTTTATCGCACACACCTTCATCTGGCTGCCCATTTCTTTTGTTACTCCTCATCGCAAACAGTTAACTGAACTGAACCGTATGCCCTGCATTACAAACGCAACTAAAATCTGAATCGTGTTTGATGCATCTGTCATCGCAAAAGTTTTGCACATTTTTGATGGTTCTCTAACACCACCGTTTGCGATTATTGCATCACACATAGTTTCTTGAAGGGTCTCTGATCGTATTGTCGCATTAGCAGCATCCTACAGTAGTGCTTCTTTGATCTCTTATATGCATGATTGATTATAGCCTCGTATTTCTTCTCCGATATTTGGGTTTTGTTTGGCCAACTTGCTATATTTGTCTTGCAATGGGAAGAGGTGCTTTGCGATGGGTTCGATCGTATGGTGCTTGATCCTAGCGACAGAAGGGGAAACGACACGTATGTATCGTTGCTACTAGGGAAAACCTTATACACAGAACTTTAGCAGTAACGCGTGTCAAAAAAGCACACTGGTGCTAAGTAGCAGTAGCGCGCTGGTGTAAACGGCGCTACAGATAAAGTTGTAGTAGTAGCGCGCCTGAAGTTAAAAGCGCCACTACTAAAATTCCCACGGCTTAGCCAATAGGCTACACATAGTAGTAGTGATCTACATCGAACCGCGCTACTGCTACTTGCTTTGTAGCAGCGCATTTAAGCTGAAAGGTGCTACTGCTAAAGGATATAAAATTAAATGGAAAGCAAATAGAAAAGTAAATGAAAACAAAAGAAATAGAAGAAGGTGAAAGGAAAAAAAATAAAATGTAAAGAAAAATAAATGAAAAAGGGAAAAAGGAGAAAGGAATAGCAGTAGCGCGTATTGCGGAACGCGCTGTAGCTAACTTAGCAGTAGCGCACTTCTTGGAACGCGCTACTGCTACTTCTGACTTAACCACGCGGTTCGTTCTTCCCCACGGCCACTTCCCCCAAATCCAACTCCTCCGCTGTCGCCGCCGCCATCGCCCGTCGGCCGCCGCGCGCTCTCCGCACACCCTCGACGCCGCCCCTGATCTCGTATTCGACCCCGCCCCCGCCCCCGACCTCGACACCGCCCCGACCCCGAACTCGACGCCGCCCTCCACCGCGCTCCCGAGCCCCAACCCCGACCTCGACGCCGCCTGCCCCTCCCTCGCTGCAGGCACCCGAGGTGAGCACGCCTGCTCCTCCCCTCCCCTACCTCTGCCTAGGGTTCTTCAAATTTTAGTTCATCAAATTAGTTAGGGTTCATGTATGGGTGGAAACGAATCGGATGCGGATGTTATCGGATGTGGATGGGGCTCGGATGTTTTCTTAGATGATGTTTTCTTAGATGATGAATAAACACTATTGTGATGCATAATAATTTCTAAGATTAATCATAAAATGAGGAAAATTTGACCAGTTATTTCACTTTTAAGTTGGATAATTGGAATATCCGCTACCACTTTCCACCCCTAGGTTCATCAAATTAGATGGTAATTAGGGAAGTAGTTCCTAGGTACTAATTAGTTAGTAAGAACTAGGTACTAATTAGGTACTGGTTTATTTTTATTTATAGTAAGTTTATTTTTAGTAAGAACTAGTTGAATTAATATAACTAGTTGAACATGTCACATTTGTTGTTGTTTTTTTAGTTAAAGCATTTTTTCCCGCATCGACGTCGATGATACCTATCCCGCATCCTCATCGTCGACTCGGTGGAGGACGCCTACTTGACCAGATGGCCATGTCCGGGACTGGGCTCCGCCGGGATGGTACTGGGAGGCGCTACCTACCGGGGGGCGCAGCTTGGTGCGGAGTCAGCCCGTCGTTGACCCGAACCTTCTTTGGTGGCGGTCGCGTGGGCCAGTGATGGTCGAGAGGCTTGAGGACCCCGCAGAGGTGGTACGTCACCGTCTCAGCGAGGAGGACACGCACGTCTGTCGCTACTTGTTTGCGCTGGAGCATAGGTTCTCCAATACCTGGCAGGTTCTCCAGGGATCTCACTTGAGCTATGATCCTGTGATGGTTCCTTCTCTTTGGGTGTCCACCGCCCGTGCCGATAGCCGTCGTTCGCTAGGGTTTTAGTTTTATTAGTGATGTTATATGTATGATACCATTCGGGATGTATTAGTGATAATATTCGATGATGTACAGACGCAAGAGATGATTTACTTTTCCTTATTGAATGCATGCTAATTTGAATACTTATTTATTTTAAGATTTGGTTTTGCTTATTGATTGCTCATGTCAATATGAGTCCTATAAGATATTTTGAAATGTATATCTTGTGTTGCTGAAATAGGATATGTGCTTGCCCAAGTGGCTGGTCATGTTTGCAGGTTACACCTCCGAGTGGCCTATGTTTTGCCGGAGTGTTGATTCATTTCCAGTCCGGCAAATTTCAGGCGCTCGATATGTCCTATTTTAGCAAAGGTCATGCTGGATTTTTCCGTGAATTTTGGCATGACTTGTGCCAGAATATGTAGGAAATATCGAGTGCCCCTGATTTGTGTGTTGAGTATCCTGGTAGTTGTCTTCGATCGATTTTCAATTAGTGTTTCAACTATGAACATACGAAATGTCTGACGACAAAAAGGATTTCGGTATTTGCAAATACTATGAAGACGAGCGCGGCCTGTGTGACATAATCTTCCTAGATGATGATAGGCGCTTCAGCATCAAGCTGGACGAGAACTTCGAAGTGGATACAGTAAGTCACAATGACAAGTCTTTTTTCGTAATTAAGCATGACATCTGCTTCATTTGCTTCAACTTATAATTTAATTTTTTACTATTCTACTAGCGTATCCCCTGCCATGCAAGAGTTTTTGTCTTGGATATGATAGGTTTCAGTCTTATGAAAACTACTATGGTTGTAAAGAGAGTTTACTTGAAGACCGATCATGTTTGTATTTTCCACACAAAATTATACAACGTAGACACCTACACCTATTTTGGATGCAAAACTTGGAAAGCACTATGCATGACTTATGCATTTGTGCCTGATATGGTTATCACCTTTGATATTCATTCAGAAGATGATATTGAAGGTAATATCGACATCTGGGTCGATGTGCAGATGCCTCCAGTTATAACATTATGTGAGTTTCTCAACCATATTTATGTCTTTGATATTGTTTATTCAAAAATAGTTGACAACTAATTTCTATTGACAGCTTATTTCCATTCAAGCAAACATGTCCAGTGCTTGGTAGATAGGACCTACTACTGTCCCGGGGCTGAATTAAACTGCAAGGAGATAAGTCATTATGTTTCATGGCTTGAGGATCTTCATACTGTCAAGACAAATTATTTTTCTGGACTTGAAAATCTTAGTACTCAAAATGTGTGACCAATAGTGTTCGTACTTAACTATGGTCACATCTATTTAGGAAAGATGGTAAGATTTTTACAATTTGTCCTTGGTGCATCTTTTGCATACATTATTTTTTAAGCTAAACTTCATTGCTAAGTATGTTACTATACGATGTTCTTCAACAGGGACTCCCGATGAATGTTGTGCCTCATTGGATCGAGACTAAAGGTCACATGAGAATTGTTTGCTTACGGCCAAGATATCCTACAATGCACTTTAGTGCATGCATGATTTCTAATAGCGAGGAATGCTTAATAGTGAAAGACTGGAGCAAAATTGTGAATGATCGGAGAGAAGTACTAGGGGGCAGCAATCAGAAGCGCATCCCACGACACTACAAAAAAATACACTTCCATGATGATACGTGTTTGTCATAGTAGGTCGTGTTTTTTGTCATGCATGTACATCCATGACGATTTTATGACAGAATCAAGATAGTCATACCTGTTCTGTCGTAGAAGTGTTCCATGACATTACCAAAATTATCATCACGGAAGTGTCCACTTCCATGACGATAAATTGCGTCACAGAAGTGCTTTCGTCAAGGGTGACCGACACATGGCATCCACCATAACGGAACGTTGTTAAGCTATCAGGTCGGGTTTTGGATCCGATAAGCCGTTAACAGCCCCGACCAATGGGAAATTTCCATGTGTAAAATTCTTATTGGCCGGACGAAACACGTGTCAGCTCATCAGTGGGTCAGATAGGCGCCGATGATATGTCGACACGTGCCATGGCCCACCACTGGCCCAGTTAGCTTACAAAGCTGGCCCGTTTAACTTGGTCAAAAGTTGATTGGTTGGCCCATGAAAAGCCTGTTAACGGTCTCTTCGCAAATAGCCCATTTTACGGCCCGGTAACTCACGACCCCTTAGGCCCTAAAGGGAACCGGCCCAACAACGTCATGTGGGCCGTTGAATATAACACCAGCCCATTTCACTATCGGCCCATGTATGGCCCACGACGTCTTTCGGCCCATATGAGGCCTTCGTATCTTTAGGCCCTTTAGAGGCCCACGGTGACTCTAGCCCATAATGAACAGTAATTTTCTTTGTACCCGTTAACGGCCCGTGATTCACATGGGCCGTTTCCAGCCCGTGTTAGTTTTCGGCCTATTGACGACCCATACGTTCTTGGGCTCCTTTCCGGCCCTTGATTACTTCTGGCCCGTTACTGGCCTGTTCCCCTAATGGGCCAAATTTAGCCCATGGCAAGAGTCGGCCCGTTTCTGTCCTGTTAACCCGTTGCACCGTTTCCAGCCCGTCCTATATTCTAGCCCATTAATGACCCGTTTTGCTTGTGACAGAATTAAGCCTTTGCTGTCCTTCGGCCTGTTAACGGCCTATTACCGTGCTTGGCCGATACCAATTACGCCCGTTTACGGCCCATGTAGACCCATTTATCCGACGGCCCGAGGCCCACCGATTCTACGACCCAGTTGGATGCGCATTTATCGACGGCCCATAGGAGACCCATGGATCCTACGGCCCGTATATGGCCCATGGTTGTTGCGGCCACTAGCAAACCAGGGAAAAAGAAGACTAGGAAATAAATAAGGCCGAAACTAATGCTAGGCTATTAAGGCGATTGCACAGATTACATCCACTCGGCATCAAAGATCGCCACCAGTGCAAATATAGGGAACACCCTACACTATACAAAAATGGCCTGCTGTTTTCTTCAGCCGGTGGCTCCACGTTAAGAATAAATTTTGTATGGCACCAGAACAAACTACAACTATATAACAAAAGGAAGGTTGGCATAAAACTTAACAGTCTTGCAGATAAATGCACCACCAGAAGTTTAGAAGCTCAGTTCATTTGACCTGACTGTTACGTTTTCATGCTGTATTGTCCGATGGAGCACCATAACCCTCACCTTCATTTCTCCTAGGCTCCTGAACAACATAGCAAATGTCTGATAGTCTGGTTTCAAAACCATGCATATCTTGACGACATCGAACAATGTCTCTCCTTGTTTCACAAAGGGTCTCTGTTAGGGAATGGTCTTGTGTTTGGAGCGCAGATACAACATTGCTTTGAGCTTGCATATCTTGATCATGAGGCAGTTTGTACGAGATTGCCTTAACAACCAACCCAGTATTACGCAGGAACATGCTTTCGGCACTGTTAGTGTACAGGTACTGACCCACTGCAGCAAGAGCTGACATTGCGGTTATAGTTGCCTCGCCACCTTCTGAAGGTGGCGGTTCCACCATTTTTTACATAGCTCGCTGAAAAGTTGAGTTTTTACATTAGTAGTACCAGAACAGAAGATATTAAGGAGGCATCAAAACCAAACAAAATAGCTTTGGTCTATATACAGAACTTATTTTGGTGAACCCATGTAAAATGTTAGTTGTATTTTATTGCAAAGTACATAATAAAACCAGGTTCCAAACATATGACCATGTACCAGCGCTAATGTATTGTCTATTTATTCACATTATATTGAGGGCTAAGGATAAAGAGACGAAGTTTATAATACGGTAAGCATAGTATGACATCATTCATATCACAAAACAACTAAGAACAGACAAATAGGCAATTGTAACGTTGTGTGGGCAAGTCTAGCACGGAACTAGGTTACGGGTCAAGATCAAAGGAACATCACTCCTCTCTTTTAAACCTTGTAAGGTGCAATGATACGCTAAGAAAATTGTGTATAAAATTGAAAAGAGTAATAGACATTGGCTGCAAACCATGCAGTTCAAGGCACAAGTCAGAGTAAGTAGTAGTTAAAAGGCATGAGGATTAAGGATTTACAACAGCGGCTTTGACTGGTGTAGTCATGCCCTTCTTCTTGCTGGTGTGACAATCCTTGAAGATTTCCATAACATTTGGTTCAGGTACTATTTGGTCCTTGCAGGCTTTCCTCTGCATTTGGAACAAGTCAATATAGATTTGATAATATGGTACAGCGAAAAAAGTGAAACAACAGCTAATTACAAGAGCCTCACAGTGTGCAATATAGCTACGAGATCCCGTCGTCTGTTGGAATTTCACTTTCGTATGGTTGGCCTTGTTCTTTGAACAGTTTGTTGGGGAACGTAGTAATTTCAAAAAATTTCCTACGCACACGCAAGATCGTGGTGATGCATAGCAACGAGAGGGGAGAGTGTGTCCACGTACCCTTGTAGACCGAAAGCGGAAGCGTTAGCACAACACGGTTGATGTAGTCGTACTCTTCACTATCCGACCGATGCAAGTACCGAACGTACGACACCTCCGAGTTTAGCACACGTTCAGCTCGATGATGTCCCTCGAACTCCGATCCAGCCAAGCTTTGAGGGAGAGTTCCGTCAGCACGACGGCGTGATGATGGTGATGATGTTGCTACCAACGCAGGGCTTCGCCTAAGCACCGCTACGATACGATCGAGGTGGATTATGGTTGAGGGGGGCACTGCACACGGCTAAGAGATCAAGAGATCAATTGTTGTGTATAGAGGTGCCCCCCTACCCCCGTATGTAAAGGAGGGAGGGAGAGGCCGGCCCTAGAGGGGGCGCGCCAAGTGTGGGGAGTCCTACTAGGACTCCCAAGTCCTAGTAGGATTCCCCTTTTCTTTCCGGAGTAGGAGAGAAGGAAAGAGGGAGAGAGGGAGAAGGAAAAAGGGGGTTGCACCCCTTGTCCAATTTGGACCAGAGGGGGTGCGCGTGCCTCCTTCCTTTTGGCCTCTCTCCTCTATTCCCGTATGGCCCCATAAGGCACAATACTTCTCCCGGTGAATTCCCGTAACTCCCCGGTACTCCAAGAAATACCCGAATCACTCGGAACCTTTTCGATGTCTGAATATAGTCGTCCAATATATCGATCTTTACGTCTCGACCATTTCAAGACTCCTCGTCATGTCCCAGATGTCATCCGGGACTCCGAACTACCTTCGGTACATCAAATTACATAACTCATAATACAAATAGTCACCGAACTTTAAGCGTGCGGACCCTACGGGTTTGAGAACTATGTAGACATGACCAAGACACTTCTCTGGTCAATAACCAATAGCAGAACCTGGATGCTCATATTGGTTCTCACATATTCTACCAAGATCTTTATCGGTCAAACTGCATAACAACATATGTTGTTCCCTTTGTCATTAGTATGTTACTTGCCCGAGATTCGATCGTCGGTATCTCAATACCTAGTTCAATCTCGTTACCGGCAAGTCTCTTTACTCGTTCCGTAATACATCATCCCGCAACTAACTCATTAGTTACAATGCTTGCAAGGCTTATAGTGATGTGCATTACCGAGTGGGCCCAGAGATACCTCTCCGACAATCGGAGTGACAAATCCTAATCTCAAAATACGCCAACCCAACAAGTACCTTCGGAGACACCTGTAGAGCACCTTTATAATCACCCAGTTACGTTGTGATGTTTGGTACCACACAAAGTATTCCTCCGGTAAACAGGAGTTGCATAATTCATAGTCATAGGAACATTTATAAGTCATGAAGAAAGCAATAGCAGAATACTAAATGATCAAGTGCTAAGCTAACGGAATGGGTCAAGTCAATCACATCATTTTCCTAATGATGTGATCCCGTTAATCAAATGACAACTCATGTCTATGGTTAGGAAAGATAACCATCTTTAATTAACGAGCTAGTCAAGTAGAGGCATACTAGTGACACTCTATTTGTCTATGTATTCACACATGTATTATGTTTCCGGTTAATACAATTCTAGCATGAATAATAAACATTTATCATGAAATAAGGAAATAAATAATAACTTTATTATTGCCTGTATGGCATATTTCCTCCAGTCTCCCACTTGCACTAGAGTCAATAATCTAGCTCACATCACCATGTGATTTAACAACAATACACTACTAGGAAAAGGCCTACTAATGGCACACCTAATTTGGCCATTAATGGCGCATTAGTGGTGCGCCATTAGTGCCACGCCATTAGTATATTTTACTAATGGCGCACCACTGGTGCGCCATAAGTATCTGGTATGCTAATGGCGCACTGTTGTATATACTAATGGCGCATCCAGAGGTGCGCCATTAGTATGCCTCCCAGGGGGCCATGTATACCCAGGTGCTTTGGCATACTAATGGCGCACAACAGCAAGATGCACCATTAGTAACTTCGGCATACTAATGGTGCACTGTTTAATGATGCGCCATTAGTATCCTTTGGCATACTAATGGCGTACTGTGATGTGATGCGCCATTAGTATGAATATTAGGTTTTTTTTATTTTCTGTTTTTTGCACAGGTTACAAAATGTATAATTGGACAAAATATAGACAGCACACATCAACAATAGATTCATCGAATACAATAGAAGATTAGTCTCTGAATACAATTCATCATATTAGTCTCTGAATATAATTCATCATATTAGTCTCCGAACTGAAAAGACCGAACAAAGATAGAACATTATATTACAACTCTCGAGACCACGAGTAGCGAGTTTGTCTTCACATTACAAGTCGATATCGATCATCTAAACTACCATCACATAGAATAGAGCTGCGGTCATCACGATGAGCATCATCACGATGAAACTCGTCTTCATCCGGTTCCTCCAACGCTCCCTCCCCTCTCCCGCTAGATAGCGGGCGTATCTAGATTCGGCCTCGGCCCTAGTGGTCTACCCTTTGTAACTGTTATCGCTGAATTGGTGAACCTGTCTCTGACACTCCTCCCAGTCGTCGTAGACTCCGGGAACCTTACCCTTGTACACGACATACGACGGCATCGCTATGCACTAGCCAAACGAAACGTTAGTACCAATTCACAGACAATACATAAGCAATATATAAGTATGCAACAGAACGATCGGAAGAGAAAAGCAAGACATTAATAGCATCGATTACATCTAAGTTGAACGACTCTCGAAACCAAAGAGACATACTACAAGTTCATTAAAGTTTAATTACAACATGAGCCAATCGATGTTTCAGAACTAGACACAGCATCACTGCTTTTGACTCGACTCAAGGGACCGGAGCATGGATGAAGCCGCCGTCTATCGTGGGAGTCATGAAAGAACGGGCGTTGTCAGCCTGCATTTGTAGCATTGTGTCGATGTCACTGTTGGACGGTTGATTTCTGAGGTAGAACTGCCCCGAGGTATGAAGGACATCTTGATGGATGATTTCCACAAACTCCGACTAGATGCGAAAGAATTCTTGTTTGATGTCCGCGTCCTGGATTGCCGACACGCTCGCGGCCCAATCTTTGAGTTTACTCGGTAGCAAAAGTTGATGATGGTCCCGTACGATCGCCCGCATGTGATGGATGGCATAGTAGGCACCCTTCTGACCGCCAGGCGGCTGCTTGACGCAGCAGAACATCGTATTGTGGGAGAACACGTGCTTGCCGTACTTACGAATAGGCCTGGTGAAGGTGCCTCCAAATTTGGCGTAGCCGGGGAGAACATCATCAAGAACCTTCTTAACATTTGTGTAGTCTATGTTCGACCTACGGTTCGGGTCGAAATACGTGGCCATGGAATATTTGGGGCCTAGGAGGATGAGCGTGCAATGTGTGTCACTGTAGAAAACACGGAATGTTAAAAGAAAAACGATCGAAATCTAAGAATTCATATGTTACGGGCCGGTTGAGGGGAGGACTTACTCAGGAAAGTAAGGCACGAGGAAGTTATCCTTATCTTGGTTTGCCAGAATGACGCCTTCGAGGTAAGAACTCGCGACTTGCCGGTCCCTAGCGCTGCCCAAGTTATTGGCACGCATGTAGAAGGGGTCGACTATCACGATGTCCGGGGTCTTGTCGCGAATGATCCGCATCTCCATACTCAGCGAAAATAGCCGAATGAAGGTGTAGTGCAGCGAATGAAGGTTCATCATAGCATGGATGTCATCAAACCGCAGGACGATCGTACGCCCGATGGAGTTATCCACAAAGCCCTTGCCCTCTGGCACCTTGGCCGCGAAAACCGGGTATGCCACATCCTTCTCTCTGAGACGCCGCTTCTCCAAAGAAAGAACACTGTCATGCAGACTCCGCATAGCACCGGTTGCAGCATTGAGCATATTTGTCGGTAGCATCGCCCTACCCGCCACATGCACCCTCCTCGAGATATCCTCAGGTGAAGGTGGCCCGTCCTGAGCACGGATCGTACTCGGTGCCGGCTGGCTCGCACCCTTGTTAGTCTTTCTTTTGCGTGCCTTCTTCTTCTCCTGTAATGGGACCGAGTTTTGCTCACAGACCGCCTTCTTGAGTGTGTTTGGGATGATAATATTTCGCACCTCGCCTATCTGAGGCTCGGTGAAGTCGGCAGCTGGAGGCGTCTCCTGAGAGCTGAACGGCAGACGACGCCTGTTGCAACTTGGCTTCTCCGCGGTACCAGCTAGATCGCGCACGTCTTTTGTTGGGTCGGGTTCTTGAGAAGGAGGCCCAATGAAGTCGCCATCGTACCCATGTTCGGCAAAGTACTGATCGACGTTGCCAAATGTATCGTCGTCGTCGTCGTTCTGATCCAGTGCCATATGCATGTTTGGATCCAGTGGCATAGGGATGTCCGGCAGCGTTGCGGCGGTCTTGCCATGGGGCCGACTTGGCACCGGCACGACTGGCGTTGTTGTCTTTGGGGTGGTGTCCCCCGCCCCCAAACGAATCTGGCTCTTCGGCCAAAGCAGGGGCCAACTCAGGCAAGCGCTGAGGGTCATCACGTCATCATCGTCGGCCCCGACGGGTCGAATCGGAGGTAACAACTCTTCGCAGCCTGGCAGCACCCGAACCAGTTCAACCCTAAACAAGTTGGGTGACATATGGGTACCGTGGAACAAGGGGTTGCCCGGTTGAACGATTTTGCCCTTGGCGACATCGACCAACTCGTTGTTCACGAAGTGCAGGAGAGTGCACGGAACATCGGCGGCGCCCTGCGAAAACATGTAGGGCGTCAGGGATGCCCAGTCAAAGGCAAGGAGATGAAGTCATCGGCCGAGAGGCTTAGTTACCTTGATGCTGTCGAGCTCGGCTAATGTCGAGGCACCGCCAACGGCGGGCGTGCAGTTGACGGAGGGGCCGCTTGCTGCAGAGGTGTCGGCCGGTGTACACCCGGGTGCATTAAGCTCCCGTGCCGGCGTCGGAGACACCAATGCCGCCTCCGCCGGAGACACCAATGGCCCCGCCATCGCATTCTGCGAGTTGCTGGCCGTGAAGCTAAGAATCGGGGGCGGCCCCTGTTGGCCGCCCGCGATCCACGCACTCAACCCCTGGATCAAGGTAGGCACAATGGCGGTGACCGTCGCTCCAAGTTGTTGTTGCACTTGCTCTTGGACAATCTCCGGAATCCGCGCCACCAGTGCCTTGAGTTCTTGAACCTCGCGCGCCTGGCTTTCCGAGCTGGTCTTTTTCTCCTTCCGCACACTAGCGGGATAGTATGACCCCCATTTTGTGGACAAGCCTTTGCCGGCCACACGACCAGCTGACGTCGGCTTACTAAGCTTATCCTTGTTCTTCATTACATTCAACGCCCTATTTAGAGTGGTGTCCCAAGGGTTGCTCTTAGTCGACCCCGCGCTACTGCTTTCAGTCGCCTGCGGAAGGAATGTGAACCATTTAGAAATTTGGCTTCATTAATTAGAATGCAACCATATGGAGCTAATTACGCGGGGGTGTATTCCTTACCAGAACAAGCTCAAGCGCCCTGGTCTTCGGATCCGTGGTAAGCTCCTTTGTTATCGGGTCCTCCTTGTACCGGGCCCTGACATAGTTCCTGGTCTGCTTGTTACCGCTGTATTTCTCGAAGCGGGGCGGTAGGCCTTGCTCGGCACGCTCCGCATCTTCCTTGTCCCATATAGGCTCCGCCACTCTGTAACCGCCGGGACCGAGTTTGTGTTCCCCTAAGTTTAGCTCCCGCATTTCTTTCCCCCACTGACTTGATTGGGAGTTTGCGGTGCTCGAGCAATTGATCTTGAAGTCGTTGTAGTCATCTTCGGTGATCGAAGGATTTTTCTCCTTGATCTTCTCATAACTCTCACCTTTCTCGATCATTCTCTTCACATTGCTTTTCCAAGTAGACAGGGCCTTGCTCATCTTCGTGAGGGCAGCATTGTTCACTTTATTCCCTTTGAGGCTTGTGTTTTCAAAATCAGCGGGGAACTTGTATCGTTCGTGCAGCTTCGTGAAGAGGAGGTTGCACAAATTCCCTCGGTCAGGATGCCTCAGGTTCTCGGTGTTGATCGAGACGGTGCTCCGGAGAATGCACCCGAGCTGAAGCGAGTACCCCTTGACTATTCGTTCGGGCGCCGTTGGATTCCCGTCGGAGTCCACTTCAGTAACTTCCTCCTTGAGGGTGCGGAGCATGGTCGGGCGCCAGTCCTTCCGTTGCCTCTTCGGTTGGCTGCCATCTGTGCGTGCGCTGCCATCATCAGTGGTGGCATCCTCGGCGGCACCATCAGTGGTGGCATCAGTGGGGTCATCCTCGGCGGTACCATCAGTGGTCTCAGGATCGGTGGGGAAGGCGGCGTCCTCATACAAGTGAGGTTGTTCCTCCATCTCCTGGTACAACTCCCAGAATGCCTTGCCGCCCGAACCCCCGGCCTCATCGTTGTTGGCCATGTTTCTCTCTAAATAGGAACAAAGTTTGGTCAAAAAGTTGGTTATTGTCAAGGAACAAGATCATGGTCTCATCATTTAGGGTTTGTCGACACCGAGGCATCCTAAAAGCTAAGCTTTTATCATTGATGGTTTTTCGACGCCGAGGCACCCTAAAAGCCTAAGCTTTCATCATTAGTCACAAGTACCCCGGCCCATGCATTAGTCACAAGTACCCCATATGTCCTATTTTTAGCAAAGTCATGCTAAAATTCACAGAAAATTTCAGCATGACCTTTGCTGAAAATAGGACATATGGAGTACCCGAATTTGCTGGAACGGAAGTTAATCGACATTCCAGCAAACTCAAGGGCCTCTCGGGTAGACAAGGCAAAAAAGGCCTTCATCACAACATGGAAAATACATTGGCATGTGAAGAGGTGAAACAATATATGCATCTCCAAGCAGTATCATTCAACATTTTGGACAAACCACTACAAGCAATACTGGATCAGAATGTTTTTTATACATAACTGCTAAAACCCTAGGAGTTAACCGAGCCACCAACAGAATGTGGACTTAAAAAGAGAGAGTCACAGACAGTGACATGATACATTTTCATAAAATTAGCTAGTTTTACTTATGGTGCACAAAGGAACAAGTACTGCAGTGCACTTAGAAAAAAATGAGCACCGCAAAACAAGAAGACTCATTTCAGGTAAATGGAAGCTGTCGGGTCCATCAAGCTAAGGCCTAGTTTGGCAACACGGTTTTTCCAAAACCATGCATGCAAAATTAGACCATATCAAAACAATCAAGTAACTCATCGATAGGAATTACAACCAAGTTGTGTGCAAGTGCACTAGTTGGCTTTCGTCAGATCATAACTTTGATCAACCAACTTGGCATAGGTAAATGTTCATGATATACCCCTACTAACCCTCTAACGATGGAGGTTATTAAGCACATGAGCTACTACATATCCTGATTAATGTTCTTAGCCCATGTCAATGTGATGCACTGCACATGATACTTACTTCTCACCTACATCTCCCTACATTGTTGCTACTGATGTATCTGTCACCTACGTACATCAATCCGAAAACAGAGACACTACATTGCAAGGGATCCATCCAACTAATACACCAGATTATCAGTGACTCAACAAGTCAAAGTTGGATGGGTCAAAAAGTGAACAGTGCATGTGGGTCCACATGTCATATGCTATACCTATAAACAAATAAATAAAACAAACCTAATTAATGGGGGACCAAACGTCATTTGTTACCAGACTAATTTAGCACCACCTAGCTCTAATCAACAAGGGCCAGCCTGGTTGCACGGCCAGCCGCACGGGTGTGCACACAAACGCACACATAGCACATAACCAAGCTTGGACGGGACAAGCTCTCTGGTAGTCTCGTGGGTTTGTTCACGGTTCAGTTTCGTCAGTTGTTTCTTCAGCAAACAACCTTGCAGCTAAGAGCCAGAGCGACCAGCAAACAGCAGCGGCAGCAGTTAAGGAAACAGCAGCGACGGCAATAGCTATGCAGCGGCAGTAGTAGCAAGAAACAGCAGTAGCAAGAAGGCAACAACATGGCTCGGCAGCAGCAGTAGCAGTTAGTAGCGGAGCAGCAGCTAAGCAACAAGCAGCAGGACGAGCAGCGGCAGTGCATCAGCAACCGCAAAGCAGCAGCCGAGCAAACGCACGCGCATCACGGTGCCAACATGGCCAAGCTCGGGGACAGCCGCGCCAGGCAGCGGCGGGCGCGGACGGCGTCAGGCGCAGCAGGGCGCGCGCGGATGGGGATGGGACGGCTCCGGCCAGGGCGGGCGACGACCGGCGAGCGGGCGGCGCAGGCGCGGCCGGTGAACAGGGGGCCAACATGGCGCGCGGCGACGGTTGCCGCGGCGACGACAGAAGGTAGCAGCTAGTGGGGGCGCGCCGTCTAGCAGCGAAATACGACCTAAATCAGAGGAAGAATCAAAGGGGATTGAAGGGAATCGGACGAGGTGGCCTCACCGGGCCCTGTAGTTGTGCAAAGGCGAGCTCGGGGGAGGCTCGGTGGAGAGAATCGACGGCGGAGACGAGGATGACGGGGCGGCGTCGGGGCGTCGGGGCGGAGACGAGGACGACGGGGCGGCGTCGAGGCGGCGTCGGGGCGGCGTCGAGGCGGCGGGGCAGCAGCGTCCGGGGAGGAGAGTGGAAGGGGATCGAGGGCGAGGGCGAGGGAGAGAGAGGGGATAGGTTTGGGCCGGGACATGGATGGGGGCGGCACAATACTAATGGCGCACCACCCCTCGGTGCGCCATAAGTACATCCATACTAATGGCGCACCTCGCCCTGGTGCGCCATTAGTATTTTTTTTGATTTCTGCTCGAGCCAATAGGTTATCTTCCACCTGACCTGATCCACATCAAGTTCCCCCTACTAGCTCGATTGGTTAGCAGCCAGTTCTCACACCAGGAGGTCCTGGGTTCAATTCCCAGGCTCCACAATTTTTTTATGCATTTAAAATGCTGTTTGATACTTATTTGTGTTTAAATATGTTCAAACTTGTTTAAATCATAACAGTAATATTTTTTTATAAGACAGTAATAATTTTTTAAAAAATATCATCAAACATTAACGCCGATGGAGCGGGGGAGGGTGCGGGGGGTGCGAGGG
>NC_041389.1:27520009-27679594 GCF_002162155.2 Triticum dicoccoides | reverse complement strand
TGAGTAGGCGAGGGGTGTGCGGGGGGTCGGCGGCGGCGGTTGAGTAGGGGAATCGAGGGTGCGGGGGGTCGGCGGCGGCGGCGGGTGGACCGGGGGGTGCTCGGCGGCGAGGGGGACTGGATCTGGCGAGGTGGGATAGCGATTGAGATGGAGGAGGATCGAGATCGAGTGTCCATGAAATTTAAAAATATTCATGATAGTTCAAAAAGTGCCCATGAAATACAATCGAGAAATGAAGGCTACGATTTAAATACAATCGATCTTAGCTAGCTATCTGTTCACAATCTTCTTGGCCTTCTTTTTCGCAAATGGAGTTCTTCTGTGGAACGGACGTCCTTTAGGTAGGGTGGTCCTGCTTCTTCTTGTGGTGTATGCTGCTACTTCATCATCGTCGTCATGTTCGATCCTCGGGTCACCGTACTTGTCGAAGTCTTGCTCATTGGCTACTCCATCCATTCCGATGATCTTCCTTTTGCCTCTCCTCACGACAACACGACTGGGCTTTGGCGGGTCGGTAATGAAGAAGCATTGGTCCACTTGGGAAGCCAGTACCCATGGCTCATTTTTCGCGGTGACGTTTGCGCCCGCGGTCTTGGATTTGGCTTCGGGTATAACCATGGTGGTGAAATATCGGTCTTCTTTTAGGACACACTTGGCCCATCTGACACGGAACATCGGCACCTTCTCTCCAGCATAGCTCAGCTCCCAGATCTCCTCGATCCTTCCGTAGTATCTGTCCTTGTCCTTACCGGTGTAGGATTCCGTCGTTACCCCGGAGTTCTGATAACCATCGCTCTTCATGTCCTTGTCCTCGGTGTAGAATGTGTAGCCGTTGATATCGTACGCCTCATAGGTCATCAGGTTGTGCTCGGCGCCCTGTGACAAGGCGAATATGAGTTGTTCTTCCGCGGAAGAATCTTCATGTAAAGGGTACGACAGAAGCTTCTGCTTGAACCAACGCGTGAAACATGAGTTGTGCTCTTTGAGTATATCTCCGTCCGTCCTCTGTTGGCCTCGGTCATTGTACGTCTTCTCAATAAAGGTTTTGTGCTCTACCACCCAAGGATTGACCACGTCTATGTGTTGTAGCGCGACTAGGTTTGCTCTTTCAAAGTCGGCGAGTCGACCCCCGAAGTCGACATGCATTTCGCGGCGACCATCACGGTGACCCCATCCAGCGAGCCTGCCGAGGTGCCTGTTGACGGGCAGACCAACGGGGTTCTCGATGCCTAGATAATTCGTGCAGTAGGAGATGCACTCTTCGGTAAGAAAGCCCCTGGCTATACTTCCCTCTGGACGTGACATGTTCCGAACGTATCCTTTGATGACACCATTCATCCTTTCGAACGGCATCATGCTATGCAGGAACGTCGGCCCGAGTTGGATGATATCCTCCACGATATGGACCAGCAGATGCACCATAACGTCGAAGAATGCGGGCGGGAAGTACATCTCAAGCTCGGATAGTATCACCACGATCTCTTCCTGTATCCTTCTGAGTTGCCTCACGCCAATCGACTTCCGAGAGATGACGTCGAAAAAGTTGCATAGGCAAAATAGTGTTTCACGGACGTGCGCGTCCATGATCCCACAGATTGCAACTGGAAGTATCTGCGTCATCAGCACGTGACAGTCGTGAGACTTCATCCCGCTGAACTTCTGCTTCGCTGGGTCTAGGTATCTGCTTATCTTCCCCGCGTAACCGTAAGGAAGTTTTACTCCTAGGAGGCAGGTGAAAAACTGCTCGATCTCCTGCTGACTTAGAGTGAAGCACGCGGGAGGGTAGTCATTTCCGGTCTTCTTGGCCTTTTTGCCTTTGCGAAGACTTTCTGTGTCCTGCTTCGCCTCATCATCATCATCATCATCATCATCATCATCATTAGCGTGAAGCTCCTGCGTGATGCCCATTGATTTCAAGTCTGCCCTTGCTATCGGCCCATCTTTGGTCCTCTCTGGCATGTTGAGCAGGGTACCAAGTAGACTCTCGCACACGTTCTTCGTGATATGCATGACATCAAGGCTGTGAGGCACACGGTGGATCTTCCAGTACGGCAAGTCCCAGAAAACAGACCTCGTTTTCCATACCTTCAGCAGCGGCTCTGGCGCCTTTTGCTTCTTTCCCGGCTCTGGCGCCTTTTGCTTCTTTCCCGGTAGTGGGCAGTCTTTCCAATTTTTCAACAGCTTGTCTATTTCCTCGCCGCTCCTCGTACACGGGCGTTTTCGGGGTTCGGTTTCACCATCGAACAGATCCTTGCGTTTCCTCCACGGTCATCGTCGCGAAACCACCTTCGATGTCCCATGAACACGGTTTTCGAAGACCCGGGATCTCTATCTAGCTGGCGATACGTTGTGTCATCCATGCACCTTACGCATCCAGAAAATCCGTGGACTACCTGCCCAGCGAGATATCTGTAACCGAGATAGTCGTGCACCGTCGTGAGCAGTGCGGCTCTCATAGAGAAATATTCTTTCTCTGCAGCGTCCCACGTATTGGCTGGCATTTTCCACAGCGTGTCAAGCTCCTCTTTCAGCAGCCCCAGATACAGATTGATGTTGTTCCCTGGTTGTTTCGGCCCTTCAATTAGCATACTCTTGTGAATGTACTTCCTCTTCATGCACAACTAGGGGGAAGGTTGTACATCCACACAAACACAGGCCTGGTGCTATGTGTGCTTCTCTGGCCGCCAAACGGATTGAATCCATCGGTGCTCACGCCCAGCACGATGTTCCTTGGATCGTTCCCAAATTCTGAGTCTTCGAAGTTCAACGCTTGCCACTGGCTCGCATCCTTAGGGTGACTCAGCATCTTGTCTTTTTTATCTATCTCCGGATCATTTGCGTCATCTTCTCGCTTCTTCTCCTCCCTATCCGCATGCCAACGCAGGAGCTTTGCTACCTTAGGGTCCGCGAAATACCGCTGCAGACGAGGAGTGATCGGAAAGTACCACACCAATTTTCGAGGAGTGAGGGAGTCCTGGATTAGGGGGTGTCCGGATAGCCGGACTACCATCATCAGCCGAACTATCATCGGCCGGACTATCATCATCGACCGGACTCCAAGACTATGAAGATATAAGATTGAAGACTTCGCCCCGTGTCCGGATGGGACTTTCCTTGGCGTGGAAGGCAAGCTTGGCGATACGGATACGTAGATCTCCTACCATTGTAACCAACTCTATGTAACCCTAGCCCTCTCCGGTGTCTATATAAACCGGATGGCTCTAGTCCGTAGGACACAACAACAACAACCATTACAATCATGCCATAGGCTAGCTTCTAGGGTTTAGCCTCCTTGATCTCGTGGTAGATCCACTCTTGTAAACATCCACAATATCAATATCAATCAAGCAGGACGTAGGGTTTTACCTCCATCAAGAGGGCCCGAACCTGGGTAAAACATCGTGTCCCTTGTCTCCTGTTACCATCCACCTAGACGCACAGTTCGGGACCCCCTACCCGAGATCCGCCGGTTTTGACACCGACATTGGTGCTTTGATTGAGAGTTCCTCTATGTCGTCACCGATAGGCTTGATGGCCTCTTCAATCGACAACGACGCAGTCCTGGGTGAGACTTTTCTCCCCGGACAGATCTTCGTATTCGGCGGCTTCGCACTGCGGGCCAACTCACTTGGCCATCTGGAGCAGATCGAAAGTTACGCCCCTGGCCGTCAGGTCAGGTTTGGAAGCCTAAACTTCACGGCTGATATCCGCGGGGACTTGATCTTCGATGGATGTGAGCCACAGCCGAGCGTGCCACGCTGTCACGATGGGCACGACCTAACTCTGCCGCCGGACAGCATCTTGGAGGCCGCACACGAATCCTCTCCGACCCATAGTCCGGAGTCGATCGCTCAGGTCGAGGACGGATGGCTGGACACCGCCTCAGGAGCTGCAACTTCTACGGCGATGGAGCCGAACACTTACCTTGTCCCGCATAAAGCTCATGACTCCGAGGTGCCGGACTCTCTGCCGGACTCCGAACCTCCTGCGCCCCTACCGGTCGAATCCGACTGGGCGCCGATCATGGAATTCACCGCTACGGACATCTTTCAGCACTCACCCTTCGGCGATATCTTAAATTCGCTGAAGCATCTCTCGCTATCCGGAGAGCCCTGGCCGAACTACGGCCAGGATGGTTGGGATGCGGACGACGAAGAAATTCAGGGCCCACCCACCACCCACTTCGTAGCCACCGTCGATGATCTAACCGACGTACTCGACTACGACTCCGAAGACATCAACGGTATGGATGACGATGCCGGAGACTATCAAGAACCAGTGCCTACAGGACACTGGAAGACCACCTCGTCATACGACATATACATGGTGGACACCCCAAAAGATGGGGATGGCGAAGAAGCAACGGAGGCCGATTCCTTAAAGAAACAGCCTAAGCACCGACGTCAGCGGCGCCGCTCTAAATCCCGCCACAGCAAGAATGGAGATTCCGGCACAGGAGATAATAACACCCCAGAAAGTGCCGAAGACAACCCCCTCCAGCACGATCCAGCGTAGGAGGAGGCAGAAGCAAGCCCCCATGAGAGGGCGGCAGACGAAGAGGTCGAGGATGATAATTACTTACCTCCCTCCGGAGACGAGGCAAGCCTCGACGACGACGAATTCGTCGTGCCTGAGGATCCCGTCGAACAAGAGCGTTTTAGACGCAGGCTAATGGCCACGGCAAACAGCCTAAAGAAAACGCAGCAACAGCTTCAAGCTGACCAAGACCTACTGGCCGACAGATGGACCGAGGTCCTCGTGGCCGAAGAGTATGAACTCAAACGCCCCTCCAAAAGTTACACAAAACGCAAGTTGCTCCCCCGACTAGAGGAGGAAGCGTACAAACCTGCATTACCAGAGCACAATACGGCAGACCGACCACCTCGTGGCCGCGACAGAGAGGCATGCAAGCCCTCCACCAAAACCGTACCCCGGCATCGCATGAAGCCACAGGGGAACGCGCCGGACTTGCGGGATATATTGGAGGACAAGGCAAGACAATCCAGATCTATCTATGGATCACATGGGCGCCCCAAGACCCACGACGAATACCGTCGCGCCGGATACAACTACTCCGGCCGGGCCGAACACAGCAGACAACGCTCTCTCGAGCTACGTCGCGATATTGCTCAATACAGAGGCGCCGCACACCCACTATGCTTCACTGACGAAGTAATGGATCATCAAATCCCTGAAGGGTTTAAACCCGTTAATATCGAATCCTACGATGGCACAACAGACCCCGCGGTTTGGATTGAGGATTATCTCCTCCATATACATATGGCCCGCAGCGACGATCTTCACGCCATCAAATATCTCCCGCTCAAGCTTAAAGGACCAGCTCGGCATTGGCTTAACAGCCTGCCCGCAGAGTCAATTGGATGCTGGGAAGACCTGGAAGCCGCATTCTTCGACAACTTCCAGGGCATGTATGTGCGACCACCGGACGCAGATGACCTAAGCCACATAATCCAGCAGCTAGACGAATCGGCCAGGCAATTCTGGACACGGTTCTTAACAAAGAAAAATCAAATCGTCGACTGTCCGGATGCAGAGGCCCTCACTGCCTTCAAACATAACATCCGTGACGAGTGGCTGGCCCGGCACCTAGGACAGGAAAAGCCGAAATCCATGGCAGCCCTCACATCACTCATGACCCGCTTCTGTGCGGGAGAGGATAGCTGGCTAGCTCGCAACAACAACCTCAGCAAAAACGCTGGCAGTCCGGATACCAAGGACCGCAATGGCAGGTCGCGTCAAAACAAAAACAAATGCCGCATTAACGGCGACAGCAATGAGGATACGGCAGTCAACTCCGGGTTCCGAGGATCCAAGCCCGGTCAACGGAAGAATCCATTCAAAAGAACCACTCCGGGCCCGTCCCATTTGGACCGAATACTCGACCGCTCCTGTCAAATACATGGAACCCCCGAAAAGCCAGCTAACCACACCAACAGAGATTGTTGGGTATTCAAGCAGGCAGGCAAATTAATCGCCGAAAACAATGACAAGGGGCTACACAGCGATGACGAGGAAGAGACCCGGCCACCGAACAACAGAGGACAAAAGGGATTCAAGTTCGGACGGTAAACATGATATACGCAACACATATACCCAAGAGGGAGCGGAAGCGTGCACTAAGGGACGTATACGCGATGGAGCCAGTCGCCCCAAAATTCAACCCATGGTCCTCTTGCCCGATCACTTTCGATCGAAGAGACCATCCGACCAGTATCCGCCATGGCGGATTCGCCGCATTGGTTTTAGACCCAATCGTCGATGGATTTCACCTCACGAGAGTCCTGATGGACGGCGGCAGTAGCCTGAACCTGCTTTATCAGGATATAGTGCGCAAGATGGGCATAGACCCTTCAAGGATTAAACCTACAAAGACAACCTTCAAAGGTGTCATACCATGTGTCGAGGCCAGTTGTACAGGCTCAGTCACACTGGAAGTGGTCTTCGGATCCCCGGATAATTTCCGAAGCGAGGAGTTAATCTTCGACATAGTCCCGTTCCGCAGTGGCTATCACGCTCTGCTCGGACGAACCGCGTTCGCAAAATTCAACGCGGTGCCGCATTATGCATACCTTAAGCTCAAGATGCCAGGACCTCGTGGAGTCATCACGGTCAATGGAAACACGGAACGCTCCCTCTGAACGGAGGAACATACAGCGGCTCTCGCGGCAGAAGTACAGAGCAGCCTTTTAAGGCAATTCTCGAGTCCGGCCGTTAAACGACCGGACACGGCCAAACGCACCCGGAGCAACATCAACCAATACCACCTGGCACGTTCCGAGCATGCGTAGCAATGCGGCCTCAACCCCAGCCCTTGCACAATTGTAAGACAAACTCTCCGCGTACATAATTACGCCCTGGAGATACCATGGGCATAGGGGGAGAGGCACAACCACAACAGACCCAGAGTGCGGTTCGACCACACCAGGGGCTCCCAAGTGTGGCTCTTTTTATCTTTTATTTCTCTCTTTTTTATACAGAACTCTGTCTGGCGGCGAACCTGCCAAACTCATGATGCAACAGCCACGGAGGGACAAAGGCCGCGACGAACACTCAGGTGGTCTCCATTACGAGCATTAAATTTGTTAAATACACCATTCCGCGGCCTACCCCTGGAGGGAGACGCCTTTAATTCGTCCAATCCCTTGCTTTCCGCACTATTTGTATCAGTTCGCACTCATAGCAGATCTTCTCGAATAAAATGCAGCACTTTTTGCCCATAATTGCATTACCTTATATATATATATGTTCATTTACGACATGTTGCATCCGTACATTTTGGTACGGCCAAATACACCATGGGCTTATGTTCCCCGCATTATGGTGTGATAAAGTCCGAACACTTTCACAAGTGCGGCACCCCGAACTTATAGCATTATATGAATCGGCTCTGAATCATGTCTTGGGTCAATAGTTGGGTTTGCCCGGCTCCCATGTTTGGCACCTTACGTTCCGTTCTATCGGCTAAGGTAGCACTGGGAGAACCACTGTGATTGCGCCCCGGTTGAGCCGGGTTAATGCCTCAGTGGAGAAAGCTAAAACTGACTGTCATGATAAGGCGAGAGACTGGTCGCTGTTCGAGAGGTCCTTTCGGGTCCTTAAAGACCTACGCCGCTTCGAGCGAAGTTCCGGATAATGTCCGACGAAGGCGTGGATAGCGCCCCTAATTCGGCCTTCCGAATACTAGGGGCTTCGCTGAAGTTTAAAATTATAGAATTCTATGGCTACGTGAGAGTGTTCAAGCACTATAAGTCCGGTTGCCTTGTTTGTTGTGTTGAGCGCCTCCCTAGATGGACCCAAAAATGGGAACAAGAGTGCTCAAGTTTATCCCGAACACCCCAGCACTCGTGGCATGGGGGCTGAAGCCGATGACTTGCCATCTCTCAGATTTAATAAACGGTGGCACAGAAGGTAATATTTTAAATTAACAAGCGTTGCTTAGCGCATATGAACAAAGTTTTCAGCGCACAGGATAACACATTGCGAATTTACTCAATAATTACATCCCTAGGGCACTCATCCGCAATCTTGCGGGCACCCTTCAGAACAGTCTTATAGTACATATCGGGCGTACGATATTCCTTGCCCACTGGTGGTGCGTCAGTGATTAGCTTCTCCGCATCCAGCTTGCCCCAATGCACCTTTGCGCGGGCAAGGGCCCGACGAGCACCTTCAATACAGGCGGAGCGCTTGATAACCTCCACCCAGGGGCACGCATCCACCAACCATCGCACGAGGCTGAAGTAGCTCCCAGGCATGGCCTCTCCAGGCCACAGCCGGACTATGAGGCCCTTCATGGCCTGCTCGGCCGCCTTGTGGAGCTCGACCAGCTGCTTCAGTTGGTCGTTAGGGGGCACCGGATGGCCGGCCTTAGCATACTGACACCAGAAGACCTTCTCCGTCGAGCTCCCCTCCTCGGCTCGGTAGAATGCGGTGGCATCAGACACGCTGCGAGGCAGATCTGCAAACGCCCCTGGAGAGCTCCGAATTCGGGTAAGTAACACATAATTTACATTCACATGCTTGCTTTGCATGAAAAATGCCTTACCCGCCGCTATCTTCCTCACCAACTCAATCTCCTAAAGGGACTTATGGGCATCGGCCTTGGCAGTCTTGGCACTTTCGAGAGCTGAGGCAAGCTCGGACTCTCGAGTCTTTGAGTCACGCTCCAAACTCTCATGCTTTTCCATGAGAGCCTGGAGCTCTTTCCAAACCACCGCCACCTGCGCCTCATGCTTTTCTCGCTCTGCCCGTTCCGCGGCCGCATTGCGTTCGGCCACGGACACGGCCTCCTTCAGGGTCGCCACCTCGCTCGTGGCCCCTGCAGTACCCATGTTATCCTTGTTATTTTTTGTTGCAACCTAAATCCTTTTCTGTAAGGTACACGTTCAAAGTGGTGTTACTCACCTTCTTTGTCCTAGAGCTGCTCCTTGGCGCGGCCGAGCTCTTGCTCGGACCGCTCGAGCTCCTGCTTCAAAGCACCGACCTCCGCAGTCAGTGCGGCAGAGGTCAGCAGCGCAGCCTGCAACCCATATTGACATAATTTTTTAGCAACCCTGCGTATATCTTCTTTTTTTCAGATCCTCAGTCCGGCTTTTCTTTCCGAACACCGAACTGAGCATCAGGGGCTACTGTCTATGCGGTATTACATTGCATATTTTTATCTTCTTACCTCAAAGCCTGATAGAAGGCCACTGCAGGCTTCGGTCAGCCCGCTCTTGGCGAGCTGCACCTTCTGAATCACCACACTCATAATAGTGCGGCGTTCTTCCTCGATGGAAGCGCTCTGGAGCGCCTCCAACAAATTGTCCGGCGCCTCCGGTTGGATGGAAGCCGCTGGCATCACGGTCTTGCCCTTCGTGTGAAGGGGCCGCTGGCCGGACTCCGGAACCACTGCGGGTTCTGATGTGGAGTCCGGCGCAAAGTCCGGGAGGCTGCCTTGTGGCGCCTCCGGAGCCTCCCCCTGATGGGTCCCTTCTGGGGATCCCACCTCAGCATCCTCGGTGTCGCGAGGGGTGAAGGCGGTCGGGATGGAGTCTACATCCGACGGAGCCAATGACCCGCTCGATGAAGTGGCGAGATCATCATTGGCCGGACTACAGGCAGCATGCGGCATCAAAATGACACTATGTGACACAGAAAAAGAAATTATAAATCACTCAGGAATCCGGATACTTACGATCTCGCTGGGGGCCTGGCCCTTGAAGGCCATTCTTCCTCGCCAACGTTGATGTTGGCGGAGCTGTCCGGGGGAATAGTCCTTCCCCTCTTGGACCCTTCGGCCTCCCCTGTTGGGGAAGCCTTCCTCTTCCTCTCTCCCTCCTCTGGGAGAGAGTCCTCTTTCTCCTCCTCATTTTCGGGGGAGGAGTCCGCCCCGGAGTCGTCGGACACCTGAAAACGGGAACTCTTTTGAGCACCCGTGGCCTCCTTCTTGGCCTTCTTCTCCGGCACCACGTGCGGTGCCGGAACCAGCAGCCTCGCTAGACGGGCGTCTACTGGGTTTTCTGGCATAGGAGCTAGGTAGATAATCTGCTCCGCCTTCCTCATCCAGTCCTGTCAAAGGAAAAGGGGAAATTAAAACCCGCATAGAGTCAAACTATGAAAAGCAAGTGTCCCGTAAAGGGGTAGAATCACTTACCTCGTCGGCTTGGCGCTGCGAGCGAAATCCGCGATCTTCAGTCGCAGAGGCGGGGGCTTCGGCGCCCTTAAACAGCACCCTCCAGGCGCCTTCGTACGTCGTGTTGAAGAGCCCGCTCAGTGCCTGGTGCTGTTCCAGATTGAACTCCCACAGATTGAATGCCCTCTCTTGGCATGGGAGAATCCGGCGGACGAGCATGACTTGGACCACGTTAACCAGCCTGAGCTTCTTCACCAGCTTCTGGATACAGGCTTGGAATCCCGTCAGCTCCTCCGAACTACCCCATAGCAAGCCCTTCTCTTTCCAGGAGGTGAGCTGCATGGGGATACCAGATCTGAACTCGGGGGCTGCCGCCCACTTAGGGTCGCGCGGCTCGGTGATATAGAACCACCCCGATTGCCACCCCTTGACGGATTCCACGAAGGCCCCTTCGAACCAAAGGACATTGGGCATCTTGCCCAACATGGCGCCTCCGCACTCCGCTTGAGTGCCCTTCACTACCTTCGGCTTGACATTGAAGGTCTTGAGCCACAAGCCGAAGTGGGGCTGGATGCAGAGGAAGGCCTCGCACACGACGATTAACGCCGAGATGTTGAGGATGAAGTTCGGCGCCAGATCATGGAAATCCAGGCCGTAGTAGAACATGAGCCCCCGGACAAAGGGGTGAAGTGGAAAACCCAGTCCACGGAGGAAGTGGGGAAGAAAAACGACCCTCTCATGGGGCCTGGGGGTGGGGACGAGCTGCCCCTTGTCGGGCAGCCGGTGCGCGATGTCGCCAGACAGGTAGCCGGCGCTGTGTAGTCTTTCGATGTGCTCCTCTGTAACGGAGGAGGTCATCCACTTGCCTCCCGCTCCGGACATAACCGGGGAAGGTTGAGACGAGATGTGCGGGCTTGGGCGCTGGAGCTCGAGTGCGCGGAGATGGATAAGCAAAGGAGGAAGAAGGCGTAGGTGAAAAGGTGAATCCTTATCCCTTATATGGGCGGGCGAAGTCTACGCGTCCCCCACCGGCCTGGTAAAACTCGCTTATCCCCCAAGCGTCACCATCAATGGCGTGGTTGGGTTACCCACGTCCGTATTGATGAGAATCCCGGATTAAGGGGGAACACGATCTCTGCTTCGACAAGACGTGCCAAGGAAACCGCTTCGCTAAATACAGTAAAACATGATTCGAGTAATGGCTTGGTAGTGGCGTGACGTCATGCCGCAAAAAAACATCAACAGATTGAACTTGTGTATATATTATTCTCTCTACGGTGGAATGTGGAATTTATTTTGCAGAGCCGGACACTATCCTGGTGTTCACAATCTTCTATCATTCGGAGGAGGAACCCGCCTTGCAATGCCAAGCAATATACGCGCCGGACTTATCGTCATTGAAGCCTGGTTCAGGGGCTACTAAGGGAGTCCTGGATTAGGGGGTGTCCGGATAGCCGGACTACCATGATCAGCCAAACTATCATCGGCCGGACTATCATCATCGACCGGACTCCAAGACTATGAAGATACAAGATTGAAGACTTCGCCCCGTGTCCGGATGGGACTTTCCTTGGCGTGGAAGGCAAGCTTGGCGATACGGATACGTAGATCTCCTACCATTGTAACCGACTCTATGTAACCCTAGCCCTCTCCGGTATCTATATAAACCGGATGGCTCTAGTCCGTAGGACACAACAACAACAACCATTACAATCATGCCATAGGCTAGCTTCTAGGGTTTAGCCTCCTTGATCTCGTGGTAGATCCACTCTTGTAAACATCCACAATATCAATATCAATCAAGCAGGACGTAGGGTTTTACCTCCATCAAGAGGGCCCGAACCTGGGTAAAACATCGTGTCCCTTGTCTCCTATTACCATCCGCCTAGACGCACAGTTCGGGACCCCCTACCCGAGATCTGCCGGTTTTGACACCGACAAGGAGCTTTCTTCCTCTTCTTGTATCGAGTGACGCCGCACACCGGACATATGGTAGACTCCGCATGCTCGTCCCGATAAATGATGCAATTGTTCATGCACACATGGTATTTCACGTGCGGTAAATCCAAAGGACACATGATTTTCTTCGCCTCCTCCAAACTGGTCGGGCACTTGTTCCCCTTGGGAAGACGTTCATGCCAGAATGACATGTTCTCGTCAAAACATGCGTCGGTCATTTTGTGTTTTACCTTCATCTCCAGAGCCATGAGCGTTACTTTCAGGCGGGTATCCTCGGGCCTGCATCCTTCATACAATGGAGTAACCGCGTCTAACTCAAGTTGATCCATCTTGGCTTTCTCTCGGGCGGCAGCTCTTGCGTTATCCGTCTGCTTGAGAAGCAGCTCTGGAATATGAGGGTCCTGCACCCAGCCCATGGATGGTCCAGCGTCGTCTGCTCCACCGGCATCATCATCTTCATGATCATGCCCGTCATCTGCTCCGGCATCTTCCTCGTCATCATGTCCTGCATCCTCTACATGATGACTGTGTACATCATCACTGTTGTGATCATCTCCTGGGGATTCTTCGTCTTCTCGCCCGCCCGAGCCGCGGTGGTTGTCTTGCTGCCCTTCCTCATTTCTTGCCCGGCCCCCATAGACGACTTCGTAGTCATCTTCATCACCTTGCCACCGATAGCCATCCATGAAACCGCGCAAGAGCAGGTGGTCCCGCACCTGCAAGGAATCCGGGTCCGCAATAAGGCTCTTCAGCTTGCATCTTCGACACGGACATCTTATCTCCGTCTCGTTCTTTTGAAGCATCTCGGCCTTCGCGGACCTCAAAAACCTATTCACGATGCCTTCGGTCATCGTGCGGACCATGGTCGCCTGCGGGTAGAGCAAAACGATATTTTAGAACCAGGAAAAAATTTGGCATGACTTTCCCTAAACATAGGACCAAAAAGAATGCTTAATGCCAAAATTCTCGCCAAAACGGAAATGAATCAACATTCCGGCAAAATATTGGCAACTATCGCATTTCAAATACCGGTACACCTCCAAACACAAACACATATGCAACACCACAAACATATGCAACACCACGAACATACATAGATCTAGCTAGGCCATAAAAAGTGCATGTGCACATTGTTGTAGGGAGAACAACATAAATATAGCTTCCCCCCTTACTTACCTATCAAAACAAGGTAATTTAACCACTTAATTTGAATGAATCTATGGTGGAAATGAGGTGAAAAAGAGGAGGCACCCGAGACAAGGAGGAGGTGGAGAGAATGAAGTGGGGAGAAAGTGAGTGTGGGTAGGAGAGGCTGTCCAAAATATCTTGTTGCTGCCCACTTACTAATGGCGCACCAGCACTAAATGCGCCATTAGTAATCCAGGTTACTAATGGCGCACCTTCTGGTGGTGCGCCATTAGTAGTTTTGCAAAAAAAAGAAACGTACTAATGGCGCACTGTTCTACAGTGCGCCATTACTAGTTTAAACTAGTAATGGCACACGGTTGAAGAGTGCACCATTAGTAGTATTGCAAAAAAAGGAATAAAAAATATAATAAAAAAACAACATTAGTGGCGCACTTTCCGACGGGTGCGCCATTACTAGTTACAACTAGTAATGGCGCACTGTGTCTGGATGCGCCATTAGTATGTTTGGACAGGCGCACTAGTTCAATTATTTTTTTGGATACTAATGGCGCACCTTGGGCCAGGTGCGCCATTAGTAGTTTCAACTCTAATGGCGTATCAGAAAGAGGTGCGCCATTAGTATATACTAATGGCGCACCACTTGTCTGGTGCGCCATTAGTGTCAATCCCATCTATAGCCCTTTTTCTAGTAGTGATAGTTCACATCACCATGTGATTAACACCCATAGTTCACATCACTATGTGACCAACACTCAAAGGGTTTACTAGAGTCAGTAATCTAGTTAACATCATTTATGTGATTTAACACCCAAAGAGTACTAAGGTGTGATCATGTTTTTCTTGTGAGAGAAGTTTAGTCAAATGGGTCTGCCAAATTCAGATCCGTATGTATTTTAAAAAATTCTATGTCTACAATGCTATGGAGCTACTTTAGCTAATTGCTCCCACTTTCAATATGTCTCCAGATTAAGACTTAGAGTCGTCTGGATCGGTGCCAAAACTTGTATCGACGTAACCCTTTACGACGAACCTTTTGTCACCTCCATAATCGAGAAACATATCCTTATTACACTAAGGATAATTTTTATCGCTGTTCAGTGATCTACTCATAGATCACTATTGTACTCCTTCGCCAAAATATGTGTAGGTGTTACAATAGATCTGGTACACAGCATGGCATACTTTATAGAACCTATGGCCGAGGCATAGGGAATGACTTTCATTCTCTTTCTATCTTCTACCGTGGTCGGGCTTTGAGTCTCACTCAATTTCACACCATGTAACACATGCAAGAACTCTTTCTTTGACTGTTCCATTTTGAACTACTTCAAAATCCTGTCAAGGTATGTACTCATTGAAAAAACTTATCAAGCGTCTTGATCTATCTCTGTAGATCTTGATGCTCAATATGTAAGCAGCTTCACTGAGGTCTTTCTTTGAAAAACTCCTTTCAAACACTCCTTTATGCTTTGCAGAATAATTCTACATTATTTCCGATCAACAATATGTCATTCACATATACTTATCACAAATGTTGTAGTGCTCCCACTCACTTTCTTGTAAATACAGGCTTCACCGCAAGTCTGTATTAATACTATATGCTTTGATCAACTTATCAAAGCGTATATTCCAACTCCGAGATGCTTGCACTAGTCCATAGATGGATCGCTGGAGCTTGCATATTTTGTCAGCACCTTTAGGATAGAAAAAACCTTCTGGTTGTATCATATACAACTCTTCTTTAATAAATCCATTAGGGAATGCAGTTTTGTTTATCCATTTGCCAGATTTCATAAAATGCAGCAATTTGCTAACATGATTCGGACAGACTTAAGCATTGCTACGAGTGAGGAAATCTCATCGTAGTCAACACCTTAAACTTGTCGAAAATCTTTTTGCGACAATTTGAGCTTTGTAGATAGTAACACTACTATCAGCGTCCGTCTTCCTCTTGAAGATCCATTTATTCTCAATGGCTTGCCGATCATCGGGCAAGTCAACCAAAGTCCACACTTTGTTCTCATACATGGATCCCATCTCAGATTTCATGGCCTCAAGCCATTTCGTGGAATCTGGGCTCATCATCGCTTCCTCATAGTTCGTAGGTTCACCATGGTCAACTAACATGACCTCCAGAACAGGACTACCGTACCACTCTGGTGCGGATCTTACTCTGGTTGACCTACGAGGTTCGGTAGTAACTTGATCTGAAGTTACATGATCATCATCATTAGCTTCTTCACTAATTGGTGTAGGAATCACAGGAACAGATTTCTGTGATGAACTACTTTCCAATAAGGGAGCAGGTACAATTACCTCATCAAGTTCTACTTTCCTCCCACTCACTTCTTTCGAGAGAAACTCCTTCTCTAGAAAGGATCCATTCTTAGCAACAAAGATTTTGCCTTCGGATCTGTGATAGAAGGTGTACCCAACAGTTTCCTTTGGGTATTCTATGAAGACGCACTTCTCCGATTTGGGTTCGAGCTTATTAGTTTGAAACTTTGTCACATAACCATCACAGCCCCAAACTTTAAGAAATGACAACTTTGGTTTCTTGCCAAACCACAGTTCATAAGGCGTCGTCCCAACGGATTTTGATGGTGCCCTATTTAAAGTGAATGCAACTATCTCTAATGCATAACCCCAAAACGATAGTGGTAAATCGGTAAGAGACATCATAGATTGCACTATATCCAATAAAGTACGGTTATGACATTCGGACACACCATTATGCTGTGGTGTTCCATGTGGCATGAGTTTGTGAAACTATTCCACATTGTTTTAATTGAAGACCAAACTCGTAACTCAAATATTCGCCTCTGCAATCAGATCGTAGAAACTTAATTTTCTTGTTACGAAGATTCTTCACTTCACTATGAAATTCTTTGAACGTTTCAAATGTTTCAGACTTGTGTTTCATTAAGTAGATATTCGTATGTCTGCTCAAATCATCTGTGAAGGTCAGAAAATAACGATACTGGCCGTGAGCTTCAACACTCATTAGACCGCATACATCAGTATGTATTATTTCCAATAAGTCAGTTGCTTGCTCCATTGTTCCGGAGAACGGAGTCTTAGTCATCTTGCCCATGAGGCATGGTTTGCAAGCATCAACTGATTCATAATCAAGTGATTCCAAAAGCCCATTAGCATGGATTTTCTTCATGCGCTTTACACCAATATGACCTAAACGGCAGTGCCACAAATAAGTTGCACTATCATTATTAACTTTGCATCTTTTGGATTCAATATTATGAATATGTGTATCACTACGATCGAGATCCAACAAACCATTGGGTGTATGACCATAGAAGGTTTTATTCATGTAAGCAGAACAATAATTATTCTCTAACTTAAATGAATAACTGTATTGCAATAAACATGATCAAATCATATTCATGCTCAACGCAAACAACAAATAACACTTATTTAGTTTCAACACTAAACCCAAAAGTATAGGGAGTGTGCGATGATGATCATATCAATCTTGGAACCATTTCCAACACACATCATAACTTCACCTTTAAATAGTCTCTGTTCATTCTACAACTCCCGTTTTGAGTTACTACTCTTAGAAACTGAACCAGTATCAAATACCGAGGGGTTGCTATGAACACTAGTAAAATACACATCAATAATCTGTATATCAAATATACCTTTGTTCACTTTGCCATCCTTCTTATCCGCTAAATACTTGGGGCAGTTCCGCTTCTAGTGACTAGTCCATTTGCACTAGAAGCACTTAGTCTCAGGCTTAGGTCCAGACTTGGGTTTCTTCACTTGAGCAGCAACTTGCTTGTCATTTTTCTTGAAGTTCCCCTTCTTCCCTTTGCCCTTTTTTCTTGAAACTAGTGGTCTTGTCAACCATCAACACTTGATGCTTTTCTTGATTTCTACCTTTCATCGATTTCAGCATCGTGAAGAGCTTTGGGAACTGTTTCTATTATCCCTTGTATATTTATAGTTTATCATGAAGTTCTAGTAACTTGGTGATGGTGACTAGAGAATTCTGTCAATCACTATCTTATCTGGAAGATTAACTCCCACTTGATTCAAGCGATTGTAGTACCTAGACAATCTGAGCACATGCTCATTGCTTGAGCTATTATCCTCCATCTTTTAGCTATAGAACTTGTTGGAGACTTCATATCTCTCAACTCGGGTATTTGCTTGAAATATTAACTTCAACTCCTGGAACATCTTATATGGTCCATGACGTTCAAAACGTCTTTGAAGTCCCGATTCTAAGCCGTTAAGCATGGTGAACTAAACTATCAAGTAGTCATCATATTGAGCTAGCTAAACATTCATAACATTTGCAGCTGCTCCTACAATAGGTCTGTCACCTAGCGGTGCATCAAGGACATAATTCTTCTGTGCAGCAATGAGGATAAACCTCATATCCAATCCGCATCATTGCTACTAACATCTTTCAACTTAGTTTTCTCTAGGAACATATCAAAATAAAACAGGGGAGCTAAACGCGAGCTATTGATCTACAACATAGATATGCTAATACTACCAGGACTAAGTTCATGATAAATTAAAGTTCAATTAATCAAATTACTTAAGAACTCCCACTTAGATAGACATCCCTCTAATCATGTAAGTGATCACGTCATCCAAATCAACTAAACCATAACCGATCATCACGTGAAATGGAGTAGTTTTCAATGGTGAACATCACTATGTTGATCGTATCTACTATATGATTCACGCTCGACCTTTCAGTCTCAGTGTTCTGAGGCCATATCTGCATATGCTAGGCTCGTCAAGTTTAACCTGAGTATTCTGCGTGTGCAAAACTGGCTTGCACCCGTTGTAGATGGACGTAGAGCTTATCACACCCGATCATCACGTGGTGTCTGGGCACGATGAACTTTGGCAATGGTGCATACTCAGGGAGAACACTTTTATCTTGAAATTTAGTGAGAGATCGTCTTATAATGCTACCATCAATCAAAGCAAGATAAGATGCATAAAAGATAAACATCAAATGCAATCAATATAAGTGATATGATATGGCCATCATCAGCTTGTGCTTGTGATCTCCATCTCCGAAGCACCGTGATGATCACTAAGGGAGTCATGGATTAGGGGGTCCTCGGATAGCCGGACTATATACTTTGCCCGGACTGTTGGATTATGAAGATACAAGATTGAAGACTTCATCCCGTGTCCGGGTGGGACTCTCCTTTGCGTGGAAGGGAAGCTTGGCAATTCGGATATGCAGATCTCCTTCTTTGTAACCGACTATGTGTAACCCTAGCCCCCTCCGGTGTCTATATAAAATGGAGGGTTTAGTCCGTAGGACAACAACAATCGTAATCATAGGCTAGCTTCTAGGGTTTAGTCTCTATGATCTCGTGGTAGATCAACACTTGTAATACTCAATCATCAAGATCAATCAAGCAGGAAGTAGGGTATTACCTCCATCGAGAGGGCCCAAACCTAGGTAAACATCGTGTCCCCCACCTCCTGTTACCATTAGCCTTAGACACACAGTTCGGGACCCCCTACCCGAGATCCGCGGTTTTGACACCAACATTAGTGCTTTCATTGAGAGTTCCACTGTGCCTTCATGGTAAGGCTTGATGGCTCGTCTTGTTGTCAAGGACAACATCACCTCTGGGGGAGCCCTGGCTGTAGGCCAGACTCTCTGGCTGGGCGGCTTCGTCAAGACCGCCAGTTCGGCCACCGCGCCGACAATGACTTCTCAGGTCATCAAGAACAGCCTCCATGTTGGCTCGGAATGCACCGAGCAGATGGATCCAATGGATCTCTCCTCCCTGAACGTGCTCTTGGATCGCATCGCCGCCTTGGGAGTCGCAACAGACTATGATCGGATCGGGCT
Source organism: Triticum dicoccoides (assembly GCF_002162155.2). Lineage (NCBI taxonomy): Eukaryota > Viridiplantae > Streptophyta > Magnoliopsida > Poales > Poaceae > Triticum > Triticum dicoccoides. The sequence continues at coordinate 27,660,494 of NC_041389.1, read as the reverse complement.
TAAACTCGACCAATGAGAGATCAACTCTCCGCCGGTCACCCATCAGATAGCGGTGGTGGAGGTACAATGCAACGATTCTTCCTCTATTTTGAGGACGAACTATGTATGGAGTCCCGAGCTCTCCGACCCGGATACCAGTCTACGGGAGGACATGGCCCAAGCCCCGAACCTAGAATCGGACGGCGGGCTAGGAAAATTGGGTAGCATCTGGGAGTCCGAGCCACCAAGCTCGGAAGCTCCTTCGCCCCTGGGTCTCAGATCGGGTCGGGGTTTGGACTTAAATATATCCACCCACCCAGACACAAGTGATCTTTCCCGCATTAGACAAGAGCCCCAAGAGATAGTACATTACTTTTGGGCCAGATTCCTCCTTGTAGTGAGCAAGGTTAAGGACTGTCACGAGGAAGACGCAATCTCATTCTTTTGCAAAAAATGCACGGACAAGGGAATTCCCAACGCCATAAGACGCCGTGAACTAGCACACTTCACTGACTTGGCGGCCATAGTACAGAAGTACTGCGCAATGAAAAGCACATGGAAAACCCACACAAAATTCTGGGATCCCCCGGCTCTCACTAAACCCCTCGTCCGAACAAAAAGGGTGCACCCTCGCAAGTCACTCGATCCAATCACAAAGAAACCAAAGCCCACTACAGGGCGTGGAACCGTATTGGAGGGATGGCTCAATGGGCCATGCAAAATTCACAGTATACCGGATACCATACCAACACACAGCCTTTGAGCATGTTGGATACTCCGGCAGGTGGCCAAGAGCGGTGAGGATCTCCTCATCAACAATACCACAGAGCACCATCCCTCGGAGAATAACAATACAGTACTAACTGTCTTCGAGACTTTCACCTCAAACAATAGGCGTAAGCGAGCAATCCGCAGCCTCGCCGAAGTCTGCCATGTTGCAGCAATAAATCATGGAAGGACACGGCCATAACCTTCAATGCCAATGACGAACCTCAATTTCGAACAGCCCGAGCACCAGCCGCTTCGGTACTTAGTCCAATTGTGGACGGCTTCCGGCTTACTAAAGTGCTCATGGACGGTGGCAGTGGATTAAACCTCATCTATGAGGAAACTCTCAATAAAATGGAAATAGACAAGAGCCGCATTGAGCAAAGCAGCACGACCTTCAGAGGTATCATCCCTAGTCGGGACTCTAGCTAGTGATCCGGACGTAGCACTCCGTGCCGAAAATAAAACCGCCGCTCTAGCCCTTGAGGCATTGTCCAAAACTCTCACGGCCAAAGAATTTACTGCGCTGTGCTCCACAGTGGATAGGGACGACGTGATACTCGACAAACGACCCAAGTCCACCTCTTTCACACTAGCAGACGAAATAGTCAAATTCCAGGTCCACCCAACGGACCCTACAAAAACAACATCCATTAGGGCACAGCTGAACCCCACAATAGACGCTGCACTGTGAGAGTTCTTGCGTGAGAATTGGGACATCTTCGCCTGACATCCCTCAGACATGCCAGGTATCCCACGCAAGCTGGCCGAGCATAGCCTAAACATACTAAAGGGATACAAGCCGGTCAAGCACACTCTTCGGCGCTTTTCAAAACCTAAGAGACAAGCCATGAGAGAAGAGCTAGCCAAGCTACTCGAGGCCGGATTCATCAGAAAAATAAAACATCTGGACTGGCTAGCAAACCTGGTGATGGTACCAAAGCAGGACAAATCCTGGCGCCTATGTGTCGATTTTAAGGACCTCAATAAAGCTTGCCCTAAGGATCCCTTCCCCCTCCCCCGCATCGATCAAATCATCGACGCTACCACAGGACACAACTCATTGTGTTCCCTCGACGCATACTCCGGATACCATCAAATCAAGATGGCGGAGACTGATACGTCTCCAACGTATCTACTTTTCCAAACACGTTTGCCCTTGTTTTGGACTCTAACTTGCCTGATTTGAATGAAACAAACCCGGACTAACGCTATTTTCAGCAGAACTGCCATGATGTTGTTTTATGTGTAGAAAAGAGAAGTTCTCGGAATGTCCTGAAAATCCACGGAGGCACCTTTTGGAATTCATAAGAATTTCTGGGCGAAAGAAATACACCAGGGGGCCCACACCCTATCCAAGAGACAGTGGGGCACCCCCCTATAGGGCGCGCCCCCTATTCCGTGGGCCCCCTGGACCGCCACCGACCTCAACTCCAACTCCATATATTCACGTTCTGGGAGAAAAAAATCAGAGAGAAAGTTTCATCATGTTTTACGACACGGAGCCGCCCCCAAGCCCTAATCTCTCTCGGGAGGGCTGATCTGGAGTCCGTTCGGGGCTCCGGAGAGGGGGATTCGTCGCCGTCGTCATCATCAACCATCCTCCATCACCAATTTCATGATGCTCACCGCCGTACATGAGTAATTCCATCATAGGCTTGCTGGACGGTGATGGGTTGGATGAGATTTATCATATAATCAAGTTAGTTTTGTTAGGGTTTGATCCCTAGTATCCACTATGTTCTGAGATTAATGTTGCTATGACTTTGCTATGCTTAATGCTTGTCACTAGGGCCCGATTGCCATGATTTCAGATCTGAACCTATTATGTTTTCATGAATATATGTGTGTTCTTGATCCTATCTTGCAAGTCTATAGTCACCTATTATGTGTTATGATCCGACAACCCCGAAGTGACAATAATCAGGATACTTCTCGGTGATGACCGTAGTTTGAGGAGTTCATGTATTCACTATGTGCTAATGCTTTGTTCCGGTTCTCTATTAAAAGGAGGCCTTAATATCCCTTAGTTTCTGCTAGGACCCCGCTGCCATGGGAGGGTAGGACAAAAGATGTCATGCAAGTTCTTTTCCATAAGCACGTATGACTATTTACGGAATATATGCCTACATTACATTGATGAACTGGAGCTAGTTCTGTGTCACCCTATGTTATAGCTATTACATGAGGAATCGCATCCGGCATAATTATCCATCACTGTTCCATTGCCTACGAGCTTTTCAGATATTGTTCTTTGCTTATTTACTTTTCCATTGCTACTGTTACAATTACTACAAAAACCCCCAAACAATTATCTTTACTTTTGCTACCGTTACCTTTATTATCATACTACTTTGCTACTAAATACTTTACTGCAGATACTAAGTTATCCAAGTGTGGTTGAATTGACAACTCAACTGCTAATACTCAAGAATATTCTTTGGCTGCCCTTGTGTCGAATCGATAAATTTGGGTTGAATACTTTACCCTCGAAAGCTGTTGCGATCCCCTACACTTGTGGGTTATCAAGACTAATTTCTGGCGCTGTTGCCGGGGAGCATAGCTCTATTCTCTGAGTCACTTGGGATTTATATCTGTTGATCACTATGAAGAACTTGAAAGATGATAGAACTACGATTTTGCCCTCAACTACGAGGGGAGGTAAGTAACTGCCATCTAGCTCTGCACTAGATTCTCCTTTTGTTATTAGTAAGCTTGCGACACCTAAACCTGCCACTACTATGAACTCTGATATGTCGCATGTTATTGATGATGCCACTTCTGCTATGCATGGTGAAACTACTTCTGTGCATGATACTACTTTGCCATTAGGTGAATTTCTTGATGAACAACTTGCTAGAGTTTGGGGGAATGATATTACTGAAGATACTATTATTGATGATAGTGATGATGAAGGTTCTCCCAATGATTATGTATTGCCTGTTGTTCCTGAGGGTTATGTTATGAATGAAGAAGCTGGTAGGGAAATCTTTGCTTGCAATGATAGATATGATCTTAAGAAATTATTAGCTAAATGGAAGCAGCAGTCTCTTAATGCTAGAATGAAACCTGACCCCGCTTTTGCTACTTCGCCTATCTGTGTTACTGATAAGGATTATGAATTGTCTATTGATCATGAGATTATTACTTTAGTTGAATCTGATCCTTTTTATGGCCTTGAATCTGAAACTGTTGTGGCACATCTTACCAAGTTGAATGATATAGCTACCCTGTTTACTAATGATGAGAAGTCTCGCTATTTTTATATCCTTAAGATATTTCTGTTCTCATTAAAGGGTGATGCTAAGACTTGGTATAATTCTCTTGCTCCTGGTTGTGTGCGTAGTCCCCAGGATATGATTTATCACTTTTCTGCTAAATATTTCCCTGCTCATAAGAAACAAGCTGCCTTGCGGGAAATATATAATTTTGTGCAAATCAAAGAAGAGAGTCTCCCACAAGCTTGGGGGAGGCTTCTCCGGTTACTTAATGCTTTGCCCGATCATCCTCTTAAGAAAAATGAAATACTCGATTTCTTTTATAATGGACTAACCGATGCTTCCAAGGACTACTTGGATAGTTGTGCTGGTTGTGTTTTTAGGGAAAGAACAGCCGACGAAGCTGAAATATTATTGAATAATATGTTGACTAATGAAAATAATTGGACTCTTCCTGAGCCAATTCCTGAGGCAATTCCTGAACCAATTAAGCCAACTCCTGAGCCTATTCCTAAACCCACTCCGAAGAAGAGAGGTGTTTTATTTCTCAGTCCTGAAGATATGCAAGAGGCAAAGAAATCAATGAAAGAAAAAGGTATTAAAGGTGAATATGTTAAGAATTTACCACCTATTGAAGAAATACATGGTCTTAATATACCGCCTGTTGAAGAACCACATTGTCTTGATAACCCGACACAGGTAGTAAAGGTAAATTCTCTCTATAGATATGATAAAGTTGAAATCCCCTCTACTAAATTTCATAGCCCATGTTTAGATGAATTTGATGACTTTATGGCTAGACAAGAAAGTTTTAATGCTTATGTTGGTAGAGAGTTAAAGAATAATGCTTTCGAGATAGGACGTGTAAGCGATAATATGGCTAGAGTTAAATATTAACTCAAACTTGTTAGCAAATATGCTTTTATGGTTGCTACTCATGCTGAGAAAGTACTCAAAGCTCAAAATGATTTGCTTGATGAATTAAATGATAAAAATGACTTTGCTGTTAGAGTGGCTACTAGAACTGGTAGAATGACTCAGGAACCTTTGTATCCTGAAGGCCACCCTAAGAGAATTAAGCAGGATTCTCAAAGAAATAATTTAGAGGCACCTAGTTCTTCTAAAAAGAAGAAAAAGAAAAATGATAGGACTTTGCATGCTTCTAGTGAACCTACTGTAGACACACCTGAGAATCCCAATGATATTTCTATTTCTGATGCTAAAACACAATCAGGTGACCTAGTGATAATGTTAATGATAATGTTCATGTTGATGCTCAACCTAGCAAAAACAATGATGTTGAGATTGAACCTCCTCTTGATCTTGATAACCCACAATCAAAGAATCAACATTATCATAAGAGAGAGTTTGTTGCTAGGAAGCACGGTAGAGAAAGAGAACCATGGGTTCAGAAACCCATGCCCTTTCCTCCTAAACCATCCAAGACAAAGGATGATGCGGATTTTGAGCGCTTTGTTGAAATGATTAGACCTATTTTTTACGTATGCGCTTAACTGATATGCTGAAAGTAAATCCTTATGCTAAATATATGAAGGATGTCATTACAAATAAAAGAAAGATACCGGAAGCTGAAATTTCCACCATCCTTGCTAATTACACTTTTAAGGGTGGAATACCAAAGAAACTTGGAGATCCGGGTGTACCAACTATACCATGCTCCATTAAAATAAATTATGTTAGAACTGCTTTATGTGATCTTGGAGCCGGTGTTAGTGTTATGCCTCTCTCTTTATATCGTAGACTTGAATTGAATAAGTTGACACCTACTGAAATATCTTTGCAAATGGCTGATAAATCAACTGCTATACCTGTCGGTATTTGTGAGGACGTGCCTGTTGTGGTTGCAAATGTCACTATTTTAATGGACTTTGTCATTCCTGATATTCCCGAGGACGATAGTATGTCGATTATCCTTGGTAGACCTTTTCTTAATACCGCAGGGGTTGTTATTTATTGCAATAAAGGAAATGTCACTTTTCATGTTAATGGTAATGAGCATACGGTACACTTTCCGAGGAAACAATCTCAAGTTCATAGCATCAATTCTACTGGAAAATTTCCAACTATTATTATTGGAGGTTTTGAATTTCCTCTACCTACTGTCAAGAAAAAGTATGATATTCTTATTGTTGGGGATTTTCATATCCCCGTTGAGGTAACTTAGTGTTATTCGAAATTTCTCCGGTTCCGTGTTATTCGGAATGAGTTTGTTAACAAGACTTGATCAACCTTGTTAGTGGATTCATTTTGATGATCACGAGATGGATGAAACTAGAAGGCACAACCTTCTGTACCCACTTTTTACTTTCTGTTATTTAGAACAAATAAAGCAAAAATAGTATTATTTGTCTATTTTCTGAATTATCCGTGCACTAAAAAATATCCCAAAAATAATAGTGCTCCAAATGCCCTAAAAATTTAGTATGATTTTTTATGGAATATTTGAGGATTTTAGGCCTGAAATCACTGCAGGAGGGGCAAGCACCAGGCCACAAGAGTGGAGGGCGCCCCCCCATTTAGGGTGCGCCCCCTGTCTCGTGGGCCCCTGGTGGCCCCCCTCCACTTATGCCAGCATCCACACACTTCGTCTTCTAGCCAAAAAAATCCCCATCCAGCTCAAGCACGAGTTCTAGCTCATTTTGCTGCGATTTTCGATCTCCTTGATCAAAGCTCCATTCACAAAACTGCTTTGGGAGATTGTTGCTTGGTAGGTGACTCCTCCATTGGCCCAATTAGTTTTTGTTCTAGTGCTTTATTCATTGCAAATTTTTGCTGCATAGGTGACCATGTTCTTGAGCTTGCATGTTAAATTTATGATGTCCCAAGCAATTCTAATGCATGATATTGGCTCTAGGCACTTGTAGGAGTAGTTGCTACCAATCTTGTTTATTTTTATTCACTTTTATTTTGAAGTTACTAAAATTTCAGAAATTTTTCAGAAAAAGAATTATATCTAGGAGAATGTACCAAGGTGGTTCCTCGGTGAAGGAAGGCCCCATATTTGGAGAAAATTTTCTTGTCACACCGGAAGCGGTGAATGATCATCGAGCCCAAGCTTTTACTCCAGAACTTGAACCTAAGTCGGAACCTAAACTGGACCCTTATCGTGCATCATCTGTCCAGTGGGATCCGGAGATGACCAGCCAGTGATATCCTGATTACACCTCCCAGTACACCGGGGAGAATAGCGGCAGTCCTTGGTACTAGACCAACTTAGGCCAAAAGCCTAAGCTTGGGGAGTACATATTTCTCATCGACTTTACATTCATGTTCACACACTAGTCGTCGGTGCTCATACTCTTTCATTGTATTATCCATGTTAGTTAAGTTTTCTTTTTCGCTTTCTTCTTGTGTGTTTGATAAACCTTAAGAAAAACCAAAAAAATTAGTTAGTTTAATTTCCATGCTTGTGGTAGAAATTGAAATGAAAACCCAAAAAGATTTCTAGTTCTTCTTTTTACTTGTTGGGAGCTTTCCCGTGTAAATAGTTTTCTTTTCTTTTCTTTTCCTTGGGGGTCGAGAAGACCATATTGAAAATGTTTAGTGGGTCTCATATGCATGATTGTTTATTTAACTTAGAGCCATAACTTGTCTTCTCTCTTGAGTTGAATGCTTGCAGATTCCAGCTTAGTCCAATGCACGTGCACTATTATTATTATACACATCATTTGATCGTGCAAGTGAAAGGCAATAATGACGATATATTATGGACTTATTGAGATGAGAAAAGCTGGTATGAACTCGACCTCTCTTGTTTTTGTAAATATGATGAGTTCATCGTTTCTGAGTCAGCTTGTTATGAGGTAAACATATTTGCAATGGCATTTAGAGATTATAGTTGCTTGTGCCATGCTTGATTAGCTATGAGTTATAATGGTTTACCTTGCGAACCAACATGCTATTAGAATGATTATGATGTGGTATGATGGGATGGTATCCTCCTTTGAATGGATTGAGTGACTCGACTTGGCACATGTTCACACATGTAGTTTTAACAATCAACATAGCCTTCATGATATTTATGTTCATGGTGGATTATATCCTACTCATGCTTGTATTCGGTGTGAATTAATTTTAATGCATGTTTATGACTGTTATCGCTCTCTCAGTTGGTCGCTTCCCAGTCTTTTGCTAGCCTTCACCTATACTAAGCGGGAATACTGCTTGTGCATCCAAACTCCATAAACCCCAAAGTTGTTCCATATGAGTCCACTATACCTTCCTATATGCGGCATTTACCTGTCGTTCCAAGTAATTTGTATGTGCCACACTCCAAACCTTCAAATGAAATTCTATTTTGTATGCTCGAGCAGCTCATGTTTCAACTAGGGCTGCCTATATCTTCCATGCTAGGTGGGTTATTCTCAAGAGGAGTGGACTCCGCTCCTCATTCACGAGAAAGGGCCGGTAACCGGGATGCCCAGTCCCATGATCAAAAAAGATCAAAGCAAATCAAAATAATTAAACAAAACTCCCCCAGGGCTGTTGTTAGTTGGAGGCACTTGTTGTTTCGAGCAAGCCATGGATTGATGTTTGTTGGTGGTTGGGGGAGTATAATCCTTTACCATTCTGTTTGGGAACTGCCTATAATACATGTAGTATGGAAGATACAGCCGTCTCATAGTTGTTGCGTTGACAGTGAAAGTATGACGCTCAAAATTTTATTCAATCTCTATTTTAAAATCGAGCTCTGGCACCTCTACAAATCCCTGCTTCCCTCTGCGAAGGGCCTATCTATTTACTTTTATGTTGGGTCATCACCCTTCTTATTAAAATCACCCGTTGGAGAGCACACTGTCATTTTCATTCATTACTATTGGTTTATATTGGGTATGACTTGACTGGATCTCTTTTACCATGAATTAAAATGTTTAGTCAGTCCTTGATCTTTAAAGGTGATTTGCATTTATGTTTTGCGGTCTCAGAAAGGGCTAGCGAGATACCATTTTGTTATATCATGTTATGATTGTTTTGAGAAAGTGTTGTCATCCAAGTTTTATTATTATGGCTCGCTAGCTGATTATGCTATTGATATGAGTAATTGTGAGACCTAAGTGTTATTGTGAGTATGGTTAGTGTTGGGGAACGTTGCAGAAAATTAAAATTTTTCCTACGGTTTCACCAAGATCCATCTATGAGTTCATCTAAGCAACGAGTCATGGGAGAGAGATTGCATCTACATACCACTTGTAGATCGCGTGCGGAAGCGTTCAAGGGAACGGGGATGATGGAGTCGTACTCGCCGTGATCCAAATCACCGATGACCAAGTGCTGAACGGACAACACCTCCGCGTTCAACACACATACGGAGCGGATGACGTCTACTCCTTCTTGATCCAGCAAGGGGGAAGGAGAGGTTGAGGAAGAAGGCTCCAGCAGCAGCACGACGACATGATGATGGTGGAGAGGCAGTACTCCGACAGGGCTTCGCCAAGCACTCAACGGAGGAGGAGAGGTGTTGGGGAGGGGAGGGGCTGGACCTTGGTTCAGGTGTTCAGCCCTCCCCTCGCCCCTCTATTTATAGGGGAAGGGGGAAGGGGGCCGGCCCCCTCTAGATGAGATCTAGAGGGGGGGCGACAGCCAGGGAGGGGGGCTTGCCCCCCAAGCAAGGGGGGCGCCCCCACTAGGGTTCCCCCCAACCCTAGGGCATGGGCCCAAGGGGGGGGCGCCTAGCCCTCCAGGGGCTGGTTCCCTACCCCTTGCGGCCCATGAGGCCCTCCGAGAGGGGTGGCCCCTCCCGGTGGACCCCCGGAACCCCTCCGGTGGCCCCGGTACAATACCGATATGCCCCCGAAACTTTCCGTTGTCTATATGACAACTTCCCATATATAAATCTTCACCTCTGGACCATTCCGGAACTCCTCGTGACGTCTGGGATCTCATCCGGGACTCTGAACAACATTCGGTAATCACATACAAGTCTTCCTAATAACCCTAGCGTCACCGAACCTTAAGTGTGTAGACCCTACGGGTTCGGGAGACATGCAGACATGACCGAGATGGCTCTCTGGTCAATAACCAACAGCGGGATCTGGATACCCATGTTGGCTCCCACATGCTCCTCGATGATCTCATCGGATGAACCACGATGTAGAGGATTCAATCAACCCCGTATATAATTTCCTTTGTCAATCGGTACGTTACATGCCCGAGACTCGATCGTCGGTATCCCAATACCTCGTTCAGTCTCGTTACCGGCAAGTCACTTTACTCATACCGTAATGCATGATCCCGTGACCAAACACTTGGTCACTTTGAGCTCATTATGATGATGCATTACCGAGTGGGCCCAGAGATACCTCTCCGTCATACGGAGTGACAAATCCCAGTCTCGATCCGTGTCAACCCAACAGACACTTTCAGAGGTACCTGTAGTGCACCTTTATAGTCACCCAGTTACGTTGTGATGTTTGGTACACCCAAAGTACTCCTATGGTATCCGGGAGTTACACAATCTCATGGTCTAAGGAAGAGATACTTGACATTGGATAAGCTCTAGCAAAACGAACTACACGATCTTGTGCTATGCTTAGGATTGGGTCTTGTCCATCACATCATTCTCCTAATGATGTGATCCCGTTGTCAATGACATCTAATGTCCATAGTCAGGAAACCACGACTATCTGTTGACCAACGAGCTAGTCAACTAGAGGCTTACTAGGGACGTATTTGGTCTAAGTATTCACACGTGTATTACGATTTCCGGATAAAACAATTATAGCATGAATAAAAGACAATTATCATGAACAAGGAAATATAATAATAATCCTTTTATTATTGCCTCTAGGGCATATTTCCAACAGTCTCCCACTTGCACTAGAGTCAATAATCTAGTTACATTGTGATGAATTGAACACCCATAGAGTTCTGGTGTTGATCATGTTTTGCTCGCGGAAGAGGTTTAGTCAACGGATCTGCGACATTCAGATCCGTATGTACTTTGCAAATATCTATGTCTCCATCTTGAACATTTTCATGGATGGAGTTGAAATGACGCTTGATGTGCCTGGTCTTCTTGTGAAACCTGGGCTCCTTGGCAAGGGAAATAGCTCCAGTGTTGTCACAGAAGAGTTTGATCGGCCCCGACGCATTGGGTATGACTCCTAGGTCGGTGATGAACTCCTTCACCCAAATTGCTTCATGCGCTACCTCCGAGGCTGCCATGTACTCCGCTTCACATGTAGATCCCACCACGACGCTCTGCTTGCAGCTGCACCAGCTTACTGCTCCACCATTCAACATATACACGTATCCGGTTTGTGACTTAGAGTCATCCAGATCTGTGTCGAAGCTAGCGTCGACGTAACCCTTTACGACGAGCTCTTCGTCACCTCCATATACGAGAAACATGTCCTTTGTCCTTTTCAGGTACTTCAGGATATTCTTGACCACTGTCCAGTGTTCCTTGCCGGGATTAATTTGGTACCTTCCTACCAAACTTACGGCAAGGTTTACATCAGGTCTGGTACACAGCATGGCATACATAATAGATCCTACGGCTGAGGCATAGGGGATGATGCTCATCTCTTCTTTATCTTTTGCCGTGGTCGGGCATTGAGCCGAGCTCAATCTAACACCTTGCAATACAGGCAAGAACCCTTTCTTGGACTGATCCATTTTGAACTTCTTCAAAATCTTATCAAGGTATGTGCTTTGTAAAAGACCTATGAGGCGTCTCGATCTATCCCTATAGATCTTGATACCTAATATGTAAGCAGCTTCTCCAAGGTCCTTCATTGAAAAACACTTATTCAAGTAGGCCTTAATGCTGTCCAAGAATTCTATATCATTTCCCATCAAAAGTATGTCATCTACATATAATATGAGAAATGCTACAGAGCTCCCACTCACTTTCTTGTAAACGCAGGCTTCTCCATAAGTCTGCGTAAACCCAAACGCTTTGATCATCTCATCAAAGCGAATGTTCCAACTCCGAGATGCTTGCACCAGCCCATAAATGGATCACTGGAGCTTGCATACTTTGTTAGCATTCTTAGGATCGACAAAACCTTCCGGCTGCATCATATACAGCTCTTCCTTAAGATAACCATTAAGGAATGCCGTTTTGACGTCCATATACCATATCTCATAATCATAGTATGCGGCAATTGCTAACATGATTCAGACGGACTTAAGCTTCGCTACGGGAGAGAAAGTCTCATCATAGTCAATCCCTTGAACTTGCCAATAACCCTTAGCGACAAGTCGAGCTTTATAGATGGTGACATTACCATCCGCGTCTGTCTTCTTCTTAAAGATCCATTTGTTTTCTATCGCTCGCCGATCATCGGGCAAGTCAGTCAAAGTCCATATTTTGTTTTGATACATGGATTCTATCTCAGATTACATGGCTTCTAGCCATTTGTTGGAATCTGGGCCCGCCATCGCTTCTTCATAGTTCGAAGGTTCACCGTTGTCTAACAACATGATTTCCAGGACAGGGTTGCCATACCACTCTGGTGTGGAACGTGTCCTTGTGGACCTACAAAGTTCAGTAGTAACTTGATACAAAGTACCTTGATCATCATGATTGATTTCCTCTCCAGTCGGTGTAGGCACCACAGGAACATTTTCCTGAGCTGCACTACTTTCCGGTTCAAGAGGTAGTACTTCATCGAGTTCTACTTTCCTCCCACTTACTCCTTTTGAGAGAAACTCTATTTCCAGAAAGGATCCATTCTTGGCAACAAAGATCTTGCCCTCGGATCTTAAGTAGAAGGTGTACCCAATGGTTTCCTTAGGGTATCCTATGAAGACGCATTTTTCCGACTTGGGTTCGAGCTTTTCAGGTTGTAGCTTCTTGACATAAGCATCGCATCCCCAAACTTTTAGAAACGACAGGTTAGGTTTCTTCCCAAACCATAATTCATACGGTGTCGTCTCAACGGATTTAGACGGTGCCCTATTTAAAGTGAATGTAGCTGTCTCTAGAGCGTATCCCCAAAATGATAGCGGTAAATCGATAAGAGACATCATAGATCGCACCATATCCAATAGAGAGCGATTACGACGTTCAGACACACCATTACGCTGAGGTGTTTCAAGCGGCGTGAGTTGTGAAGCGATTCCACCTCATTCATGACTTAAATATTCTCCTCCACGATCTGATCATAGGAACTTTATCTTTCGGTCACGTTGATTCTCCACCTCATTCTGAAATTCCTTGAACTTTTCAAAGGTCTCAAACTTGTGTTTCATCAAGTAGACATACCCATATCTACTCAAGTCATCAGTGCGAGAGAGAACATAACGATATCCTCCGCGAGCCTCAACGCTCATTGGACCGCACACATCGGTATGTATGATTTCCAATAAGTTGGTTGCTCACTCCATTGTTCCGGAGAACGGAGTCTTGGTCATTTTACCCATGAGGCATGGTTCGCACATGTCAAATGATTCATAATCGAGAGACTCTAAAAGTCCATCAGTATTGAGCTTCTTCATGAGCTTGACACCTATGTGACCAAGGCGGCAGTGCCACAAGTATGTGGGACTATCATTATCAACTTTACATCTTTTGGTATTCACACTATGAATATGTGTAACATTACATTCGAGATTCATTAAGAATAAACCATTGACCATCGGGGCATGACCATAAAACATATCTCTCATATAAATAGAACAACCATTATTCTCGGATTTAAATGAGTAGCCATCTCGCACCAAACGAGATCCAGATACAATGTTCATGCTCAAACTTGGCACTAAATAACAATTATTGAGGTTTAAAACTAATCCCGTAGGTAAATGTAGAGGTAGCGTGCCGACGGTGATCACATCGACCTTGGAACCATTCCCGACGCGCATCGTCACCTCGTCCTTCGTCAGTCTCCGCTTATTCCGCAGCTCCTGCTGTGAGTTACAAATATGAGCAACGACACCGGTATCAAATACGCAGGAGTTACTACGAGTACTGGTAAGGTACACATCAATTACATGTATATCAAATATACCTTTAGTGTTGCCGGCCTTCTTGTCCGCTAAGTATTTGGGGCAGTTCTGCTTCCAGTGACCCTTCCCTTTGCAATAAAAGCACTCAGTCTCAGGCTTGGGTCCATTCTTTGACTTCTTCCCGGCAACTGGCTTACCGGGCGCGGCAACATCTTTGCCGTCCTTCTTGAAGTTCTTCTTACCCTTGCCCTTCTTGAACTTAGTGGTCTTATTGACCATCAACACTTGATGTTCTTTCTTGATTTCAACCTCTGCTGACTTCAGCATTGAAAATACTTCAGGAATGGTCTTCACCATCCCCTGCATATTGTAGTTCAGCACAAAGCTCTTGTATCTTGGTGGGAGCGACTGAAGGATTCTGTCAATGACCGCCTCGTCCGGGAGGTTGATCTCCAGCTGGGACAGGCGGTTATGCAACCCAGACATTTTGAGTATGTGCTCACTGACGGAACTGTTTTCCTCCATCTTGCAGCTATAGAACTTGTCGGAGACTTCATATCTCTCGACCCGGGCATGAGCTTGAAAAACCATTTTCAGCTCCTCGAACATCTCATATGCTCCATGTCGCTCAAAACGCTTTTGGAGCCCCGTTTCTAAGCTGTAAAGCATGCTGCACTGAACGAGGGAGTAATCATCAGCACGTGATTGCCAAGTGTTCATAATGTATTGGTTCTCTGGGATGGGTGCTTCACCTAGCGGTGCATCTAGGACATAATCTTTCTTGGCTGCTATGAGGATGATCCTTAGGTTCCGGACCCAGTCCGAATAGTTGTTGCCATCATCTTTCAGCTTGGTTTTCTCTAGGAACGCGTTGAAGTTCATGTTGACATGAGCATTGGCCATTTGATCTACAAGACATATTTTGCAAAGACTTTTAGACTAAGTTCATGATAATTAAGTTCATCTAATCAAATTATTTAATGAACTCCCACTCAGATTGACATCCCTCTAGTCATCTAAGTGTTACACGATCCGAGTCGACTAGGCCGTGTCCGATCATCACGTGAGACGGACTAGTCATCATCGGTGAACATCTCCATGTTGATCGTATCTTCCGTACGACTCATGTTCGACCTTTCGGTCTGTTGTGTTCTGAGGCCATGTCTGTACATGCTAGGCTCGTCAAGTTAACCCTAAGTGTTTCAGCATGTGTAAAACTGTCTTACACCCGTTGTATGTGAACGCAAGGATCTATCACACCCGATCATCACGTGGTGCTTCGAAACGACGAACTTTAGCAATGGCGCACAGTTAGGGGGAACACTTTCTTGAAATTATTATAAGGGATCATCTTATTTACTACTGTCGCTCTAAGCAAACAAGATGTATAAACATAATAAACATCACATGCAATTATATAAAGTAGTGACATGATATGGCCAATATCATATAGCTCCTTCGATGTCCATCTTCGGGGCTCCATGATCATCTTCGTCACCGGCATGACACCATGATCTCCATCATCGTGTCTTCATGAAGTTGTCATGCCAACGACTACTTCTACTTCTATGGCTAACGCGTTTAGCAATAAAGTAAAGTAATTTACATGGCGATCTTCAATGACAGCAGGTCATAAAAAAATAAAGACAACTCCTATGGCTCCTGCCGGTTGTCATACTCATCGACATGCAAGTCGTGATTCCTATTACAAGAACATGATCTCATACATCACAATATATCATTCATCATTCATCACAACTTCTGGCCATATCACATCACATGACAATTGCTGCAAAAAGCAAGTTAGACGTCCTCTAATTGTTGTTGCATCTTTTACGTGGCTGCAATTGGGTTCTAGCAAGAACGTTTTCTTACCTACGAATAACCACAACGTGATTTTGTCAACTTCTATTTACCCTTCATAAGGACTCTTTTCGTCAAATCCGCTCCAACTAAAGTGGGAGAGACAGACACCCGCTAGCCACGTTATGCAACTAGTGCATGTCAGTCGGTGGAACCTGTCTCACGTAAGCGTACGTGTAAGGTCGGTCCGGGCCGCTTCATCCCACAATAGCGCTGAAGCAAGAAAAGACTAGTAGCAGCAAGCAAGTTGACAAAATCTACGCCCACAACAAAATTGTGTTCTACTCGTGCAATAGAGAACTACGAATAGACCTAGCTCATGATGCCACTGTTGGGGAACGTTGCAGAAAATTAAAATTTTTCCTACGGTTTCACCAAGATCCATCTATGAGTTCATCTAAGCAACGAGTCATGGGAGAGAGATTGCATCTACATACCACTTGTAGATCGCGTGCGGAAGCGTTCAAGGGAACGGGGATGATGGAGTCGTACTCGCCGTGATCCAAATCACCGATGACCAAGTGCTGAACGGACAGCACCTCCGCGTTCAACACACGTACGGAGCAGATGACGTCTCCTCCTTCTTGATCCAACAAGGGGGAAGGAGAGGTTGAGGAAGAAGGCTCCAGCAGCAGCACGACAGCGTGATGATGGTGGAGAGGCAGTACTCCGACAGGGCTTCACCAAGCACTCAATGGAGGAGGAGAGGTGTTGGGGAGGGGAGGGGCTGCGCCTTGGTTCAGGTGTTCAGCCCTCCCCTCGCCCCTATATTTATAGGGGAAGGTGGAAGGGGGCCGTCCCCCTCTAGATGAGATCTAGAGGGGGGGCGGCGGCCAGGGAGGGGGGCTTGCCCCCCAAGCAAGGGGGGCGCCCCCACTAGGGTCCCCCCCAACCCTAGGCGCATGGGCCCAGGGGGGGCGCCCATCCCTCCAGGGGCTGGTTCCCTGCCCCTTGTGGCCCATGAGGCCCTCCGAGAGGGGTGGCCCCTCCTGGTGGACCCCCGGAACCCCTCCGCTGGCCCCGGTACAATACCGATATGCCCCCGAAACTTTCCGGTGTCCGTATGACAACTTCCCATATATAAATCTTTACCTCCGGACCATTCCGGAACTCCTCGTGACGTCCGGGATCTCATCCGGGACTCCGAACAACATTCGGTAATCACATACAAGTCTTCCTAATAACCCTAGCGTCACCGAACCTTAAGTGTGTAGACCCTACGGGTTCGGGAGACATGCAGACATGACCGAGATGGCTCTCCGGTCAATAACCAACAGCGGGATCTGGATACCCATGTTGGCTCCCACATGCTCCTCGATGATCTCATCAGATGAACCATGATGTCGAGGATTCAATCAACCCCGTATACAATTCCCTTTGTCAATCGGTACGTTACATGCCTGAGACTCGATCGTCGGTATCCCAATACCTCGTTCAGTCTCGTTACCGGCAAGTCACTTTATTCGTACCATAATGCATGATCCCATGACCAAACACTTGGTCACTTTGAGCTCATTATGATGATGCATTACCGAGTGGGCCCAAAGATACCTCTCCGTCATACGGAGTGACAAATCCCAGTCTCGATCCGTGTCAACCCAACAGACACTTTCGGAGATACCTGTAATGCACCTTTATAGTCACCGAGTTACGTTGTGACGTTTGGTACACCCAAAGTACTCCTACGGTATCTGGGAGTTACACGATCTCATGGTCTAAGGAAGAGATACTTGACATTGGATAAGCTCTAGCAAAACGAACTACACGATCTTGTGCTATGCTTAGGATTGGGTCTTGTCCATCACATCATTCTCCTAATGATGTGATCCCGTTGTCAATGACATCTAATGTCCATAGTCAGGAAACCATGACTATCTGTTGACCAATGACCTAGTCAACTAGAGGCTTACTAGGGACATATTTGGTCTAACTATTCACACGTGTATTACGATTTCCGGATAATACAAATATAGCATGAATAAAAGAAAATTATCATGAACAAGGAAATATAATAATAATCCTTTTATTATTGCCTCTAGGGCATATTTCCAACAGTTAGTTCATAGTATTTGCTGAAACTTGAATGCTGGCTTTTCATGTTTACAACAACAAGAGCAACAGAGTTTGTAAAAGTTTTTCTTTATCATTTTCAGTTTATCAACTGAATTGCTTGAGGACAAGCAAAGGGTTAAGCTTGGGGGAGTTTATACGTCTCCAACGTATCTACTTTTCCAAACACTTTTGCCCTTGGTTTGGACTCTAACTTGCATGATTTGAATGAAACTAACCATGGAGGCACTTTTTGGAATTAATAAGAATTTCTGGGTGAAAGAAATACACCAGGGGGCCCACACCCTGTCCATGAGACAGGGGGGTGCCCCCCCTATAGGGCGCGCCCCCCTATCTCATGGGCCCCCTGGACCTCCACCGACCTCAACTCCAACTCATATATTCATGTTCGGGGAGAAAAAAATAGAGAGAAAGTTTCATCGCGTTTTACGACACGGAGCCGCCGCCAAGCCCTAATCTCTCTCGGGAGGGCTGATCTGGAGTCTGTTCGGGGCTCCGGAGAGGGGGTTTCGTCGCCGTCATCATCATCAACCATCCTCGATCACCAATTTCATGATGCTCACCGCCGTGCGTGAGTAATTCCATCATAGGCTTGCTGGACGGTGATGGGTTGGATGAGATTTATCATGTAATCAAGTTAGTTTTGTTAGGGTTTGATCCCTAGTATCCACTATGTTCTGTGATTGATGTTGCTATGAGTTTGCTATGCTTAATGCTTGTCACTAGGGCCCGAGTGCCATGATTTCAGATCTGAACCTATTTTGTTTTCATGAATATATGTGTGTTCTTTATCCTATCTTGCAAGTCTATAGTCACCTATTATGTGTTATGATCCGACAACCCCGAATTGACAATAATCGGGATACTTCTTGGTGATGACCGTAGTTTGAGGAGTTCATGTATTCACTATGTGCTAATGCTTTGTTCCGGTTCTCTATTAAAAGGAGGCCTTAATATCCCTTAGTTTCCGCTAGGACCCCGCTGCTACGGGAGGGTAGGACAAAAGATGTCATGCAAGTTCTTTTCCATAAGCACGTATGACTATTTACAGAATACATGCCTACATTACATTGATGAACTGGAGCTAGTTCTGTGTCACCCTATGTTATAGCTATTACATGAGGAATCGCATCCGGCATAATTATCCATCACTGATCCATTGCCTACGAGCTTTTCACATATTGTTCTTCGCTTATTTACTTTTTCGTTGCTACTGTTACAATTACTACAAAAACCCAAAAACAATTATCTTTACTTTTGCTACCTTTACCTTTATTATCATACTACTTTGCTACTAAATACTTTGCTGGAAAGATTGACATTTGTTGATCTAGTAACATTGCCATTTGTCAACCTTGTACCACTGCGATTTGTCATAATATGAAGCTAAAAATCACTAGCAGTATTCTAATTTTTGCAATTAAAATTCAGTAATTAAGCATAGATGGAGGCAGGAGGCATGTTAAACCGGGCGTGCAGCGGGCAATGCAGTACTATTCGACTTGACAGCGGGCGGCGCAGTTCCTGATACGACTTTAATGCAAACAAGGGAGAGGGTAGCGGTTCCCAAAATGTTGAACGACCAATGATGCATCCTCCTTCAATTAGCATCATGAATGCATGAGGGAAGTAATGGGAGGAGGACTAGGAAAAGAGGCAGCACGATGTGAATGCAACGCAGTTTGCACTCATATAAAGGCCCCCTCCATTCCAATGCATCTACCACATCGTACGCACCTAAGCATTTGCCTAAGCACCTACACTAAGCGCAAAAGTGCTCACTCCAGACCCATGGCGGTGATGCACGCGAGTGGCCAGCAGCTGTGCCAGACGGTCCACGATGCCGGCCTGCGGCGTGGCACCGAGGATCGTCTCCAGAGGGTGTTGGCGACCGGCTGGTTGATGGCCGCCGTTGACGCCAGCTACGACTCTCAGTTGCACCAGATGATTGTTGCCACCACCAACAAGTTCACCATCGTCAAGAAGCTCGCAGATGACATTGCCATACTCCTCCAGCCCGTGCACCCGGGCTCCTCATTGCCTGCCACCCTAATCGGCCTCCATGGTCAGAACCTCTTTCAAGAACTAGTGGCCCTATGACTGCCCGCCGACGCCAGGAAGAATGTCCACCTGGAGGTCGTGCTCACCGCGAGGCGCCTCGCCCTGCAAGAATTCACTGACCTACACATCCACGTGTACGAGAAAATCGTGTACATAGGTATGTACAAGGCCAGCGAGGACGCTACGACGTTGACCTTCTTCAACCGGCTGGAAGCCTTGGATGCCTTTACTGAGAAGCACCTTGACCTCGCCACAAAAGCAGCCGCTCCTTAGTCGCCGGTCGGTGGCCCGACACACTGAGTTGAGGAGGAGGAGATTGTACGTTGATGGATGCTTATTTATTCTTTCCTCTTTAATTCTTATTGTGCTATTGCATTCTTGTTCCAGTCAATACAGACATGTGTGATCCCTTTGCTTAATTATATGCATCACTGTAACTAGTAGTCCATCCGTCAATTTTTAAGTTGTGCTACCAGTGTTTGGTGCCGGCGCACGACACAATAAGCACACCGACGACAACACATACAGAGAGGACATCTAGTAGTTCCAATGGCGATTTGTCAAAATATGCAGCTAAAAATCACTAGCACTATCTAATTTTTGCAACTAAAATTTAGTAATTAAGCATAGATTTCATTCATAGATTAAGCAATCGTGCTTAATTTATACAAACAGTTGAACCGTTAGGCGCCATGGTGTGCTCTGCTCGAGTCCGTCAGTGCGCTCGGGTTGTGGACAGCTTTTCCTTGCGTGTTCAACTGCTATATGCATATATATGGTTGCTCACCGTTGAGGCGACCGCGGAGGGACGCGAGCAGAGCGCTTGATCTACTCGGGGGCCCCATATGCATGTGGTTGCACCGCGCGCGTTGCCACACGATGAAGTTACGTGCGGCATGATGGAGTTACGCGCTGCAAATTAGAACTGCCATCAGGACGTGTCGTCTGGCCTCCCCTTTAATTACCGCGGCCATTATAACCTTAGTCTCTTCAACCTTTCGATCGCGCCCCACGACACAACAAGGTGGTCGGTATCGACCTCCAGTACACCGCCGGTAGTCCCGACATACATCAGAAGGGTGCCGTTGCCCAGTTGTGTGTGCGCCATCATGTCCTCATCTACCACTACTGCATGGCCAGAGAGCCTTGTGACCGTTTCAACAAGTTTGTTAACAACACCATCTACAAGTTTGCTACGGTGGAAACCACCGACGATGTAAAAGAGCTCAGTGTTACGGGCTTGGCTTGCCAGAACCTTGTTGAAATCCGTGACCGCTACAAGGTCTGGGGCAGCACGAAGGACTCCCTGGTCGAACTCGCCTCGGCCATCATCGACCCCTACTACAAAAAGATGAAGCAGGATGCCCAGAGAACAAATCCTGTATCCAGGCATAGGGCCTGGATGCGGCGACTAGATGAACCTCACCTTGGGTTTGCGGCCAAGAGCATGTACACATGCTACGAGATGCGTAGGCGGATCGCTGACATGAGGAAGTGCCTCGATGCCCAAATCGACGAGCCTGTATTGAGCCACAAGCAAAGCAAGCGTCACAAGAAGTAGATGATGATCAGATGGTCGTTTATGCTAGTTTGTCATGCATGTAATATATAGTTACCTTATTGGTGTGTGTAAGTGTCATGTGTGTAGTAGCCACCTATGAAATTATGCATGTAATAGTTTACTTTGGTGTGTGCAAATGCCATGGTTGTAGTAGCCACCTATGTAATTGGATGTTTAATTTGGTTAATCATGCATGTAATATATATGTTGTTGTTCTGTATGCAATCCCATCGCACAACACACACGTCTTATTAGCAGCAACCGCCTATGTTATTATCGGTCTTCGCACACATTTTTGATTACAGATCTGTTTGCTGCGTATCACACACATCTTGTTATATTGAACCATTTATGTTTTCTTGTCTCAACATAAACAATTCATCCACGTGAACCGCATGCCGTATATTACACACACCTTGATCTAACTGACTGTTTCTTTTGTGTTGCCTAATCACAAATAGTTCATCCTACTGAACCGTATGCTGTTTATCGCACACACCTTCATCTGGCTGCCCGTTCATTTTGTTACTCCTCATCACAAACAGTTAACTGAACTGAACCGTATGCCCTGCATCACAAACGCAACTAAAATATAATCGTGTTTGATGCATCTGTCATCACAAAAGTTTTGCACATTTTTAACGGTTCTCTAGCACCACCGTTTGCGATTATTCATCGCACATAGTTTCTTGAAAGGTCTCTGACTGTAGTGTCGCGTTAGCAGCATCCTAAAGTAGTGCTTCTTTGATCTCTTATATGCATGATTGATTATAGCCTCGTATTTCTTCTCCGATATTTGGGTTTTGTTTGGCCAACTTGATATATTTGTCTTGCAATGGGAAGAGGTGCTTTGTGATGGGTTCGATCGTACGGTGCTTGATCCCAGTGACAGAAGGGGAAACAACACGTATGTATCATTGCTACTAGGGAAAACCTTATACACAGGACTTTAGCAGTAGCGTGTGTCAAAAAAGCACGCTGGTGCTAAGTAGCAGTAGCGCGCTGGTGTAAACGGCGCTACAGATAAAGTTGTAGCAGTAGTGCGCCTGGAGTTAAAAGCGCCACTACTAAAATTCCCATGGCTTAGCCAATAGGCTACACATATTAGTAGCGATCTACATTGAACCGCGCTACCGCTACTTGCTTTGTAGTAGCGCATTTACGCTGAAAGGTGCTACTGCTAAAGGATATAAAATTAAATGGAAAGCAAATAGAAAAGTAAATGAAAATGAAAGAAATAGAAGAAGGTGAAAGGAAAAAAAATAAAATGTAAAGAAAAATAAATGAAAAAGGGTAAAAAGGAGAAAGGAATAGCAGTAACGCGTATAGCGGAATGCGCTGTAGCTAACTTAGAAGTAGCGCACTTCCTGGAACGCGCTACTGCTACTTCTGACTTAACCACGCAGTTCGTTCTTCCCCATGACCACTTCCCCCAAATCCAACTCATCCGTTGTTGCCGCCGCCGTCGCCCGTCGGCCGCTGCACGCTCTCCGCACACCCTCGACACCGCCCCTGACCCCGTATTCGACGCCGCCCCCGCCCCCGACCTTGACGCCGCCCCCGACCCCGACCTCGACGCCGCCCTCCGCCGCGCTCCCGAGCCCCGACCCCGACCTCGATGCCGCCTGCCCCTCCCTCGCCGCAGGAACCCGAGGTGAGCACGCCTGCTCCTCCCCTCCCCTACCTCTGCCTAGGGTTCTTCAAATTTTAGTTGCATCAAATTAGTTAGGGTTCATGTATGGGTGGAAACGAATCGGATGCGGATGTTATCGTATATGGATGCGGCTCGGATGTTTTCTTAGATGAGGAATAAACACTATTGTAATGCATAATAATTTCTAGGATTAATCATAAAACGAGTAAAATTTGACCAGTTATTTAACTTTTAAGTTGGATAATTGGAATATCCGCTACCACTTTCCACCCCTAGGTTCATCAAATTAGATGGTAATTAGGGAAGTAATTCATAGGTACTAATTAGTTAGTAAGAACTAGGTACTAATTAGGTACTAGTTTATTTTTATTTATAGTAAGTTTATTTTTAGTAAGAACTAGTTGAATTAATATAACTAGTTGAACATGTCACATTTGTTGTTATTTTTTTTAGTTAAGGCAATTTTTCCCGCATCGACGTCGACGATACCTATCCCGCATCCTCGTCGTTGACTCGGTGGAGGACGCCTGCTTGACCAGATGGGCCATGTCCGGGACTGGGCTCCGCCGGGCTAGTACTGGGAGGTGCTACTTACCGAGGGGCGCAACTTGGTGAGAAGTCAGCCCGTCGTTGACCCGAACCTTCTTTGGTGGCGGTCGCGTGGGCCAGTGATGGTCTAGAGGCTTGAGGACCCCGCGGAGGTGGTACGTCACCATCTCAGCGAGGAGGACACACACGTCTGTCGCTACTTGTTTGTGCTGGAGCATAGGTTCTCCAATACCTGGCAGGTTCTCCAGGTATCTCACTGGAGCTATGATCCTGTGATGGTTCCTTCTCTTTGGGTGTCCACCGCCCACGCCGATACCCGTCGTTCGCTAGGGTTTTAGTTTTATTAGTGATGTTTTATGTATGAGTATGATACCTTTCGGGATGTATTAGTGATAATATTCGACGATGTACAGACGCAACAGATGATTTACTTTTCCTTATTGAATGCGTGCTAATTTGAATACTTATTTATTTTACGATTTGGTGTTGCTTATTGAATGCTCATGTCAATATGAGTCCTATAAGATATTTTGAAATGTATATCTTGTGTTGCTCAAATAGGATATGTGCTTGCCCAAGTGGCCGGTCATGTTTGTAGGTTACACCTCCGAGTGGCCTATGTTTTGTCGGAGTGTTGATTCATTTCCGGTCCGGCAAATTTCAGGCCCTCGATATGTCCTATTTTAGCAAAGGTCATGCCGGATTTTCCATGAATTTTGGCATGACTTGTGCCAGAATATGTAGGAAATATCGAGTGCCCCGGATTTGTGTGTTGAGTATTCTCATAGTTGTCTTCGATTGATTTTCAATTAATGTTTCAACTATGAACATACGATATGTCTGACGACGAAAAGGATTTCGATATTTGCAAATACTGTGAAGACGAGTGCGGCCTGTGCGATATAATCTTCCTAGATGATGATAGGCGCTTCAGCATCAAGCTGGACGAGAACTTCGAAGTGGATACAGTAAGTGACAATGACAAGTCTTTTTTCGTAATTAAGCATGACATCTGCTTCATTTGCTTCAACTTATAATTTAATTTTTTACTATTCTACTAGCGTATCCCCTGCCATGTAAGAGTTTTTGTCTTGGATAAGATAGGTTTCAGTCTTATGAAAACTACTATGGTGGTAAAGAGAGTTTACTTGAAGACCGAGAATGGTTGTATTTTCCACACAAAATTATACAACGCAGACACCTACACCTATTTTAGATGCAAAACTTGG
Organism: Triticum dicoccoides; assembly: GCF_002162155.2. Classification (NCBI taxonomy): domain Eukaryota; kingdom Viridiplantae; phylum Streptophyta; class Magnoliopsida; order Poales; family Poaceae; genus Triticum; species Triticum dicoccoides. The sequence goes on along the minus strand of NC_041389.1, from coordinate 27,635,627 downwards.
AAAACACTATGCATGACTTATGCATTTGAGCCTGATATGGTTATCACCTTTGATATTCATTCGGAAAATGATATTGAAGGTAATATCAACATTTGGGTCGATGTGCAGACGCCTCCAGTTATAGCAGTATCTGAGTTTCTCAACAATATTTATGTCTTTGATATTGTTTATTCAAAAATAGTTGACAAATAATTTCTATTGACAGCTTATTTCCATTCAAGCAAACATGTCCAGCGCTTGGTAGATAGGACCTACTACTGTCCCGGGGCTGAACTAAACTGCGAGGAGATAAGTCATTATGTTTCATGGCTTGAGGATCTTCATACTGTCAAGACAAATTATTTTTCTGGAATTGAAAATCTTAGTACTCAAAATGTGTGACCAATAGTGTTCGTACTTAACTACGGTCACATCTACTTAGGAAAGATGGTAAGATTTTTACTATTTGTCCTTAGTGCATCTTTTGCATACATTATTTTTTAAGCTAAACTTCATTGCTAAGTATGTTACTATACGATGTTCTTCAACAGGGACTCCTGATGAATGTTGTGCCTCATTGGATCGAGACTAAAGTTCACATGAGAATTGTTAGCTTACGGCCAAGATATCCTACAATGCACTTTAGTGCATTAATGATTTCTAATAGCAAGGAATGCTTAATAGTGAAAGACTAGAGCAAAATTGTGAACGATCGGAGAGAAGTACTAGGGGGCAGCAATCAGAAGCGCATCCCATGACACTACAAAAAAATACACTTCCGTGATGATACGTGTTTGTCATAGTAGGTCGCATTTTTTTGTCATGCATGTACATCCCTGACGATTTTATGACAGAATCAAGATAGTCATACCTGTTCTGTCATAGAAGTGTTCCATGACATTACCAAAATTACCATCACGGAAGTGTCCACTTCCATGATAAATCGCGCGTCACAGAAGTGCTTTCATCAAGGGTGACCGACACATGGCATCCACCAGAACGGAACACTATTAAGCTATCAGGTCGGGTTTTGGATCCGAGAACCCGTTAACAGCCCCGACCAATGGGAAATTTCCACGTGTAAAATTCTTATTGGCCGGACGAAACACGTGTCAGCTCATCAGTGGGTCAGATAGGCGCCTATGATATGTCGACACATGCCATGGCCCACCACTGGCCCATTTAGCTTACAAAGCCTGCCCGTTTGACTTGGTCAAAAGTTGATGGGCTGGCCCATGAAACGCCTGTGAACGGTCTCTTCGCAAATAGCCCATTTTACGGCCCGGTAACTCACGACCCGTTAGGCCCTAAAGGGAACCGGCCCAACAACGTCATGTGGGCCGTTGAATATAACACCAGCCCATTTCACTTTTGGCCCATGTATGTCCCACACGTCTTTCGGCCCATCTGAGGCCTTCGTATCTTTAGGCCCTTTAGAGGTCCACGGTGATTCTAGCCCATAATGAATAGTAATTTTCTTTGTACCCGTTAACGGCCCGTGATTCACATGGGCCGTTTCCAGCCCGTGTTAGTTTTCGGCCTATTGACGACCCATACGTTCTTGGGCTCCTTTCCGGCCCTTGATTACTTCTGGCCCGTTACTGGCCTTCCGCAAATGGGCCAAATTCGGCCCATGGCAAGAGTTGGCCCGTTTCTGGCCTGTTAACCCGTTGCGCCATTTCCAGCCCGTCCTATATTCTAGCCCATTAACGACCCGTTATGCTTGTGACAGAATTAAGCCTTTGCTGTCCTTCGGCCTGTTAACGGCCTATTACCGTTCTTGGCCGATACCAATTACGCCCGTTTACGGCCCATGTAGATCCATTTATCCGACGGCCCGAGGCCCACCGATTCTACAACTCAGTTGGATGCGCATTTATCGACGGCCCATAGGAGACCCATGGATCCTACGACCCGTATATGGCCCATGGTTGTTGCGGCCACTAGCAAACCAGGGAAAAAGAAGACTAGGAAATAAATAAGGCCGAAACTAACGCTAGGCTATTGAGGCGATTGCACAGATTACATCCACTCGGCATCAAAGATCGCCGCCGGTGCAAATATAGGGAACACCCTACACCATCAAAAATGGCTTGCTGTTTTCTTTAGCCGGTGGTTCTACGTTAAGAATAAATTTTGTATCGCACCAGAACAAATTACAACTATATAAAAAAGGAAGGTTGGCATAAAAGTTAACAGTCCTGCAGATAAATGCACCACCAGAAGTTTACAAGCTCAGTTCATTTGACCTGACTATTACGTTTTCATGCTGTATTGTCCGATGGAGCACCATAACCCTCGCCTTCATTTCTCCTAGGCTCCTGAACAACATAGCAAATGTCTGATAGTCTGGTTTCAAAACCATGCATATCTTGACGACATCGAACAATGTCTCTCCTTGTTTCACAAAGGGTCTCTGTTAGGGAATGGTCTTGTGTTTGGAGCGCAGATACAACATTGCTTTGAGCTTGCATATCTTGATCATGAGGCAGTTTGTACGAGATTGCCTTAACAATCAACCCAGTATTACGCAGGAACATGCTTTCGGCACTGTTAGTGTACAGGTACTGACCCACTACAGCAAGAGCTGACATTGCGGTTATAGTTGCCTCGCCACCTTCTGAAGGTGGCGGTTCCACCATTTTTTACATAGCTCGCTGAAAAGTTGAGTTTTTACATTAGTAGTACCAAAACAGAAGATATTAAGGTGGCATCAAAACCAAACAAAATAGCTTTGGTCTATATACAGAACTTATTTTGGTGAACCCATGTAAAATGTTAGTTGTATTTTATTGCAAAGTACATAATAAAACCAGGTTCCAAACATATGACCATGTACCAGCGCTAATGTATTGTCTATTTATTCACATTATATTGAGGGCTAAGGATAAAGAGACGAAGTTTATAATACGGTAAGCATAGTATGACATCATTCATATCACAAAACAACTAAGAACAGACAAATAGGCAATTGTAACGTTGTGTGGGCAAGTCTAGCACGGAACTAGGTTACGGGTCAAGATCAAAGGAACATCACTCCTCTCTTTTAAACCTTGTAAGGTGCAATGATACGCTAAGAAAATTGTGTATAAAATTGAAAAGAGTAATAGACATTGGCTGCAAACCATGCAGTTCAAGGCACAAGTCAGAGTAAGTAGTAGTTAAAAGGCATGAGGATTAAGGATTTACAACAGCTGCTTTGACTGGTGTAGTCATGCCCTTCTTCTTGCTGGTGTGACAATCCTTGAAGATTTCCATAACATTTGGTTCAGGTACTATTTGGTCCTTGCAGGCTTTCCTCTGCATTTGGAACAAGTCAATATAGATTTGATAATATGGTACAGCGAAAAAAGTGAAACAACAGCTAATTACAAGAGCCTCACAGTGTGCAATATAGCTACGAGATCCTGTCGTCTGTTGGAATTTCACTTTCGTACGGTTGGCCTTGTTCTTTGAACAGTTTGTTGGGGAACGTAGTAATTTCAAAAAATTTCCTACGCACACGCAAGATCGTGGTGATGTATAGCAACGAGAGGGGAGAGTGTGTCCACGTACCCTTGTAGACCGAAAGCGGAAGCGTTAGCACAACGCGGTTGATGTAGTCGTACGCCTTCACTATCCGACCAATTCAAGTACTGAATGTACGGCACCTCCGAGTTCAGCACACATTCAGCTCGATGATGTCCCTCGAACTCCGATCCAGTCGAGCTTTGAGGGTGAGTTCCGTCAGCACGATGGCGTGATGATGGTGATGATGTTGCTACCGACGCAGGACTTCGCCTAAGCACTGCTACGATATGATTGAGGTGGATTATTATGGAGGGGGGCACCGCACACAGCTAAGAGATCAAGAGATCAATTGTTGTGTCTAGAGGTGCCCCCTTGCCCCCGTATATAAAGGAGGGAGGGAGAGGCCATCCCTAGAGGGGGCGCGCCAAGTGTGGGGAGTCCTACTAGGACTCCCAAGTCCTAGTAGGATTCCCCTTTCCTTTCCGGAGTAGAAGAGAAGGAAAGAGGGGAAGATGGAGAAGAAAAAAGGGTGCTGCACCCCTTGTCCAATTCGGACCAGAGGGGGGGGGGGCGCCTCCTTCCTTTTGGCCTCTCTCCGCTATTCCTGTATGGCCCAATAAGGCCCAATACTTCTCCCGGTGAATTTCCGTAACTCTCCTGTACTCCGAAAAATACCCGAATCACTCGGAACCTTTCTGATGTCGAATATAGTCGTTCAATATATCGATCTTTACGTCTCGACCATTTCAAGACTCCTCGTCATGTCCCTGATCTCATCCGGGACTCAGAACTACCTTCGGTACATAAAGTTACATAACTCATAATACAAATCGTCATCGAACTTTAAGCGTACGGACCCTACGGGTTCGAGAACTATGTATACATGACCGAGACACTTCTCCGGTCAATAACCAATAGCGGAACCTGGATGCTCATATTAGCTCCCACATATTCTACGAATATCTTTATCGGTCAAAGCGCATAACAACATACATTGTTCCCTTTGTCATCGGTAAGTTACTTGCCCGAGATTCGATCGTCGGTATCTCAATACCTAGTTCAATCTCGTTACCGGCAAGTCTCTTTACTCATTCCATAATACATCATCCCGCAACTAACTCATTAGTTACAATGCTTGCAAGGCTTATAGTGATGTGCATTATCGAGTGGGCCTAGAGATACCTCTCCGACAATCGGAGTGACAAATCCTAATCTCGAAATACGCCAACCCAACAAGTACCTTTGGAGACACCTGTAGAGCACCTTTATAATCACCCAGTTACGTTGTGATGTTTGGTAGAACACAAAGTGTTCCTCCGGTAAACGGGAGTTGCATAATCTCATAGTCATAGGAACATGTATAAGTCATGAAGAAAGCAATAGCAGAATACTAAACGATCAAGTGCTAAGCTAATGGAATGGGTCAAGTCAATTACATCATTCTCCTAATGATGTGATCCCGTTAATCAAATGACAACTCATGTCTATGGTTAGGAAACATAACTATCTTTAATTAACGAGCTAGTCAAGTAGAGGCATACTAGTGACACTCTGTTTATCTATGTATTTACACATGTATTATGTTTCCGGTTAATACAATTCTAGCATGAACAATAAACATTTATCATGAAATAAGGAAATAAATAATAACTGTATTATTGCCTCTATGGCATATTTCCTTCAGTCTCCCACTTGCACTAGAGTCAATAATCTAGCTCACATCGCCATGTGATTTAACAACAATAGTTCACATCACCATGTGATTAACACCCATAGTTCACATCGCTATGTGACCAACACTCAAAGGGTTTACTAGAGTCAGTAATCTAGTTCACATCGTTTATGTGATTTAACACCCAAAGAGTAATAAGGTGTGATCATGTTTTGCTTGTGAGAGAAGTTTAGTCAAATAGGTCTACCAAATTCAGATCCGTATGTATTTTACAAATTTCTATGTCTGCAATGCTCTGTATGGAGCTACTTTAGCGAATTGCTCCCACTTTCAATATGTCTCCACATTAAGACTTAGAGTCATCTGGATCAGTGCCAAAACTATTATCGATGTAACCCTTTACGATGAACCTTTTGTCACCTCCATAATCGAGAAACATATCCTTATTACACTAAGGATAATTTTTACCGCTGTTCAGTGATCTACTCCTAGATCACTATTGTACTCCCTCGCCAAAATCTTTGTAGGGTATACAATAGATCTGGTACATAGCATGGCATACTTTATAGAACCTATGGCTGAGGCATAGGGAATAACTTTCATTCTCTTTCTATCTTCTGCCATGGTCCGGCTTTGAGTCTCACTCAATTTCACACCATGTAACACATGCAAGAACTCTTTCTTTGACTGTTCTATTTTGAACTACTTCAAAATCCTGTCAAGGTATGTACTCATTGAAAAAACTTATCAAGCGTCTTGATCTATCTCTATAGATCTTGATGCTCAATATGTAAGCAGCTTCACCGAGGTCTTTCTTTGAAAAACTCCTTTCAAACACTCCTTTATGCTTTACGGAATAATTCTACATTATTTCCGATCAACAATATGTCATTCACATATACTTATCACAAATGTTGTAGTGCTCCCACTCACTTTCTTGTAAATACAGGCTTCACCGCAAGTCTGTATTAATACTATATGCTTTGATCAACTTATCAAAGCGTATATTCCAACTCCGAGATGCTTGCACCAGTCCATAGATGGATCGCTGGAGCTTGCATATTTTGTTAGCACCTTTAGGATTGACAAAACCTTCTGGTTGTATCATATACAACTCTTCTTTAATAAATCCAATAAGGAATGCAGTTTTGTTTATCCATTTGCCAGATTTCATAAAATGCAGCCATTTGCTAACATGATTCGGACAGACTTAAGCATCACTACGAGTGAGGAAATCTCATCGTAGTCAACACCTTAAACTTGTCGAAAACCTTTTTGCGACAATTCGAGCTTTGTAGATAGTAACACTACTATCACTGTCCGTCTTCCTCTTGAAGATCCATTTATTCTCAATGGCTTGCCGATCATCGGGCAAGTCAACCAAAGTCCACACTTTGTTCTCATACATGGATCGCATCTCAGATTTCATGGCCTCAAGCCATTTCGCGGAATCTGGGCTCATCATCGCTTCCTCATAGTTCGTAGGTTCGCCATGGTCAAGTAACATGACCTCCAGAACAGGATTACCGTACCACTCTGGTGCGGATCATACTCTGGTTGACCTACGAGGTTCGTTAGTAACTTGATCTGAAGTTACATGATCATCATCATTAGCTTCTTCACTAATTGGTGTAGGAATCACAGGAACAGATTTCTGTGATGAACTACTTTCCAATAAGGGAGAAGGTACAGTTACCTCATCAAGTTCTACTTTCCTCCCACTCACTTCTTTCGAGAGAAACTCCTTCTCTAGAAAGGATCCATTCTTAGCAACAAAGATTTTGCCTTCGGATCTGTGGTAGAAGGTGTACCCAATAGTTTCCTTTGGGTATTCTATGAAGACGCACTTCTCCCATTTGGTTTCGAGCTTATCAGTTTGAAACTTTGTCACATAAGCATCGCAACCCCAAACTTTAAGAAACGACAACTTTGGTTTCTTGCCAAACCACAGTTCATAAGGCGTCGTCCCAACGGATTTTGATGGTGCCCTATTTAAAGTGAATGCAGTTGTCTCTAATGCATAACCCCAAAACGATAGTGGTAAATCGGTAAGAGACATCATAGATTGCACTATATCCAATAAAGTACGTTTATGACGTTCGGACACACCATTATGCTGTGGTGTTCCATGTGACATGAGTTTGTGAAACTATTCCACATTGTTTTAATTGAAGACCAAACTCGTAACTCAAATATTCGCCTCTACGATCAAATCGTAGAAACTTAATTTTCTTGTTACGAAGATTCTTCACTTCACTATGAAATTCTTTGAACGTTTCAAATGTTTTAGACTTGTGTTTCATTAAGTAGATATACCTATGTCTGCTCAAATCATCTGTGAAGGTCAGAAAATAACGATACTGGCCGTGAGCTTCAACACTCATTAGACCACATACATCAGTATGTATTATTTCCAATAAGTCAGTTGCTTGCTCCATTGTTCCGGAGAACGGAGTCTTAGTCATCTTGCCCATGAGGCATGGTTTGCAAACATCAACTAATTCATAATCAAGTGATTCCAAAAGCCCATCAGCATGGATTTTCTTCATGCGCTTTACACCAATATGCCTAAACGGCAGTGCCACAAATAAGTTGCACTATCATTATTAACTTTGCATCTTTTGGCTTCAATATTATGAATATGTGTATCACTACGATCGAGATCCAACAAACCATTGGGTGTATGACCATAGAAGGTTTTATTCATGTAAACAGAGCAACAATTATTCTCTAATTTAAATGAATAATTATATTGCAATAAACATGATCAAATCATATTCATGCTCAACGCAAACACCAAATAACACTTATTTAGTTTCAACACTAAACCCGAAAGTATAGGGAGTGTGCGATGATGATCATATCAATCTTGGAACCATTTCCAACACACATCGTCACTTCACCTTTAACTAGCCTCTGTTCATTCTGCAACTCCTGTTTTGAGTTACTACTCTTAGCAACTGAACCAGTATCAAATACCGAGGGGTTGCTATGAACACTAGTAAAATACACATCAATAATCTGTATATCAAATATAACTTTGTTCACTTTGCCATCCTTCTTATCCACCAAATACTTGGGGCAGTTCCGCTTCTAGTGACGAGTCCCTTTGCAGTAGAAGCACTTAGTCTCAGGCTTAGGTCCAGACTTGGGTTTCTTCACTTGAGCAGCAACTTGCTTGTCATTTTTCTTGAAGTTCCCCTTCTTCCCTTTGCCCTTTTTTCTTGAAACTAGTGGTCTTGTCAACCATCAACACTTGATGCTTTTCTTGATTTCTACCTTTCGTCGATTTTAGCATCACGAAGAGCTTTGGGAATTGTTTCCATTATCCCTTGTATATTTATAGTTTATCACGAAGTTCTAGTAACTTGGTGATGGTGACTAGAGAGTTCTGTCAATCACTATCTTATCTAGAAGATTAACTCCCACTTGATTCAAGCGATTGTAGCACCTAGACAATCTGAGCATATGCTCACTTCTTGAGCTATTCTCCTCCATCTTTTAGCTATAGAACTTGTTGGAGACTTCATATCTCTCAACTCGGGTATTTGCTTGAAATATTAACTTCAACTCCTGGAACATCTTATATGGTCCATGACATTCAAAACGTCGTTGAAGTCCCGATTCTAAGCCGTTAAGCATGGTGAACTAAACTATCAAGTAGTCATCATATTGAGCTAGCCAAACGTTCATAACATCTGCAGCTGCTCCTACAATAGGTCTGTCACCTAGCGGTGCATCAAGGACATAATTCTTCTGTGCAGCAATGAGGATAAACCTCAGATCCAATCCGCATCATTGCTACTAACATCTTTCAACTTACTTTTCTCTAGGAACATATCAAAATAAAAAAGGGGAGCTAAACACGAGCTATTGATCTACAACATATATATGCTAATACTACCAGGACTAAGTTCATGATAAATTAAAGTTCAATTAATCAAATTACTTAAGAACTCCCACTTAGATAGACATCCCTCTAATCATCTAAGTGATCACGTGATCCAAATCAACTAAACCATAACCGATCATCATGTGAAATGGAGTAGTTTTCAATGGTGAACATCACTATGTTGATCATATCTACTATATGATTCACACTCGACCTTTCGGTCTCAGTGTTCCGAGGCCATATCTACATATGCTAGGCTCGTCAAGTTTAACCTGAGTATTCTGCGTGTGCAAAACTGGCTTGCACCCGTTGTAGATGAACGTAGAGCTTATCACACCCGATCATTACATGGTGTCTGGGCACGACGAACTTTGGCAATGGTGCATACTCAGGGAGAACACTTTTATCTTGAAATTTAGTGAGAGATCGTCTTATAATGCTACCATCAATCAAAGTGAGATAATATGCATAAAAGATAAACATCACATGCAATCAATATAAGTGATATGATATGGCCATCATCATCTTTTGCTTGTGATCTCCATCTCCGAAGCACCGTCATGATCACTAAGGGAGTCCTGGATTAGGGGGTCCTCGGACAGCCGGACTATATACTTTGACCGGATTGTTGGATTATGAAGATACAAGATTGAAGACTTCGTCCCGTGTCCAGGTGGGACTCTCCTTTGCGTGGAAGGCAAGCTTGGAAATTCGTATATGCAGATCTCCTTCTTTGTAACCGACTATGTGTAACCCTAGCTCCCTCCGGTGTCTATATAAACCGGAGGGTTTAGTCCGTAGGACAACAACAATCATAATCATAGGCTAGCTTCTAGGGTTTAGCCTCTACGATCTCGTGGTAGATCACCACTTGTAATACTCAATCATCAAGATCAATCAAGCAGGAAGTAGGGTATTACCTCCATCGAGATGGCCCGAACCTAGGTAAACATCGTGTCCCCCACCTCCTATTACCATTAGCCTTAGACACACAGTTCGGGACCCCCTACCCGAGATCCGGCGGTTTTGACACCAGCATTAGTGCTTTCATTGAGAGTTCCACTGTGTCGTCATGGTAAGGCTTGATGGATCGTCTTGTTGTCAAGGACAACATCACCTCTGGGGGAGCCCTGGCTGTAGGACAAACTCTCTGGCTGGGCGGCTTCGTCATGACCGCCAGTTCGGTCGCCGCGTCGATGATGACTTCTCAGGTCATCAAGAACAGCCTCCACATTGGCTCGGAATTCACCGAGCAGATGGATCCAATGGAGCTCTCCTCCCTGAACGTGTTGTCGGATCGCATTGCCTCCTTAGAAGTTGCAACAGACTATGATCGGATCGGGCTTAAACCCGACCAAAGGGAGATCAACTCTCCGTTGGTCACCCATCAGATAGCGGTGGTGGAGGAACAATGCAGCGATTCTTCCTCTATTTTGAGGACGAACTATGTCCGGATTCCCGAGCTCTCCGAGCCGGATACCAGTCTACGGGAGGACATGGCCCAAGCCCCGAACCTAGAATCGGACAGCGGGCCAGGAAAATTGGGCAGCATCTGGGAGTCCGAGCCACCAAGCTCGGAAGCTCCTTCGCCCCTGGGTCTCAGATCGGGTCAAGGTTTGGACTTAAATCTACCCACCCACCCAGACACAAGTGATCTTTCCCGCATTAGACAAGAGCCCCAAGAGACAGTACATCACTTCTGGGCCAGATTCCTCCTTGTAACGAGCAAGGTTAAGGACTGTCACGAGGAAGACGCAATCTCATTCTTTCGCAAAAATTGCACGGACAGGGGAATTCTCAACGCCATAAGTCGCCGTGAACTAGCACACTTCGCTTACTTAGCGGCCATAGTATGGAAGTACTGCGCAATGAAAAGCACATGGAAAACCCACACAAAATTCTGGGATGCCCTGGCTCTCACTAAACCCCTCGTTCAAACAAAAAGGGTGCACCCTCGCAAGTCACTCGATCCAATCACAAAGAAACCAAAGCCCACTACATGGCGTGGAACCGTATTGGAGGGATGGTTCAATGGGCCATGCAAAATTCACAGTACACCGGATACCATACCAACACACAGCTTTAGAGCATGTTGGATACTCCAGCAGGTGGCCAAGAGCGGCGAGGATCTCCTCATCAACAATACCGCAGAGCATCATCCCGCAGAGAATAACAATACAATACTAACAGTCTTTGAGACTTTCGCCTCAAACAATAGGCGTAAGCAAGCACTCCGCAGCCTCGCCGAAGTCTGCCACGTTGCATCAATAAATCCATGGAATGACACGACCATAACCTTCAATGCCAATGACGAACCTCAATTTCGAACAGTCTGGGCACCAGCCGCTTTGGTCCTTAGGCCAATTATGGACGGCTTCTGGCTTACTAAAGTGTTCATGGACGGTGGCAGCGGATTAAACCTCATCTATGAGGAAACTCTCAATAAAATGGAAATAGACAAGAGCCGCATTGAGCAAAGCAGCACAACCTTCAGAGGTATCATCCCTAGTCGGGACTCTAGCTAGTGATCCGGACGTAGCAATCCGTGCCGAAAATAAAACCGCCGCTCTAGCCCTTGAGGCATTGTCCGAAGCTCTCACGGCCGAAGAATTAACTACGCTGCGCTCCACAGTGGATAGGGACGACGTGATACTCGACAAACGACCCAAGTCCACCTCTTTCACACTAGCAGACGAAATAGTCAAATTCTAGGTCCACCCAACGGACCCTACAAAAACAACATCCATTGGGGCACAGTTGAACCCCACAATAGATGCCACACTGTGAGAGTTCTTGCGCGAGAATTGGGACATCTTTGCCTGGCATCCCTTAGACATGCCAGGTATCCCATGCAGGCTGGCCGAGCATAGCCTAAACATACTAAAGGGATACAAGCCAGTCAAGCAGACTCTTCGGCGCTTTTCAGAACCTAAGCGACAATCCATGGGAGAAGAGCTAGCCAAGCTACTCGAGGCCAGATTCATCAGAAAAATAAAACATCCGGACTGGCTAGCAAACCTAGTGATGGTACCAAAGAAGGACAAATCATGGTGCCTATGTGTCGATTTGAAGGACCTCAATAAAGCTCGCCCTAAGGATCCCATCCCCCTCCCCCGCATCGATCAAATCATCGACGCTATCGCAGGACACAACTCATTGTGTTCCCAACGTATCTACTTTTCCAAGCACTTTTGCCCTTGTTTTGGACTCTAACTTGCATGATTTGAATGAAACTAACTCGGACTAACGCTGTTTTCAGCAGAACTGCCATGATGTTGTTTTATGTGTAGAAAAGAAAAGTTCCCGGAATGTCCTGAAAATCCACGGAGGCACTTTTTGGAATTAATAAGAACTTCTGGGCGAAAGAAATACACCAGGGGGCCCACACCCTGTCCACGAGACAGTGGGGCGCGCCCCCCCTATAGGGCGCCCCCCCTATCTCGTGGGCCCCCTAGACCTCCACCGACCTCAACTCCAACTCCATATATTCACGTTCGGGGAGAAAAAAATCAGAGAGAAAGTTTCATCGCGTTTTACGACATGGAGCCGCCGCCAAGCCCTAATCTCTCTCGGGAGGGCTGATCTGGAGTCCGTTCGGGGATCCAGAGAGGGGGATTCGTTGCCGTCGTCATCATCAACCATCCTCCATCACAATTTCATGATGCTCACCGCTGTGCGTGAGTAATTCCATCGTAAGCTTGCTGGACGGTGATGGGTTGGATGAGATTTATCATGTAATCAAGTTAGTTTTGTTAGGGTTTGATCCCTAGTATCCACTATGTTCTGAGATTGATGTTGTTATGACTTTGCTATGCTTAATGCTTGTCACTAGGGCCCGAGTGCCATGATTTCAGATCTGAACCTATTATGTTTTCATGCAAGTCTATAGTCACCTATTATGTGTTATGATCCGGCAACCCCGAAGTGACAATAATCGGGATACTTCTCGGTGATGACCGTAGTTTGAGGAGTTCATGTATTCACTATGTGCTAATGCTTTGTTCCGGTTCTCTATAAAAAGGAGGCCTTCATATCCCTTAGTTTCCGCTAGGACCCCGCTGCCACAGGAGGGTAGGACAAAAGATGTCATTCAAGTTCTTTTCCATAAGCACGTATGACTATTTACGGAATACACGCGTACATTACATTGATGAACTGGAGCTAGTTCTGTGTCACCCTATGTTATAGCTATTACATGAGGAATCACATCCGGCATAATTATCCAGCACCGATCCATTGCCTACGAGCTTTTCACATATTGTTCTTTGCTTATTTACTTTTCCGTTGCTACTGTTACAATTACTACAAAACCCCCAAAATAATTATCTTTACTTTTGCTACCGTTACCTTTATTATCATACTACTTTGCCACTAAATACTTTGCTGCAGATACTAAGTTATCCAGGTGTGGTTGATTTGACAACTCAACTGCTAATACTCAAAAATATTCTTTGGCTCCCCTTGTGTCGAATCAATAAATTTGGGTTGAATACTTTACCCTCGAAAGTTGTTGCGATCCCCTACACTTGTGGGTTATCAAGACTAATTTCTGGCGCCGTTTCCGGGGAGCATAGCTCTATTCTCCGAGTCACTTGGGATTTATATCTGTTGATCACTATGAAGAACTTGAAAGACGACAGAACTATGATTTTGCCCTCAACTACGAGGGGAGGTAAGGAACTGCCATCTAGCTCTGCACTAGATTCTCCTTTCGTTATTAGTAAGCTTGCGACACCTAAACCTGCTACTGCTATGAATTTTGATATGTCGCATGTTATTGATGATGCCACTTCTACTATGCATGATGAAACTACTTCTGTGCGTGATACTACTTTGCCATTAGGTGAATTTCTTGATGAACAACTTGCTAGAGTTAGGGGGAATGATATTACTGAAGATACTATTATTGATGATAGTGATGATGAAGGTTCTCCCAATGATTATGTATTGCCTGTTGTTCCTGAGGGTTATGTTATGAATGAAGAAGCTGCTAGGGAAATCTTTGATTGCAATGATAGATATGATCTTAAGAAATTATTAGCTAAATGGAAGCAGCAGTCTCTTAATGCTATAATGAAACCTGACCCCGCTTTTGCTACTTCGCCTATCTGTATTACTGATAAGGATTATGAATTCTCTGTTGATCCTGAGATTATTACTTTAGTCGAATCTGATCCTTTTTATGGCCTTGGATCTGAAACAGTTGTGGCACATCTTACCAAGTTGAATGATACAACTACACTGTTTATTAATGATGAGAAGTCTTGCTATTTTTATATGCTTAAGATATTTCCGTTCTCATTAAAGGGTGATGCTAAGACTTGGTATAATTCTCTTGCTCCTGGTTGTGTGCGTAGTCCCCAGGATATGATTTATTACTTCTCTGCTAAATATTTCCCTGCTCATAAGAAACAAGCTGCCTTGCGGGAAATATATAATTTTGTGCAAATCAAAGAAGAGTCTCCCACAATCTTGGGGGAGGCTTCTCCGGTTACTTAATGCTTTGCCCGATCATCCTCTTAAGAAAAATGAAATACTCGATATCTTTTATAATGGACTAACCGATGCTTCCAAGGACTACTTGGATAGTTGTGCTGGTTGTGTTTTCAGGGAAAGAACAGTCGACGAAGCTGAAATATTATTGAATAATATGTTGACTAATGAAAATAATTGGACTCTTCCTGAGCCAATTCCTGAGGCAATTCTTGAACCAATTAAGCCAACTCCTGAGCCTATTCCTAAACCCACTCCGAAGAAGAGAGGTGTTTTATTTCTCAGTCCTGAAGATATGCAAGGGGCAAAGAAATCAATGAAAGAAAAAGGTGTCAAAGCTGAAGATGTTAAGAATTTACCACCTATTGAAGAAATACATGGTCTTAATATACCGCCTGTTGAAGAACCACATTGTCTTGATAACCCGACACAGGTAGTAAAGGTAAATTCTCTCTATAGATATGATAAAGTTGAAATCCCCTCTACTAAATTTCATAGCCCATGTTTAGATGAATTTGATGACTTTATGGCCAGACAAGAAAGTTTTAATGCTTATGTTGGTAGAGAGTTAAAGAATAATGCTTTCGGGATAGGACTTGTAAGCGATAATATGGCTAGAGTTAATGATGAACTCAAACTTGTTAGCAAATATGCTTTTATGGTTGCTACTCAAGCTGAGCAAGTACTCAAAGCTCAAAATGATCTGCTTGATGAATTAAATAATAAAAATGACTTTGCTATTAGAGTGGCTACTAGAACTGGCAGAATGACTCAGGAACCTTTGTATCCTGAAGGCCACCCTAAGAGAATCGAGGAGGATTCTCAGAGAAATAATTTAGAGGCACCTAGTTCTTCTAAAAAGAAGAAAAAGAAAAATGATAGGACTTTGCATGCTTCTAGTGAACCTACTGTAGACACACCTAAGAATCCCAATGATATTTCTATTTCTGATGTTGAAACACAATCAGGTGATGAACATGAACCTAGTGATAATGTTAATGATAATGTTCATGTTGATTCTCAACCTAGCAAAAACAATGATGTAGAGATTGAACCTGCTGTTGATCTTGATAACCCACAATCAAAGAAGCAATGTTATCATAAGAGAGATTTTGTTGCTAGGAAGCACGGTAGAGAAAGAGAACCATGGGTTCAGAAACCCATGCCCTTTCCTCCTAACCATCCAAGACAAAGGATGATGCAGATTTTTGAGCGCTTTGCTGAAATGATTAGACCTATTTTCTTACGTATGCTCTTAACTGATATGCTGAAAGTAAATCCTTATGCTAAATATATGAAGGATGTCATTACAAATAATAGAAAGATTCCGGAAGCTGAAATTTCCACCATGCCTTCTAATTACACTTTTAAGGGTGGAATACCAAAGAAACTTGGAGATCCGGGTGTACCAACTATACCATGCTCCATTAAAAGAAATTATGTTAGAACTGCTTTATGTGATCTTGGAGCAGGTGTTAGTGTTATGCCTCTCTCTTTATATCGTAGACTTGAATTGAATAAGTTGACACCTACTGAAATATCTTTGCAAATGGCTGATAAATCAACTGCTATACCTGTCGGTATTTGTGAGGATGTGCCTATTGTGGTTGCAAATGTCACTATTTTAACGGACTTTGTCATTCTTGATATTCCCGAGGACGATAGTATGTCGATTATCCTTGGTAGACCTTTTCTTAATACCGCAGGGGCTGTTATTGATTGCAATAAAGGTAATGTCACTTTTCATGTTAATGGTAATGAGCATACGGTACACTTTCCGAGGAAACAATCTCAAGTTCATAGCATCAATTCTATTGGAAAAGTTCCAACTATTATTATTGGAGGTTTTGAATTTCCTCTCCCTACTGTCAAGAAAAAGTATGATATTCTTATTGTTGGGGATTTTCATATCCCCGTTGAGGTAACTTAGTGTTATTCGAAATTTCTCTGGTTTCGTGTTATTCGGAATGAGTTTGTTAACAAGACTTGATCAACCTTGTTAGTGGATTCATTTTGATGATCACGAGATGGATGAAACTAGCAGGCACAACCTTCTGTACCCACTTTTTACTTTTTGTTATTTAGAACAAATAAAGCAAAAATAGTATTATCTGTCTGTTTTCTGAATTATCCGTGCACTAAAAAATATCCCGAAAATAACAGTGCTCCAAATGCCCTGCAAATTTAGTATGATTTTGTATGGAATATTTGAGGATTTTAGGTCTGAAATCACTGCAGGAGGGGCAAGCACCAGGCCACGAGAGTGGAGCCCCTCCTTTAGGGCGTGCCCCTGTCTCGTGGGCCCCTGGTGGCCCCCCTCCACTTATGACAGCATCCACACACTTCATCTTCTACCCAAAAAATCCCCATCCAGCTCAAGCACGAGTTCTAGCTCATTTTGCTGCGATTTTCGATCTCCTTGCTCAAAGCTCCATTCATAAAACTACTTTGGGAGATTGTTGCTTGGTATGTGACTCCTCCATTGGTCCAATTAGTTTTTGTTCTAGTGCTTTATTTGTTGCAATTTTTTGCTGCATAGGTGACCATGTTCTTGAGCTTGCATGTTGAATTTATGAGGTCCCAAGCAATTGTAATGCATGATATTAGCTCTAGGCACTTGTAGGAGTAGTTGCTACCAATCTTGTTTAGTTTTATTCACTTTTATTTTGAAGTTACTAAAATTTCAGAAAATTTTCAGAAAAAGAATTATATCTAGGAGAATGTACCAAGGTGGTTCCTCGGTGAAGGAAGGCCCCATATTTGGAGAAAATTTTCTTGTCACACCGAAAGCGGTGAACGATCATCGAGCCCAAGCTTTTACTCCAGAACCTGAACCTGAGCCGGAACCTGAACTGGACCCTTATCGTGCATCATCTGTCTAGTGGGATCCGGAGATGACCAGCCAGTGGTATCCTGATTACACCTCCCAGTACACCGGGGAGAGTAGCGGCATTCCTTGGTACTAGACCAACTTAGGCCAAAAGCCTAAGCTTGGGGGAGTACGTATTTCTCATCGACTTTACATTCATGTTCACACACTAGTCGTCGGTGCTCATACTCTTTCATTGTATTATCCATGTTATTTAAATTTTCTTTTTCGCTTTCTTCTTGTGTGTTTGATAAACCTTAAGAAAAACCAAAAAAATTAGTTAGTTTAATTTCCATGCTTGTGGTAGAAATTGAAATGAAAACCCAAAAAGATTTCTAGTTCTTCTTTTTACTTGTTGGGAGCTTTCCCGTGTAAATAGTTTTTTTTTCTTTTTTTGGGGGGGTCGAGAATACCATATTGAAAATGTTTAGTGGGTCTCATATGCATGATTGTTTATTTAACTTAGAGCCATATTACTTGTCTTCTCTCTTGAGTTGAATGCTTGCAGATTCCAGCTTAGTCCAATGCACGTGCACTATTATTATTATACACATCGTTCGGTCGTGCAAGTGAAAGGCAATAATGAAGATATATTATGGACTTATTGATATGAGAAAAGCTGGTATGAACTCGACCTCTCTTGTTTTTGTAAATATGATGAGTTCATCGTTTCTGAGTCAGCTTATTATGAGGTAAACATATTTGCAATGACATTTAGAGATTATAGTTGCTTGTGCCATGCTTGATTAGCTATGAGTTATAATGGTTTACCTTGCGTGCCAACATGCCATTAGAATGATTATGATGTGGTATGATGGGATGGTATCCTCCTTTGAATGAATTGAGTGACTCGACTTGGCACATGTTCACACATGTAGTTTTAACAATCAACATAGCCTTCATGATATTTATGTTCATGGTGGATTATATCCTACTCATGCTTGTATTCGGTGTGAATTACTTTTAATGCATGTTTATGACTGTTGTCGCTCTCTCAGTTGGTCGCTTCCCAGTATTTTGCTAGCCTTCACCTATACTAAGGGGGAATACTGCTTGTGCATCCAAACTCCATAAACCCCAAAGTTGTTCCATATGAGTCTACTATACCTTCCTATATGCGGTATTTACCTGCCGTTCCAAGTAAATTTGTATGTGCCAAACTCCAAACCTTCAAATGAAATTCTGTTTTGTATGCTCGAGCAGCTCATGTTTCAACTAGGGCTGCCTATATCTTCCATGCTAGGTGGGTTATTCTCAAGAGGAGTGGACTCCGCTCCTCATTCACGAGAAAGGGCCGGTAACCGGGATGCCTAGTCCCATGATCAAAAAAGATCAAAGGAAATCAAAATAATTAAACAAAACTCCCCCAGGGCTGTTGTTAGTTGGAGGCACTCGTTGTTTCGAGCAAGCCATGGATTGATGTTTGTTGGTGGTTGGGGGAGTATAAACCTTTACCATTCTGTTTGGGAACTGCCTATAATACATGTAGTATGGCAGATACAGCCATCTCATAGTTGTTGTGTTGACAGTGAAAGTATGCCGCTCAAAATGTTATTCAATCTCTATTTAAAAATCGAGCTCTGGCTTCTCTACAAATTCATGCTTCCGTTTGCGAAGGGACTATCTATTTACTTTTGTGTTGAGTCATCACCCTTCTTATTAAAAGCTCCCGCTGGAGAGCACACTGTCATTTTCATTCATTACTATTGGTTTATATTGGGTATGACTTGACTGGATCTCTTTTAACATGAATTACAATGTTTAGTCAGTCCCTGATCTTTAAAGGTGCTTTGCATTTATGTTTTGCGATCTCAGAAAGGGCTAGCGAGATACCATTTTGGTATATCATGTTATGATTGTTTTGAGAAAGTGTTGTCATCCGAGTTTTATTATTATGGCTCACTAGCTGATTATGCTATTGATATGAGTAATTGTGAGACCTAAGTGTTATTGTAAGTATGGTTACTTCATAGTATTTGCTAAAACTTGAATGCTGGCTTTTCATGTTTACAACAACAAGAGCAACAGAGTCTGTAAAATTTTTCTTTATCACTTTCAGTTTATCAACTGAATTGCTTGAGGACAAGCAAAGGTTTAAGCTTGGGGGAGTTGATACGTCTCCAACATATCTACTTTTCCAAACACTTTTACCCTTGCTTTGGACTCTAACTTGCATGATTTGAATGAAACTAACCCGGACTGACACTGTTTTCAGCAGAAGTGCCATGATGTTGTTTTATGTGTAGAAAAGAAAAGTTCTCGGAATGTCCTAAAAATCCATGGAGGCAATTTTTTGGAATTAATAAGAATTTCTACGTGAAAGAAATACACCAGGGGCCCACACCCTGTCCACACAGGGGGGCGCGGCCCCCTATAGGGCGCGCCCCCTATCTTGTGGCCCCCCTGGATCTCCACCGACCTCAACTCCAACTCCATATATTCATGTTCGGGGAGAAAAAGAACAGAAAGAAAGTTTCATCGCGTTTTACGACACGGAGCCGCCGCCAAGCCCTAATCTCTCTCGGGAAGGCTGATCTAGAGTCAATTCGGGGCTCCGGAGAGGGGGATTCGTCGTCGTCGTCATCATCAACCATCCTCCATCACCAATTTCATGATGCTCACCGCCTTGCGTGAGTAATTCCATCGTAGGCTTGCTGGACGGTGATGGGTTGGGTGAGATTTATCATGTAATCAAGTTAGTTTTGTTAGGGTTTGATCCCTAATATCCACTATGTTCTGAGATTGATGTTGCTATGACTTTGCTATGCTTAATGCTTGTCACTAGGGCCCGAGTGCCATGATTTCAGATCTGAACCTATTATGTTTTCCTGAATATATGTGTGTTCTTGATCCTATCTTGCAAGTCTATAGTCACCTATTATGTGTTATGATCCGACAACCCCGAAGTGACAATAATCGGGATACTTCTCGGTGATGACCGTAGTTTGAGGAGTTCATGTATTCACTATGTGCTAATGCTTTGTTCTGGTTCTCTATTAAAAGGAGGCCTTAATATCCCTTAGTTTCCGCTAGGACCCCCCTGCCACGGGAGGGTAGGACAAAAGATGTCATGCAAGTTTTTTCCATAAGCACGTATGACTATTTACGGAATAAATGCCTACATTACATTGATGAACTGGAGCTAGTTCTGTGTCACCCTATGTTATAGCTATTACATGAGGAATCGCATCCGGCATAATTATCCATCACTGATCCATTGCCTACGATCTTTTCACATATTGTTCTTCGCTTATTTACTTTTCCGTTCCTACTATTACAATTACTACAAAAACCCAAAAACAATTATCTTTAGTTTTGCTACCGTTACCTTTATTATCATACTACTTTGCTACTAAATACTTTGCTGCAGATACTAAGTTATCCAGGTGTGGTTGAATTGACAACTCAACTGCTAATACTCAAGAATATTCTTTGGCTCCCCTTGTGTCGAATCAATAAATTTGGGTTGAATACTTTACCGTCGAAAGTTGTTGCGATCGCCTACACTTGTGGGTTATCAGAGACCGATCAAGCGGCAACGACATTCATCACTCCATACGGCCCTTTCTATTTTAGCACCATGCCTTTCAGGCTCAAAAACGCCGGTGCAACCTATCAACGCATGATTCACACATGCCTGGAAACACAAATCGGCAAAACAGTGGAGGCATACGTGGACGACGTGGTCATCAAAACCAGACACGTCGAATCCTTAATAGACGACTTGAGGCTTACGTTCCACAATCTCCGAACATATGACATCAAGTTCAATCCGGAAAAATGCTTCTTCGGCATACCTGCCGGAAAGCTCTTGGGCTTCATCGTTTCCAATAGAGGAATTGAAGCAAATCCGGCTAAAATCCGAGCTCGGTCACAGTTGGCTACCCCAACAGACCTCAATCAAATCTAGAAATTAACTGGATGCGTGGCTGCCCTAAGCCGCTTTATCTCCCGATTAGGAGAAAATGCACTACCTCTCTATCGCCTTCTTCAACGCACCGAACACTTCAAGTGGACAAATGCGGCTACGGCCTGACTGGAAGAAATAAAGGCCCTCTTGGCCAGCAATCCAATCCTGGCCGCGCCAAATATCGGCGAACCCATGCTGTTATATATAGCTGCAACACACCAGGTTATAAGCGCATTGCTCGTCGTCGAACGAGAGACATACGGACATAAGTTCCCGCTTCAAAAGCCGGTATACTATGTATCCACCGTCCTCACTCCATGCAAATCACGGTACCCACATTATCAAAAGATAGCATACGCGGTATTCATGGCATCCCAAAAACTACGACACTACTTTCAAGAGTGTTCAATCACGGTGGCCTGTGAAGTACCACTCAACGATATAATAAATAACCGCAATGCCACGGGACGGATTGCTAAATGGGCTATCGAGCTCCTCCCGTTCGACATAACATACAAACCATGGCGAGCCATTAAGTCGCAAGTACTGGCTGACTTCGTCGCCGAATGGACAGAAGCCGAACTCCCTAAAGAGCACGGCGCGTACTCAAATTGGATCATGCACTTTGACGGCTCTAAGATGTTGACTGGTCTGGGGGCAGGTGTTGTCCTGACATCCCCCACTGGAGATATAGTCCAATACGTACTCCAAATAATATACACGGATTCCAACAATGCAGCCGAGTATGAGGCTCTATTGCATGGTCTTCGGATGGTAGTCTCTATGGGCATTCAATGCCTAGACGTGCGGGGGGATTCGAACCTTGCAATATCTCAAATAAATGGAGACTTTGACGCCAAGGACCCAAAAATGGCGGCCTACCGCAATGCCGTCCTCAAAATGTCAGCCCAGTTTGAGGGGCTCAAATTCCACCATGTGGTCCGAGAAAACAATCAAGCGGCGGATATCCTCGCCCGCATCGGCGCTAAGCGCAACCCCGTCCCACCTAATATCTTCTTGGAAAGGCTGTTCAAGCCATCCATAATGTGGGAAGGGGAGACCGGCAATACCAGCCCGGAGCCGAACACAACCCCAAATCCTGAACACTCTGACATAATCGGAGGCTCCGCCAACGAAATAACACCTTCGTCCCACGTGATTATGGCTGTAATCGCCCCGTGGACAGAACCCTTCTTATCCTACCTAATAGGCAAGAACTCCCTGAGGACCAAAATGAGCCACGTTGCATTGTGCGGTGTTCTAAAGCCTACAAGGTCCACAAGGGATAGCTTTATAAGAAAAGCGCGACAGGAGTGCTCCAAAGGTGCATCTCCGAAGAGGAAGGACTGCAGCTTTTGGCAGAAATTCATGCTGGACTCGGCGGCCACCACGTCGTAGCTCGGTCCCTTGTAAGCAAGGCCTTCCGTACAGGTTTCTACTGGCCGACAGCCTGAGCAAACGCACAGGACCTCGTCCAACACTACGTCGGTTGCCAGCTTTTTGCAAATCAAAGCCATATGCCACCTACCACTCTCCAAACAATCCCCATAACTTGGCCCTTCGCGGTCTGGGGGCTCGATATGGTTGGACCCCTTAAAGGTGGAAGCCATAAGAAAAAAATACTTGTTGGTCATGGTATATAAATTCACCAAATGGATAGAGGCCAAACCAGTTAAAATGGACGAATCCGGACCAGTGATAGACTTTATATCTGGGATCATACACCGCTACAGTGTCCCCCACAACGTCATCACTGATAATGGCTCCAACTTCACAGCTGATGAGGTGAAAACTTGGTGCGGCAACATGGGCATTAAGCTTGATTATGCCTCTGTCTATCACCCCCAAACAAACGGTCAAGTCGAACGAGCAAATGGTCTTATTATGAGTGGCATCGAACCCAGACTAGTGCGATCCTTGAAGGAATTAGATACGCACTGGGTCGAGGAGCTCGACTCTGTACTATGGGGGCTGCGGACCACGCCAAATCGCACCACCGGATACACACCATTTTTATGGTGTACGGCGCAGAGGCAGTACTACCCTGCGGCATCATTAATGACTCACCTAGAGTGCGCATGTATGAAGAGAGAGAGGCCGAGCTAGATCGGCAGGACAGTTTAGATGCCCTAGAAGGAGGAGCGCGATGTTGCAAAGGCCTGTTCCGCATTCTATCAGCAGCAGGATCGAAGGTATCAAAGCAGAGAAGTATAGGCCAAAACCTATAACGTTGGCGAACTCATTTTACGCCTACCAGAGAAGAAAAAGGACAAGCTCAAGCCCAAGTGAGAGGGTCCCTTCATCATCGATAAAGTTCTCACTTGAGGAGCGTACCGTCTGCGTGATGCATCAGATAAGCGACTCGAGCCGAACCCATGGAACGCGGTCAGACTCCAAAGATTCTACGCCTAGTGCCGAACTTTGTGTTCGTCTCCCTATCTCCGCTTTTTTTAAAGTTATGTCCTCCCTCTTTCTTTCTTTCCTTTTTTATATATAGCCTTAAAAGCTTTAAGTGTGCCTCGATCGCACACTCCGGCCGCGCTATGCGTGCTCAATATACCTGGGGGCTTCTTATACATAAGTTTAATATAATTATCTTCTAGGCTTTATGCCCACCACATATGCGTCACTTCTCCATATGTGCCTTTTTCGCCATTATATGCATCAATATGACTTAAGTTTTGGCCAAGCTGGGTTGGCTGGCTCTTGTGTTTATGCCCTACATTCCCGTTAATTTGGCTAGGGCATAAGGGGAGCACCTCTGCGATTGTTACTGCCGGATCAGCCGGATGTGTACCTCAGACTGGGTGAAGCTGAAAGCTAGCGTTCTTAAGGGAATATTCGATCGGTGAACAAAAGATGTGTCTTACTTATTTCAAATATACGCCCCCAGATGTTTATATCCTGCGCTGCTTTTCGCAGTTCGGACATGCACATTAATGCATGCGTACCCAGGGAAAGGAACCCTTAACGGAACTATTCTCCTAGGAAGATGTTTCTCACTATCCATCTAATATAACATAGCTAGTTGGGTACTTGTCTGTTCAAGCACTTATGATCCCTACGCATGGTTTCCACAATACCCTAGTTTTTACATAACTGAGCGGGTATTCGGATACACTCCGGACTGTCGGGTCTGGAGGTTGAAGCGAAAAGGTCCGCCATGACAAATGATATACAATCCGGCTAGGGACAAAATATATATGTCATTTGAAGTACAAAATCACTTAGACTGACTAAATTCTTCTTCTATACCATCCAACAGGCTGTCTAGCCTACAATCCTGTTGGGAATACTTTGCGGATAATGCTACCTAGTCATACACCAGACTAACGGGGATCTCTTTCCCATCTGACCCTACAGGTCCGACCTCGGCCATATGGTTCGGGTCAGCCTTGGTATATCGCATCTTCATCATGGCCTAGGCTTCCCTTGCACCTTGTCGGTAGGCCGATATCTTCCATAATCGGAAGCGCCGCCGAGCTACCTTGAGCATCTCCACAAGATCTCCCATGCCTTCGGGCAAGGATGTGGACGACCACAAGGCCTGGGTAATACCCTACATCACCTGCCGAATTTGTCCATGCAGTTGTGAGAGTTCTTGCAGAAGATCGCCTGCAGATCCTGGCATCTCCTCTTTAGGACGACCTATCACATACCTACAGACATAATTCTATTAGCCCACTTCTTTGCCAAACTTTATAAAGGTTTGTTTGAGCACTTACTAAAAATGCTGCGTCGAAGCCTCTTATTCTCCTTCACGGAGTCAGCAAGCTGGGCCCGAACATCTTTTAATTCAACGTCCAGTCGGGTCTTCGCGTCCTGGAGATCATTTTTCTCCCGTATAACCTTTGTAAGCACGTGCTCGCCAGCCTTTAGCTGTCGTTGAGAATGTTGCTCATCCTTCGATACGATCTCTGGATTACCTCCGGGATTGTCTGCAGAATCTACTATTAGATTTGCATGCATGCCGAATACTAACTGGTATATGTCAATACACTCTTTTCGATAAAGACAAGTATTACCAGATGGGGCCTTCATGGACCCCTCCATTTTGGCAACTGCGGCCCGCAGCTGGGCTTTGCACTCCTCCAGCTCTTTGGACAGCTGGGTATTCTTCTCTGTAAGAACATATGCATACAATGATCCTTAAATCAGTTGTGCCAACTAGTTCAAGTCTCAGGGGGCTACTGATATACATACTTATCAGATTTTCTTACCCGTATATCCTTTACATACTGGTCTGTGGCTCTGGCGAGACCATCTTGAGCAGCTCGGATGTACGCGTCCCCTGAGTTGAAGGCATTGAATGCCTCTTCAGAGAAATTAGGGTCGCGTAGTGTGGCCCGTCGGCGCCTGTGATTCATGGCGCTCTCCACTTCGGAGTTTGTAGCGGATAATCTATCTGCATCCTCTATAGGAGGACCATCCGGCGTTGTCCCCGCGTTAGCCTCTGCCCCTAAGCCTGGCTGGTGGAGGCGTGGCCAGCAGGCTCTCCGGGCACAGTCCGGCGAGCATTTTTTCTGCCAGGAGCCATAGACGTTATTAAGATGATAACCGCAGAGCAAGGTCTTAATCATACCTCTGCAACGGCGCCTCATTCCTGATCGTCTTCCTTTTGAGCCTACCCGGCTTTGGTGCCCCTTGTTGACGAGTCACCACGGGTTCGGCACGGCGCCCCGATGGACTTCCCTGTAAGACAGAATATGTGTGCGGTGGGTAAGAGGCAAAGAAGGGATCCTTCTCGGAAGTTGGGACTCCGGTTTTACTTACATGCGATGCAGGGAGTAGGCCAGCGTAATCAACTATGATGGCCACCAAGGCACCATCACGGCTTAGCTGATAGAACGCCCTATCGATAAGCTCCACAAATATGTCCGGATCTTCTTCGAGTCCGGGGTCGAGGGCCCGGTCGGGGTCCTCTAGCTGTGGAGACGGGCTGTGAACCTCCCTCATAGCTTTTCGCAGTTCCTGCTATGAATTGGCAAGGTAAATATTCGTGATGAGGAATGTGGGAAAGACTGGAATAAAAGATATCAGCTCACCCAGCTTGGGGGGTTGTACATGGAGAATCCATCCCATGGTTTAATGAGGATGAACTCCTCTTCTTTTCCTTTGTACAAATTGGATAGTATTTTCGCCAGAGCGGCGGCGGAGTCCGGACCTTTACGGCCACAGCGGGTGGCGTCGTCTTCTCCATTGAAGTGCCATATGGGTTTCCCCCAATATTGAAGTGGTTGCACTCCCCGCATTATACATATTGACATAACTTCAAGTATTGTCAGCCCTGATTTGGCCAGCGTCTTTATCCTGTCCATCAGGAAAAGGACCTCTCTGTTATCTTCCTCCTGGGGGGCTCCAGGGGCGCCAGCTATGGTGTTTCTTCAACGGGGAATTTGTAAACTCAGGAAGGCCCATCCGAATAGGGTCCGGAAGGGGGGCGTCCTCCGTATAAAACCACTCCGAAGGACAGTCCTCGGATGTTTTCTTCGGAGTACCGGATAGGTATCCGGTCCCGGCGATGCGCCATATTTCGGCTCCGCCCACTTGATATATCGACCCCTCCTGAGTGCGGGGTACAAGGCAGAATAGCCTCTTCCATAGCTTGAAATGAGCTTTGCAGCCCATAAATAGCTCGCAGAAGGCGACATAGCCTGCGATGTGTAGTATGGAGGCAGGAGTGAAGTTATGCAGCTGGAGGCCGTAGAACTCCAGGAGCCCGCGGAGGAATGGATGGATTGGAAATCCGAGTCCCCTCAGCAAATAAGGGACAAGGCATACCCGATCCCCCTTGGATGTATTCGGAAAACTCTCCGCTTGCTCCCCGCCGTTATAAGTAGCTAGTCCGGCTCGGACGGGGACCATGTACGCAGGCGGGAGAAATCCCTGGGTCCGCAACTCTACCAATCGGCTGTGGGGGACGAAACACTTCTCCCAATCGCCTGGATTAGTGCTACGGGAGCGAGAGGAGGAGCTGCGACGGCCGGCCATGATGGGATGGCTTCTTCCGGGCACGCTCTGATGAACACTCGCTGGGGGAGGATGGTGTGATTTGGATCTGAGGATCCCCGTCTCTTTAAATAGACGATTTACTTACATGGTCAGGGTGGCAAATGTAAAAATGCCCCGACTTCTCGCATTCGCTTGACACGTGGAGATAGCCATTATTAAAGCACCGGAGTTAAGGAGTGCAACATTAATGGAAGCTGAACACTCCTCGTTACAACAGGTACTCTGGAGAATTTGGAGAAGAGCCCGCCTTGCAATGCCGAAGAAAATCTGCGCGCCGGACTCATCGTCATTGAAGCCTGGTTCAGGGGCTACTGAGGGAGTCCTGGATTAGGGGGTCCTCGGACAGCCGGACTATATACTTTGGCCGGACTGTTGGATTATGAAGATACAAGATTGAAGACCTCGTCCCGTGTCCGGGTGGGACTCTCCTTTGTGTGGAAGGCAAGCTTGGCAATTCAGATATGTAGATCTCCTTCTCTGCAACCGACTCTGTGTAACCCTAGCCCCCTCCGGTGTCTATATAAACCGAAGGGTTTAGTCCGTAGGACAACAACAATCATAATCATAGGCTAGCTTCTAGGGTTTAGCCTCTACGATCTCGTGGTAGATCAACTCTTGTAATACTCATATCATCAAGATCAATCAAGCAGGAAGTAGGGTATTACCTCCATCAAGAGCGCCAGAACCTGGGTAAACATCGTGTCCCCCGCCTCCTGTTACCATTAGCCTTAGACACACAGTTCGGGAACCCCTACCCGAGATCCGCCAGTTTTGACACCGACAATCACCATCTTCACAGGCACGACACCTTGATCTCCATCACAGCATTGTTGTCGTCTCACCAACTATTGCTTCTACGGCTATCACTATCACTTAGTGATAAACTAAAGCAATTATAGGGCGATTGCATTGCATACAATGAAGCAACAACCATATGGCTCCTGCCAGTTGCTGATAACTCGGTAACAAAATATGATCATCTCATACAATAAAATATAGCATCATGCCTTGACCATATTGTTGGAAATATGCCCTAGAGGCAATAATAAATTAGTTATTATTATTATATTTCCTTGTTCATGATAATCATTTATTATCCATGCTATAATAGTATTGATAGGAAACACAGATACATGTGTGGGTACATAGACAACACCATGTCCCTACTAAGCCTCTAGTTGACTAGCTCGTTGATCAATGATTGTTACGGTTTCCTGACCATGGACATTGGATGTTGTTGATAACGGGATCACATCATTAGGAGAATGATGTGATGGACAAGACCCAATCCTAAGCCTAGCACAAAGATCGTGTAGTTCGTATGCTAAAGCTTTTCTAATGTCAAGTATCATTTCCTTGGACCATGAGATTGTGCAACTCCTGGATACCGTAGGAATGCTTTGGGTGTACCAAATGTCACAACATAACTGGGTGGCTATAAAGGTGCACTACAGGTATCTCCGAAAGTGTCTGTTGGGTTGGCACGAATCAAGACTGGGATTTGTCACTCTAGTTGACGGAGAGGTATCTCTGGGCCCACTCGGTAGGACATCATCATAATGTGCACAATGTGACCAAGGGGTTGATCAAGGGATGATGTGTTATGGAACGAGTAAAGAGACTTACCGGTAACGAGATTGAACAAGGTATCGGGATACCGACGATCGAATCTCGGGAAAGTACAATACCGCTAGACAAAGGGAATTGTATACGGGATTGATTGAGTCCTTGACATCGTGGTTCATCCGATGAGAGCATCATGGAACTTGTGGGAGCCAACATGGGTATCCAGATCCCGCTGTTGGTTATTGACCGGAGAACGTGTCAGTCATGTCTACATGGTTCCCGAACCCGTAGGGTCTACACACTTAAGGTTCCATGACGCTAGGGTTATAGGGAATAGATATACATGGTCACCGAATGTTGTCCGGAGTCCCGGATGAGATCCCGGATGTCGCGAGGAGTTCCGGAATGGTCCGAAGGTAAAGATTTATATATGGGAAGTCATCATACGGTCACCGGAATAATTCGGGGGGTTATCGGTATTGTACCGAGACCACCGAAGGGGTTCCGGGGTCCACCGGGAGGGTCCACCTGCCCCGGAGGGCCCTATGGGTGTAAGCTAGATTTACACACGCGAAACACTTAGGTTGACTTGACGAGCCTAGCATGTACAGACATGGCCTCGGAACACAACAGACCGAAAGGTCGAGCATGAGTCATATAGTAGATACGATCAACATGAAGATGTTCACCGATGATGACTAGTCCGTCTCACATGATGATCGGACAAGGCCTACTTGACTCGGATCATGTAATCACTTAGATGACTAGAGGGATGTCTATCTGATGGGAGTTCATTAGATGAACTTAATTATCCTGAATGTAGTCAAAAAGATCTTTGCAAATTATGTCATAACTCGCGCTTTAGTTCTACTGTTTTAGATATGTTCCTAGAGAAAATTTAGTTGAAAGTTGATAGTAGCAATTATGCGGACTGGGTCCGTGAACTCAGGATTGTCCTCGTTGCTTCGTAGAAGGCTTATGTCCTTAATGCACCACTCGGTGTGCTGGACCTCGAACGTAGTCTGTGGATGTTGCGAACTGACATACACGTTTTGATAACTACGTGATAGTTTAGTTAAATGGTTTAGAGTAGAGGCACCAAAGACGTTTTCGAAACGTCGTGGAACATATGAGATGTTTTTAGGGCTGAAATTGGGATTTCAGGCTCATGCCCATGTCAAGAGGTATAAGACCTCCCATGATTTTCTTAGACTGCAAACTAAGGGAGAAAAAGCTCAATCGTTGAGCTTGTGCTCAGATTGTCTGAGTACAACAATCACTTTAATCGAGTGGGAGTTGATCTTCCAGATGAGATAGTGATGTTTCTCCAAAGTCATTGCCACCAAGCTGCTAGAGCTTCATGATGAACTATAACATATTAGGGATAGTTATGATGATCCTTGAAGTATTCGCGATGTTTGACACCGGGAAAGTAGAAGTCAAGTAGGAGCATCAATTGTTGATGGTTAGTAAAACCACTAGTTTCAAGAAGGGCAAGGGCAAGAAGGGATACTTCGTGAAACGACAAAACAGTTGCTGCTCTAGTGAAAACCCAAGGTTGAACCTAAACCCGAGACTAAGTGCTTCTGTAATGAGAGGAACGGACACTAAAGCAAAACCACCCTAGATACTTGGTAGATAAGAAGGCAGGCAAGGTCGACGGAAGTATATTGGATATACATTATGTTTATGTGTACTTTACTAGTACTCCTAGTAGCACCAGGGTATTAGATACCGGTTCGGTTGCTAAGTGTTAGTAACTCGAAATAAAAGCTACGGAATAAACGGAGACTAGCTAAAGGTGAGCTGACGATATGTGTTGGAAGTGTTTCCAAGGTTGATGTGATCAAGCATCGCACGCTCCCTCTACCATCGAGATTGGTGTTAAACCTAAATAATTGTTATTTGGCGTTTGCATTGAGCATAGACATGATTGGATTATGTCTATTGCAATACAGTTATTCATTTAAGGAGAATAATGGTTCCTCTATTTATTTGAATAATACCTTCAATGGTCTTGCACCTAAAATGAATGGTTCATTGAATCTCGATCATAGTGATACACATTTTCATGCCAAAAGATATAAGATAGTAATGATAGGACCACTTAGTTGTGGCACTGCCATGTAAGTCATATTGGTATAAAAACGCATGAAGAAGCTCCATGTTGATGGATCTTTGGACTCACTCGTTTTTGAAAAGTTTGAGACATGCGAGCCATGTCTATTGGTGTATACGCATGAAGAAACTCCATGCAGATGGATCATTTGGACTTACTTGATTTTGAATCGCTTGAGAAATGCAAATCATACCACATGGGCAAGATGACTGAAAAGCCTAGTTTTTCAGTAAAATGGAACAAGATAGCAACTTGTTGGAAGTAACACATTTTGATGTGTGCAGTCCAATGAGTGCTGAGGCATGCAGTGAATATCGTTATGTTCTTACTTAACGGGTGATTTAAGTAGATACTGAGTATATTTACTTGATGAAACACAAGTCTGAATTATTGAATGGTTCAAGTAATTTCAGAGTGAAGTTGAAGATCATCGTGATAAGAGGATAAAATGTCTATGATATGATCATAGAGATGAGTATCTGAGTTACGAGCTTTGGCACGCAATTAAGACATTGTGGAAATTGTTTCACAATTAATACCGCCTGGAACACCATAATGTGATGGTGTGTCCGAACATCATATTTGCACCCTATTGGATATAGTGCGTACCGTGATGTATCTTATCTAATTACCACTATCGTTCATGGGTTAGGCATTAGATACAACCGCACTCACTTCAATAGGGCACCACGTAATTCCGTTGAGACGACACCGTTTGAACTATGGTTTGGAGAAACCTAAGTTGTCGTTTCTTAAAGTTTGGGGCTGCGACGCTTATGTGGAAAAGTTTCAGGTTGATGATCTCAAACCCAAAGCAGATAAAAATGCATCTTCATAGGACACCCAAAACAGTTGGGTACACCTCCTATCTCAGATCCGGAAGCAAAAGTAACTGTTTCTAGAAATGATTCCTTTCTCGAGGAAAAGTTTCTTTCGAAAGAATTGAGTGGGAGGATGGTGGAGACTTGATGAGGTTGTTGAACCATCACTTCAACTAGTGTGTAGCAGGGCACATGAAGTTGTTCCTGTGGCACCTACACCAATTGAAGTAGAAGCTTATGATAGTGATCATGAAACTTCGGATCAAGTCACTACCAAACCTCGTAGGTCGACGAGGATGCGTACTGCTTCAGAGTAGTATGTAATCCTGTCTTGGAGGTCATGTTGCTAGACAACAATGAACCTACGAACTATGGAGAAGCAATGGTGGGCCCGGATTCCGATGAATGGCTCGAGGCCATAAAATCTGAGAGAGGATCCATGACTTTGGAAGAAATACTTGATGGTTGTAAGGCCGTTGGGTAAAGATGGATTTTAAAAGAAAGACAGACAATGATGGTAAGTATCACCATTAAGAAATCTCGACTTGTCGTTAAAGATGTTTTCCGACAAGTTCAAGGAGTTGACTACGGTGAGGCTTTCTCACTCGTAGCGATGCTAAGAGTCTGTTGGAATTGGATTAGCAGCTACTTCATTATTTATGAAATCTTGCATATAGGATGTCAAAGAACATTGTTTCCTTGACAGTTTTCTTGAGGAAAGGTTGTATGTGATTCAACCAGAAGGTTTTGACAATCCTGAAAGACGCTAACAAGTATGCAAAGCTCCAGCAGTCCTTCTAAGGACTGAAGTAAGCATCTCGGAGTTGGAATGTACGCTTTGATGAGATGATCAAAGATTTTGGGTTTATACAAAGTTTATGAGAAACTTGTATTTCCAAAGAAGTGAGTGGGAGCACTATAGAATTTCTGATGAGTATATGTTGTTGACATAGTGTTGATCAAAAGTGATGTAGAATTTCTGGAAAGCAATAGGGTTGTTTGAAAGGTGTTTTTCAATGGAAAACCTGGATTAGGCTACTTGAACAATAAGCATCAAGATCTATAAGATAGATCAAAATGCTTAATAATACTTTCAAAATGAGCACATACCTTGATATGATCTTGAAGGTGTTCAAGATGGATCAGTCAAAGAAGGAGTTTTTGCCTGAGTTGTAAGGTATGAAGTTAAGAGTTAAAGATCGACCACGGCAGAAGAGAGAGAAAGGACGAAGGTCGTCCCCTATGCTTCAGACATAGGCTCTATAGTATGCTATGCTGTGTACCGCACCGGAAGTGTGCCTTGCCATGAGTCAGTCAAGGGGTACAGGAATGATCCAGGAACGGATCATTGGACAGCGGTCAAAATTGTCCTTGGAGTAAATAAGGACATGTTTCTCAATTATGGAGGTGATAAAGAGTTCGGCGTAAATGGTTACGTCGATGCAAGCTTTAACACCTATCCGAGTGACTCTGAGTAGCAAACCGGATACGTATAGTGGAGCAACCATTTGGAATAGCTTCAAGTGGAGCGTGGAAGCAGCATTTACAATATGACCTAGAGATTTGCGAAGTACACACGGATCTGAATGTTGCAGACCCGTTGACTAAAACTTGTCTCACAAGCAAAAACATGATCAAACCCCAGAACTCATTGAGTCTTAATCACATGGTGATGTGAACTAGTTTAGTGACACTAGTAAACTCTTTGGATGTTGGTCACATGGCGATGTGACCTGTCAGTGTTAATCACATGGCGATGTGAACTAGATTATTAACTCTAGTGCAAGTGGGAGACTACTGGAAATATGCCCTAGAGGCAATAATAAATTAGTTATTATTATTATATTTCCTTGTTCATGATAATCGTTTATTATACATGCTATAATTTTATTGATAGGAAACACAGATACATGTGTGGGTACATAGACAACACCATGTCCCTAGTAAGCCTCTAGTTAACTAGCTCGTTGATCAATAGATGGTTACGGTTTCCTGACAATGGACATTGGATGTCGTTGATAATGGGATCACATCATTAGGAGAATGATGTGATGGACAAGACCCAATCCTAAGCCTAGCACAAAGATCGTGTAGTTCGTATGCTAAATCTTTTCTAATGTCAAGTATCATTTCCTTGGACCATGAGATTGTGCAACTCCCGGATACCGTAGGAATGCTTTGGGTGTACCAAACGTCACAACTTAACTGGGTGGCTATAAAGGTGCACTATAGGTATCTCCGAAAGTGTCTGTTGGGTTGGCATGAATCGAGGCTGGGATTTGTCACTCCGGTTGACGGAGAGGTATCTCTGGGCCCACTCGGTAGCACATCATCATAATGTGCACAATGTGACCAAGGGGTTGATCACGAGATGATGTGTTACGGAACGAGTAAAGAGACTTGCCGGTAACGAGATTGAACATGGTATCGGGATACCAACGATCGAATCTCAGGCAAGTACAATACCGCTAGACAAAGGGAATTATATACGGGATTGATTGAGTCCTTGACATCGTGGTTCATCCGATGAGATCATCGTGGAACATGTGGGAGCCAACATTGGTATCCAGATCCCGCTGTTGGTTATTGACCGGAGAACATCTCGGTCATGTCTGCATGGTTCCCGAACCCGTAGGGTCTACACACTTAAGGTTCGATGATGCTATGGTTATAGGGAATAGATATACGTGGTCACCGAATGTTGTTCGGAGTCCCGGATGTCGTGAGGAGTTCCGAAATGGTCCGGAGGTAAAGATTTATATATGGGAAGTCATCATACGGTCACCGGAATAATTCGGGGGGTTATCGGTATTGTACCGGGACCACCGAAGGGGTTCCGGGGGTCCACCGGGAGGGTCCACCTGCCCCGGAGGGCCCTATGGGCTGTTTGTGGAGAGGGACCAGCCCCTTAGTGGGCTGGGCGCCTCCCCCCTTAGGGCCCATGCGCCTAGGGTTTGGGGGAAACCCTAAAGGGGGGCGCCCCCTTGCCTTGGGGGGCAAAGCAACCCCCCCTGGCCGTCGCCCCCTCCTCAGATTGGATTTGAGGGGGCCGGCCCCCCTCTCCCTTGCCCCTATATATATGTGGTGGGTGGGAGGGCAGCCGCACCCAAGTTCTGGTGCAGCCCTCCCCCTCTCCCAAGTCCTTGTCCTCTCCCGCGGTGCTTGGCGAAGCCCTGTAGGATTGCCACGCTCCTCCATCACCACCATGCCGTTGTGCTGCTGCTGGACGGAGTCTTCCCCAACCTCTCCCTCTCTCCTTGCTGGATCAAGGCATGGGAGACGTCACCGGGATGTACGTGTGTTGAACACGGAGGTGCCGTCCGTTCGGCACTACGATCTCCAGTGATTTGGATCACGACGAGTATGACTCCTTCAACCCCGTTCTCTTGAACGCTTCCGCTTAGCGATCTATAAGGGTATGTAGATGCACTCCCCTCTCTCTCGTTGCTAGTCTCTCCATAGATAGATCTTGGTGACTCGTAGGAAAATTTTGAATTTCTGCTACATTCCCCAACACATATCACATCACAACATGCCCTGCAAAAACAAGTTAGACGTCCTCTACTTTGTTGTTGCAAGTTTTACGTGGCTGCTACGGGCTAAGCAAGAACTGTTCTTACCTATGCATCAAAACCACAATGATAGTTCGTCAAGTTAGTGATGTTTTAACCTTCTCAAGGACCAGGCGTAGCCACACTCGGTTCAACTAAAGTTGGAGAAACTGACACCCGCCAACCACCTGTGTGCAAAGCACGTCGGTAGAACCAGTCTTGCGTAAGCGTACGCGTAATGTCGGTCCGTGCCGCTTCATCCAACAATACCACCAAACCAAAGTATGACATGCTAGTAAGCGGTATGACTTGTATCGCCCACAACTCACTTGTGTTCTACTCGTGCATATAACATCTACGCATAAAACCTGGCTCGGATGCCACTGTTGGGGAACGTAGTAATTTCAAAAAAAATCCTACGCACACTCAAGATCATGGTGATGCATAGCAACGAGAGGGGACAGTGTGTCCACGTACCCTCGTAGACCGAAAGCGGAAGCGTTAGCAGAACGCGGTTGATGTAGTCATACGTCTTGACGATCCAACCGATCCAAGTACCGAATGTACGGCACCTCCGAGTTCAGCACACGTTCAGCTCGATGATGTCCGTCGAACTCCGAGCCAGCCGAGCTTTGAGGGAGAGTTCCGTCAGCATGACACCGTGATGACGGTGATCATGTTGCTACCGACGCAGGACTTCGCCTAAGCACCGCTACGATATGATCGAGGTGGATTATGATGGAGGGGGGCACCGCACATGGCTAAGAGATCAAGAGATCAATTGTTGTGTCTAGAGGTGCCCCCTTGCCCCCGTATATAAAGGAGGGAGGGAGAGGCCATCCCTAGAGGGGGCGCGCCAAGTGTGGGGAGTCCTACTAGGACTCCCAAGTCCTAGTAGGATTCCCCTTTCCTTTCCGGAGTAGAAGAGAAGGAAAGAGGGGGAGAGGGAGAAGAAAAAAGGGTGTTGCACCCCTTGTCCAATTCAGACCAGAGGGGGGCGCCTCCTTCCTTTTGGCCTCTCTCCGCTATACCTGTATGGCCCAATAAGGCCCAATACTTCTCCCAGTGAATTCCCGTAACTCCCCTATACTCCGAAAAATACCCGAATCACTCGGAACCTTTCCGATGTCCGAATATAGTCGTTCAATATATCGATCTTTACGTCTCGACCATTTCGAGACTCCTCGTCATGTCCCCGATCTTATATGGGACTACAAACTATCTTCGGTACATCAAATTAGATAGCTCATAATACAAATCGTCATCGAACTTTAAGCGTGCGGACCCTACGGGTTCGAGAACTATGTAGACATGACCGAGACACTTATCCGGTCAATAACCAATAGCGGAACCTGGATGCTCATATTAGCTCCCACATATTCTACGAATGTCTTTATCGGTCAAACCGCATAACAACATACGTTGTTCCCTTTGTCATCGGTAAGTTACTAGCCCGAGATTCGATCGCCGGTATCTCAATACCTTGTTCAATCTCGTTACCGGCAAGTCTCTTTACTCATTCCGTAATACATCATCCCGCAACTAACTCATTAGTTACAATGCTTGCAAGGCTTATAGTGATGTGCATTACCGAGTGGGCCCAGAGATACCTCTCTGACAATCGGAGTGACAAATCCTAATCTTGAAATACGCCAACCCAACAAGTACCTTCGGAGACACCTGTATAGCACCTTTATAATCACCCAGTTATGTTGTGACATTTGGTAGCACACAAAGTGTTCCTCCGGTAA
Organism: Triticum dicoccoides; assembly: GCF_002162155.2. Classification (NCBI taxonomy): domain Eukaryota; kingdom Viridiplantae; phylum Streptophyta; class Magnoliopsida; order Poales; family Poaceae; genus Triticum; species Triticum dicoccoides. The sequence continues at coordinate 27,598,482 of NC_041389.1, read as the reverse complement.
ACGGGAGTTGCATAATCTCATAGTCATAGGAACATGTATAAGTCATGAAGAAAGCAATAGTAGAATACTAAACGATCAAGTGCTAAGCTAACGGAATGGGTCAAGTTAATCACATCATTCTCCTAATGATGTGATCCCGTTAATCAAATGACAACTCATGTCTATGGTTAGGAAACATAACCATCTTTAATTAACGAGCTAGTCAAGTAGAGGCATACTAGTGACACTCTGTTTGTCTATGTATTCACACATGTATTATGTTTCCGGTTAATACAATTCTAGCATGAATAATAAACATTTATCATGAAATAAGGAAATAAATAATAACTTTATTATTGCCTCTAGGGCATATTTCCTTCACAGTTCACCTACAAGAAGATAAATTTGTGTGGCATATGCGTAAATAGGACTTCAACATGTGATCTGATCACATATATATAATGTACCTAATACTTCGGATCAGACCAGTGTTTAGCGAGGCCCCTCCAGTCTTCATCCGATATATTTTCCACTGGAGATGTTTGGGAAAGTTCACTGTTAGCCTTGCCTTCAAAGTGAGTTTTCCTCAAGTTATACCGATACTATCGCAGAGCAGACTTGAAAACATGGGTGCAAGCTTGTCTGGTTGTATCAACTTGGCTATCTAACTTGAACCTCATTTGTTGAAAATTATGGGAATCTCATTATCAGCAACCTAGAAAGTATGGGACAGAGCAAGACGATATTACTAGTTTCCATACATAACCATACTTCCAGATAAATGGTCGAGGAAGGTGTTGAATTGGGTTTCGTCTTTGTCATTCCTGTACTGAATCCATGTTGGGAAGATACATACATGACACCTAACGGCAACCGCTGCCTCTGATACTAACTTGGCTGACTCTGTAGCATCACGTGGCCTTTTTAAACCTGCCTCAAAACGGATCTCCATTCTTCCTCCTCTAGATTTAGTTAACCTATCAAGCATTATCCCTGATGTTTGTTTCCTCTTGCGCCTAGGTGCTAGTCCAACAACGAACATAGGAAGTGTTAGTGTACATCAAACTGTGCGAATACATATAAAGAAGCACACAACTGTAACTTGACTCCAGCAACTACCTTCTTGCTGTTGAAGCTCACAAGGTTCATCTGATCTTGCCAACTCGTCTTGCATCAAGAGTGCTTGGGAAGTAGTGTCAGGTGGCACTACAAGAAATATGTCAACTTACGACCATCGCTATTGGTCACCGAAAGGTCATTGTTTTTCATTTGCGGCCTTTTTGTGACCAAAAACAGAAGGTCAAAAGCTGGCGGTCGTAAACTGAAATTAACGACCTTCTTCGGGATAAGGTCGTAGACGTTTATGACCAAAACAAAAGGTCGTTGAACCCATGACCTTTTGTTTTGGTCATTGGCTATCTGCCCAGGCCACGTCGGATCCGACGTGGCAATCTGACGTGGCAAAATTGCGACCAATTGAAAAGGTCGTTAATAAGATTCAGCCCGGTCCAATTCGGTGTCTATATGGCCCGAGCCCAACAATTCAACCCATTTAATGTTATTTTTCTTTCTAATTCTAGTCAGATACATGGGCCTGGCCCCACAATTCAACATTTTTATTTTCTAGGCCATTACTATTGATTTTATATTTTCAACCATATTATTTTTGTGCTGGTCCCACTGGTCAGATTGGTCCCACTTGTCATGCTGATATCACAATTGGACCCACACGTCAGAAATTTCAAAATTTGTCAAACAATTTTAAAAAATATGTCCCCCTGGTCAGGTTTCCATTTCATAGGTATTGAAGTTATATACGCAATCAATATTTTAAATAGACTATAGAGCAAATGAAATTCATCCAAAACAACACTGAATATTACAATACATTATATGCCACTCTAACTAACATTACACTCTGCCTGATATTACAATACATAATGTGCTACTCCTGCTGATAGGCTTCACGACTTCACACTTCATACTTCACCTATGCAAAAAATAAGAAGAAGAAGAACCTGTAGGCAACATCAAACATAGCTTATAAGCAAAAATTGACAACAAGCTCAATTTATCAACACAAGATTTTGATATATTTATACAGTTCACAAGGTTAGCTGACTATTAATGGCTTTCCCATAGATTACAAACAATTATGTGTACAAGGCAATTCAACATTTAAGTTGGAAGGTGTTCAGTAGCAAAATAGAAATGGCAATACGCAACTAAATTGGCTATTAATACACCAAGCATGACATGACAACAACTGCTCGATAGATTTGATTAAACATGTATGAAGCAGCAACACGCATAGACAACATCAATATATATGAAGGATTATAGAATGCATAACTGGTTAACTAATCTTCCATCTATATTTCTATCAGCAGCACACTAGATAGGCCACACATTTATTCCTATAGTACAGTGAGGTAAAAACAGATTATGGTGCCTGCCAAGTGAGGTAAAAACAGATTATCAGTAGCACACTAGATAGGCCACACATCTATATTTCTATCAGCAGCACACTAGATAGGCCACACATTTATTACATTTACATGGTGGTGGCTAGCTGGCAATCATGGCTGCTAGCTCATGCTGCCAGTGTGCATGCACATCTCCCTGCTGGAACCAACCCAACCCAAACGAAGCAACAGTAGCAAACCACACATGTACCTTCAGTACAAAACAGTTTCTCGCCGAAAGAAACTACCAAAGCATTTCCAAGAATTTCGAAGGAACTACTTCAAGTCGATTCATCCAAGGATATTATTTTCGAGAAGCAAAAAACTATGGTTCAGCTCCCACATGGGCATGGTTTTTTTGGGTTTCAAGACACAAATCACAGAACGGGATGGGCATATAGAAGGTACATTGTGAATCTACGGCGTCAACCTGTTGGAGTTACTTGTGCTTAGTGATGAGAAGTTTCTTCCTCCTTGGGCTTGGTCATCTGGACAACCCAAAAAAAGCATGCAACTGTAAGAAGATGGATTGATGGTAAAAATAGTGAAGAATTGTAATTCAGTGAACAGAAAAGCATATGTACATTATAATACTGCAGACAGGAAAATAATAAGCCTAATATGAAGATAAGTGTTTTTCTTAGTGTTGGCTCTAAGATGGATTGATGGTAAAAAGAGAGAAGAATTGTGATTCAGTGAAGAGAAAACAAGACGCTATTATTCAGAAGTGATACTCGATATTTGACAAGTATGGTTTCATGTATACAAGTTAGGCAGAGCAATGTACAAGATAAATCGTTTTATATAAAGCGTGTCCAATCAATATCCAAAATGCTATCGAGCAGAGCATAGAAACAGAGTCTCAAAAATCTAATTAGCTGTTGCGGCGCGCCGACAGCGGCAGGCTGGGGCGAGGGTTGGCGAGGAGGCAAGTGTTCTCAGGTTATTAACGGGGTAAATGGGTGATTAACATCATATTTTCTACTGTCGTTGACCCACTAATAGTTCTCTTAAAAATACACTTCTCTCAAAAAAATAAAAAGAAAAACAACTTAAAGTATTGAGTGCAGCAGCAACATCTACTTGTTACTGGAGTCCTAGTTCAAGATGGCCAGAGGCCACTTGGCACCATGGAACCTGCACAATTTCCATCATATATATGCATGAGTTAGGAAGTAAACTAGAGTTGAAATATCCACCCTCATACATATATATAAAGTGTGCTACACTGCTGCTACAGAAAGTTTCATAGGCTTTCAAGTGAAGGGATACACGTTGTTCAACTACTGTGTTTATTTTTTGTTGTTGGGGAAAGCAATAGCTTAATCAGTTCACTTCTCTAATAGTATGAACAGCCTATCACTCAAACAGTCCTTGAGTGCTAATATAGTATTGTATTGGTAAAAGAAACATGTCGCCACGGAGAGCTTTAACAGTTACACCATTTTTTATTAGAGAAGTTCAGAGAGAGATTTGAGAAATCTATATTAGAGAAAACTTCAGTTCTTCTGCTCTCTCATTGGGAGAGGCGTTCCAAATATCAAGTCTCATTGCAAACTTCAGTTCCACCGCTCACAGTATTCTCAGAAGTTCTCTCAAGTCTCATGCAAATATCAAGTGCATACAGAAGCTACCATACAGGCAGTCATCAATCAATCAAGCAACATCACATTGGTACAGCAGCTAGCATCGTTCAACATATAACACCTACTAATTTTATTTTATTTGTTTGCATCGAGTCAGCACCTACTAGATGGGATAGAAATGCATCTTCTGTATTAGTTGTGGAGCATGCATGTATTATTAGCAACGAAAGCAAGGGTCGACACTAGTGAAAGTGCAGACATGAATATTTGCTTGCAACCTGACGACGTCGCTTGTGCGAGGCGAGGCGAAGACCAGCTCCTTGCTGCGTGTACGAGAGCTTGATGATCCTGGCCCACATCCACTTCAGCAGGGTCTTCATGTGGGTCTTGTTGTTCAGGCCGTCTATCACAACATCCTGTCGCCATGGTCAAATATTTTTCATCAGCGCAAAGCATATAAGCACTGGTATTACATGATCCCCAAATCATAAGGGCTTGATTAGATATAAATAGTAGTACTGAATGATAGATATAAACAGTAGTATTGCATGAGCTCAATTTTTTTTGCAAGGATAAGCATGTCCTAAACTGCCACGACGCCAGTGTGAGATCATTGAAGTACTAGATGCCGGAACGTAAGAATGGATAAAACAGAACATGAATGTTCTCAAGTTCCATGAAGTGAGCAAGCAGGTAGTCAGAATGACGAGGCATGTTAGCTGCCAAAACAGATTCACACTAACTGCATGTCCAGAAGGATGAGCCATTCCCAAGCATTTCAAGACACTTTGACTAAACATAACAAACTCATCCAGTAACCACATTGAGCATCTAAAACAGGAAGTGGCATGAACAAGAATAAATTGTTTACCTCACCAGGTGTCTATTATAGCATACAGATTCAACTTATTCGGTGACAATGGCCTACAAGATGCCCGATGCTAACTTTAATTGCATAAATTTCCTACTAGTAGCAACCAAATACGCATGCTAAGATCATTGAGTTGAACATCAGCCTATAATGGAATGCCTAGTATTGATATGCAAGAGTATGGCTAAGCGTAAAGAAGAGTAAAACTATCTACTATACTTATTTTATTTGCTCCCCAATTCAAGAAACTAAGGCACTAGAAAGACTGGCAGAAACTACCATCTTCATGGTCGAAAGATCATCTCATCAGGGAAACTACCATCTTCGTGTTGGTGTCATCATCTTCAGATGTCAAGCTTTACTACTTGCTTCTAGGCATCAGACACATGCGCTTTTACCGCATCTTCGTGTTGAACAGTCAAAGCCACAGCAATACATCGAGCTCAATTGCTAGTGGCAGCCGAGCGAGTTGGCGCGCAGGCGGGCAGGGCGAGTAGGGTACCTTGGCGTCGTTCCAGGTGTTGGCGACGGTGAAGCCGATGTGGACGAGGAATAGGTCGTTGCAGGACTCGTGGCAGTGAAGCTGATCGAGACGTTAACGCGGGGCAAGACGATGGCGCCCAGTCGCGATGCCCCCGCCAAGGACGACGAGGGAGAGGACCAGGACCCCCGCTCATAGTCGATGGTGGCGACCATGTCAATTTCTGAATGTATGAAATACAGATAGTTGCAGATATCTACAGTTAGATGCAAACTAATTAATTTCTGTGACAATTGTAAGGAATGAATGACAAACTCCTTTAGATGGGCTTACATATCAACATGAAAAGGTAAAAAAACGCATGGACATGGATTTAGATGAAGCTCTTATGACATGGATTCAGATGAAGCTCTTATTATTGTGATTTGGTGCGTTGTTAAAAATTAACGTCTAAAGAACATGAACACAAGCACACGTGACAGAAATATAAAGAAGACTAGCTGCTAGCGGAGGAAGGAAACCGAGGGGCCGGTATGCTTGCTCACCGACGGAAGAGGATGCAATGGCGGAGCCGCAGCCGAAGGTCTTGAAGCAGGCGTCAATGATCCTGCCGGAGGCCTAGTCGACGCGGATCTGCATCTTCATGACGTCCCCGCAAGCGGGCACGCCGACGATGCCGGTGCCGACGTCGGTGTCGTCCTTGTCGAACGCCCCCACGTTGCGCTGGTTGCTGTACTGGTCCACCACCCACTCATGGCACCCCCTCCTTGCCGCCACCGCCCCCAGCACCGCCGCGCCGGTGGAGGAGTCTCCCACGCCGGCCCGCTCTTGCTTCTTGGAACCCTTGCTTTTCTTCTTGTGGTCGTTGTTGGTGTCGGCGGCATCTTCGGTCTTGCGCTTCTTGCCGTGGCGATCGTTGAAGGGGTCTCCGGGGCAAGGGAGGGAGAAGCACATACCCTCGTAGCCGCGACGCTTGCCGGTCTTGCAGCGGCGCTAGGAGGCGATGATGGCGGCAACGCGCATGGAGACGGCGTTCTCGCTGCTACGCATCCGCTTTAGGCGCACCTTCCCGCAACGGCAGGACCGCGCCGCCGCACCCGCGGTAAAACCAGGGCTGGGCCGGCGGCGAGGTTGGTGTGGTGACAGGAGTAAGGGGGCGGGTGACCTGGATTGGATCGGGAGGGCTTAAATTGGATTGGGAGGGGAGAGAGGAAGGAGAAGAGAACGAGGGGAGAAAGAAAGGAGGCGGGGGGTGGATGAAAAAAGTCCATGAGGACTCAGTAGAGCTAGGGTTTCGGCTTAGGTGGGCTTCGGGTGAGGACTACCGTTGGACCCACGAGCATCCGATGGTGTTCCATGCACGATCCACGTGAAGCGTCAACGGACCAATCAAAATTCAATACACACAAATGATGTTATGACTTCTAAATAGGTCGTAGTTGACTAAAAAATTGGTCGTAGTTGACTAAAAATTCATTTTTCATTTTTCATGTGCTCAAAATGAGTTTTTTTTGTGAAGGGTCTACCATATATTTGTTGCAAAATTGGACCAAATCAATTTTCTCAAATATTAGGCCATGTTTAATGCACAATTGAACAAATGGTCGGGTGTCGATAGTATCGATCCACCTCTCGTGAAAAAGACAAATTTCCACCGATCCAGCTGGAAGCGGGTCAAGTTTGAACAGCAGCTGCCTTATAGTTTGCTCTTTATTTTTTTCAAGAATCATTTCTAGGTATATAAGTATCTATTTATCATAGAAACACCAAATTTTTTCCAAGATTCAACATCTAGCTAGGAACAGTCATTCCCGTCGTTTTGACCGCATTTTGAAATGGGCATAAAAAATTAAAAAAATCATAAATTTAGAAAACCTTCACATTATGTCATTACATGTGACCAAGTTACCAGGAAGAGTAATAAAGTTGTAATACAGCAATAAAAAAGTGTTCTCAGAAACGACCTATCAAATGTGAAGATGCATGGCTTTCAACCCAAATGCTCAATCTTATGGCCACATTCATGGCATAGTTTGTTCAAATGATATTATATTGTGCATAAGGGTGCATCTTGGAATGGCGAACAATATTGCCTAAGGAAGTTATCATTTTCTTTCCACGAAAAAATCATTTTCCATTTTTCGAGTGCGCAAAATGGGCTTTTTTGTGAAGGACCTACCAAATATTTGTTGCAAAATTTTACCAAAATCATTTTTATGAAATACTAGGACATATTTAATGAACAATTGACCAAATGGTTGGGTGTGAAAAGTTTTTATCCACCTCTCATGAAAAGGACAAATTTTCATTGATTCAATAGGAAGCGGGTCAAATTTGAACTACAGCCGCCTCATAGTTTGCTCTTTATTTTTTCCAAAAATTATTTCTAGGTACATAAAAATATATTTAATCGGAGAAACACCAAAAATTATCCAAGATTCAACCACTAGCTAGGAACGGTCATGCCCGCCGTTTTGACCGCATTTTGAAACGGGCATAAAAAATTCAAAAAAAATCAAAAAATTGGAAAACCTTCGCATTGTGTCATTATATGTGACCAAGTTACCAGGAAAAATAATAAACTTATAATACGGCAATTCTTTTAAAAATTTTCTAAAAAACGAGCTATCATGTGTGGAGATCAATGGCTTTCAAGCCAAATGATCAATCTTATGGCCACATTCATGGCATAGTTTGTTCAAATGATCTCATATAGTGCACAAGGGTGCATATTGGAATGGCAAACAATGTTGCCTAAGGACATTTTTATTTTCTTTGAACAAAAAAATCATTTTCCATTTTTCGAGTGCCCCAAATGAGGTTTTTTTGTGAAGAACCTACCAAATAATTGTTGCAAAATTAGACCAAATCATTTTTCTAAAATACTAGACCATATTTAATGCACAATTGATGAAATGGTTGAGTGTAAAAAGTTTTGATCCACCTCTGGTGAAAAAGACAAATTTCCGCCGATTTAGTTGGAAGCGGGTTAAATTTGAACTGTAGCTACCTCATAGTTTGCTATTTATTTTTTCCAAAAATCATTTATAGGTACATAAGTATCTATTTAATCATTGAAACACCAAAAAAGTTTCAAGATTCAACCACTAGCTAGGAACGGTCATTCCCACCGTTTTGATCGCATTTTGAAAAGGCCATAAAAAATTCAAAAACAATCAAAAAATTGGAAAGTCTTCGCATCGTGTCATTATATGTGGCCAAGTTTCCAGGAAAAATAATAAACTTGTAATACGGAAACTATTTTAAAAAAGTGTTCTCAGAAACGAGCTATCATGCGTGAAGATTCATGGCTTCGAAGCCAAATGATCAATCTTATGGCCACATTCATGGCATAGTTTGTTCAAATGATCTCATACTGTGCACAAGGGTGCATCTTGGAATTCCAAACAATGTTTCCTTAGGGAATTTTCATTTTTTCTTTGGACGAAAAATTCATTTTGCATTTTTCGAGTGCCCGAAATGAGGTTTTTTTGTGAAGGACCTACCATATATTTGTTGCAAAATTGGACCAAATCACTTTTCTAAGATAATAGGACATATTTAAGGCACAATTGACCAGATGGTTGGGTGTAAAAAATTTTGATCCACCTCTCATGAAAAAGACAAATTCCCGCCGATTCAGCTGGAAGCGGGTCAAATTTGAACTGCAGCTGCATCATAGTTTACTCTTTATTTTTTACAAAAATTATTTCTAGGTACATAAGTATCTATTTAATCAGAGAAACACCAAAAAAATTCAAGATTCAACCACTAGCTAGGAACGGTTATTCCCGCCGTTTTGACCGTATTTTGAAACGGGCATAAAAAATTCAAAAAAAATCAAAAAATTGGAAAACCTTCGCATTGTGTCATTATATGTGGCCAAGTTTCCAGGAAAAATAATAAACTTGTAATACGGAATTTATTTTAAAAAAGTGTTCTCAGGAATGAGCTATCATGCGTGAATATTCATGACTTTCAAGCCAAGTGATCAATCTTATGGCCACATTCATGGCATAGTTTGTTCAAATGATCTCATATTTTGCACAAGGGTGCATCTTGGAATTCCAAACAATGTTGCCTACGGGAGTTTTCATTTTTTGCACGGAAAATTCATTTTCCATTTTCTGAGTGCCTGAAATGAATTTTTTTGTGAAGGACCTACCATATATTTGTTGCAAAATTGGACCAAATAAATTTTCTAAAATACTAGGACATATTTAATGCACAATTGACAAAATGGTTGGGTGTCAATAGTTTTGATCCACCTCTGGTGAAAAAGACAAATTCCCACCGATTCAGTCGGAAGCGTGTCAATTTTGAACTGCAGCTGCCTCATAGTTTGCTATTTATTTTTTCCAAAAATCATTTCTAGTTACATAGTACCTATTTAATCAGAAATACATTGTTTGGTGGCGATACATTGAGGTTTGGACGGTGGCCGAGGGCCCCAACTCTAGAGCGCGTAAACTCGCATGCCCGCTGTGAGGTCACCGCGTGACCGTGGCGTTGCCATGTGTTCTGGGCGGCCTAGGCATGTCTAGAGGGTTGGGCACTCCCCAGGTAGGTGCTAGGAAGAAAATCACAACATAACATTCTCACGAGGAGACTGATCGATGCTCAAACATGAATAAGCAGCCAAGTGTTTGATTAGCGGAACGGGAAATGAACATGGCTAATGGGCGCGAGTTTTGGCTAAGGATGATTAGTTACTAAGAAGACCGTCTTCACAAATTTTCAGCTCAAAAGGAGGAGCCTAGGTGGTACTTGCTTTGCAAAGTACTACACTGGACATAAATACAAATGTTGAAGCTAGGCTCAAAATAATGAATGGATTGAGCTGGCATTTGGTGGAGGATGGTTATTTGGGCATAGGAAAGCACTGTAGAAAATGGATACTATTTGGACATGCCAAAGTGGTACTTCCTTCACAAAGTGTTTTTCTGAACATAATAGGAAAATGTATATTTTTGAATTATTTTTGAACTAGGCAAGGAAGGTTTCTTACATATTTGATGGAGATATGACCCAAAGAATTTATGAGATTTTTTTGGGACTTTTGGGAATGACAGAAATATAGGTTGCTTCACAACCTAGGGCAAAAACTGCCACATGGACATGACACATAGGCAAAACTGATGAGGTGGCGCCTAGTCATAGCAACCCACCACAATTTACAAGGTTATGACCATCTATATTGGTCATGATCAGCTAGAAATAAGGCAGCGGACCAGTGCTATCTGCTTTATGACCATTTCGTGTAACGAAATTACGACCTTTCTGGCCAAAATGGTCATTATAGTTTAGGGTTTGGAGCCCCCCGAACAGCTTTTGACCAATTGGTTTGAAATGGTCATAGATCTGTGACCAATTCTTCCAGGGTCACTGACAGAAGGTCACTAGTTGACATATTTCTTGTAGTGTGGCAAGGGAGCTTGGGAACGTGCTGCTAGCTCAGTTGACGCATGGGTAACTCGTGGAGGTGGTAGTACTGTGGTAGGTGTTGCAAGAACTAGGGCTGTCTTTGCTTGTTTGGTGGCAGCTATTTGTTTCTGTTTGGCTTTTTTTGCAGCTCATGTAGCATGGGATGCCGTGTTTGTAGAATTTTCCGCTGGACTTTGACCTTCTATTGCACCATCAGTACCAGCAGAATCTGCAGGATTCATTCGCTTCTCATTCCCTGCCATTCTGTGTTTCTTTCTCTTTCTCTGTGCCATGTTAAGTCAAGCCGACAAGAAAAACGAATAGCAATTTAGTTCTTCAGAACAAATTGATGCGTGATGCAAACGAACCGAACTTTGATGTTAGACAACCACATGATAGGAGGATGTAATATGTACGAAAAACAGGATGGAAGAAATAACCAGAACTATGATGTGTAAACTAAGCAGAAGACCTTTCACCTAATTAGAAGCAATGCAATGGAAGGTAGACACCATATGAAATATGCTACAAATATCGCTCTGCCAAGTTAACAATGTCTCATCATAAATGGCGTTTAAACAAATGTGAAGCAGTACAAGAAATAAAGCATATGCAAGATGCAAACAACATCACACTACCAAGTTAGAGGTCTCTCGTCATTAGTGCCATTGCATATTCACAACATTGCATATTCATAGTTTATGATGTGTAAACTAAGGAGAAGGCATTTCAACAAATTAGAAGCAATGAAAGCTAGACACCATATGAAAGATGCAACGAATATCACTCTACCAAGTTAAAACTGTCTCGTCATAAGTGCCATTTCAAAAAATTAGTAGTACAAGCAAGAAAAGAATGCGAGATGTAACTTATATCACACTCTGAAGTCAAACATGTCTTATGATAAGTGATTGTTGCAGGTTACACAACAGTAGTAATTTGATGTAAGAACATGGTGTGATAGACAGATATTGTATGTTCTAGAAATAGGAACATGTGTCTTATTCAAGTATAGTGTGTAAAGTAAGCAGATGGAATTCAACAAAATTAGAAGCAATACAAGCTAGACATCACACATAACATGCAACCACATATAACAGTGCCAAGTTAGAAGGAGCACCGGTGATGGTGCACTAGGGGAGACGTGCTCATCATAAACACAGCTTTGTTGAGTGTCTATGCATGTGTTGTCTTGGAAATCATCTTGGGGGTGTGGAGGAGTAGAAACTGTAGAGGCCCTCTGTTTGGAAGGAGCACCTTTATCCGCTGCCTTGCTAACTTCCTTCCGCTTTATTGATTTTGAATTGTCAAGTAAAACCGACAAGAAAAAGCAATAAAATTCTCTCTTAAGAACTCATTGATGCACTACAAAAAAAAGACACATCCGTGACATTTTGGGCCGAACGAAATTTTTTTCTGTCATACTTATGACACTTCTATGATGATAATTGTGACAAAACCCGGTATCATCATAGATGTGGTGGGCTCCTACTTCTATGACAAAAAATCATGACAGAAAATGGGCTTTTCATCCTGGGCGGGCCGGAGACGCAGCTGCATGACATTCTTTATGCCGTCCATGACGGAAAAAACCATGGTAGAAGCGAGGGCGGGGAAAATTTCGAGGAGTTCCCGGTTACGGTGGGTGGTCGGGGGCCGAGCGATGTGGGTTTCTCTCGTACACAAACGTGCATGTGTGCAAGGCGTTGGCTCTAACTGAACCCGAGTGAGGCGTTGGGCTCTAACTGAACCCGAGCGATTGCACTGCTGGCTACGCGTTACTGAACCCGAGCGGTCGATCGATGGCTGTTAACTAAACCCGATCGAGTGGTTCCTTCACTACTGCTGCTAACTGAAGCCAATCGATGCTGCCTCTGGATGAATAGTGAGCGGCGGGGGTGGATGAACAGGACCCCGTGGCGTTGCCTCTGGATGAACAGGACCCCGATTGATCGAGCCGGTTGGGGCTGGATGAACAGGACCTCGTGGAGGGCTGGATGAACAGGATGACCCCGTGGAGGGCTGGATGAACAGTAGACGGTGGAGGGGTGCCCGTGGAGGGGTGGTTGAACAGTAGTCGGTGGAGTAGCGCGCGGTGGAGGCTGGATGAACAGGAGCCCATGGAGGATGGAGGAGGTCGATGGTAGCCCGTGGAGGCTAGAGGAGGTCGACGGTGGAGATGGACAATATCCCGTGGAGTCCCGTTTTGCGGTACACTACACCCCTCCCCATGAACAGGACCTCCATTTCGACCGTAGCACTCCAACACAAGTCCATTTCGTCCGTTTTGCGGTACGCCACACCCCTCCCGATCAATAGGACCCCCGTCTCGACCATAGGAGGTCTGTTTCCTCCATTTTGCGGTACGCCAGACCCCTCCCGATGAACAGGATCCCGTTTCGAACGTGGCCAGTCGAACACAAGGCCGTTTCCTTCATTCTGTGGTACGCCAGGCCTCGTTTCCATGGCACGTTCCGTCCAAGCCCTCCCGATGAACATGACGACGCATTCCATTCCGACCCAACCGGTTGGCTCCCCATGAACACGACGATGACGCTGTTTCTCCGTACCAACCCTGGCCGTACGTATATGCGAGTAGGCGTTTGAGACATCGCCCGTTTGTACACATACATGGACGTATTTTATTTGTTGCACACTGGCCGCTGTACGTACTTGTACATGCTACGTGCACGCCTCTGCTACGACATGTGCGCGCCTATACATCCACCAATATATATGTACGTACATGTTCGTGACCAGAATGACAATGCTACGTACGCTTCGACCAGGTGTGTCCCGACTGTCAGGCACTTCCTTGCGTGCGAAGATGTAGCTGGTGGGTCCCAGCAGTCAGGGGGGAGAATCCTTTTTTTGCCCGGACACACTTCCTTGCGTGCGAAGACGTAGCTGGTGGGTCCCAGCAGTCAGAGGGAAACATTTGTTTTCTTGAAATACGGTGGCCCGTCCGGTGGGTCCCCGCTGTCAGGTGGAGGAATAATTATTTTGCGTGTAATAAGGAGGCACTTCCTTCCTGTCAGCCTCTCCACGTACAGTCCATGTCCGATGGAAGCCGTTCTTGACCACATTGACCACGCCGCGCCGAGAGCACTAGGGCGGTGGATGACAGTGAGGCCTAGGAAGGGGACGACGCGGAGCCGGGGAAGACGCGGCAGTGGATGCCCACGCGTAGAGGAGTATGAGGGTTCACTCGTTCGGCTGCAGTGTGAGGCTGCCGTCGCCGCAGAATAACAGGGGGTGTGGGTGAGTGGAGGGATGGCCTGGCCAGCGGCGGGAGTAGTAGGGGGCGGTGAGGCCTCCGCGGCATCACAGCCGGCCACGAGAGTCAGGAGCAGGCGACACGATCGGCGCTGCTTTGGGCGGCTGGAGCAAGAAGACCATAGGTTGAAGAAGCAAGATGGCCATTGGATGAACATCGTATGGTCACTATAGCTAGAATCGTTCATATTGACTATGTTGATAAAGCGCTCCGTACCCATCAACTTAGTGGGCCCACAAGTCAGCCTCCCACCAAGGTGGGTCCCAGCTAGCAGGGGGTATTCATTTTTTCTGCTTAATACAGAGGCACATCCGGTGGGTCCGAGCTGACAGCAGGGGGAATGTTTTTTCGTGAAAGACGATGGCCCGTCAGGTGGATCCCAGCAGTTAGGGGGAAACGTTTTTTTCGCAAAATACGGTGTCCCGTCCAGTGGGTCCCTGCTGTCAGGTGGAGGAATCATTATTTTCCACGTAATAAGGAGGCACTTCCTTGCTGCGGCCGTGGACCCAGCTGTCAGCCTCTCCACGTATAGTATACTTCCGATGGAAGTCGTTCCTTGACCACGTTGACCATGCCGCGTTCCGTTGCATGCATGCGTCCATGGGCGTGGTACATCCCCACTGTCAGCCTCTCACGTATAGTCATCTTCCGATGACTCTCGGTTGTTGACCACGCTGACCACACCATGGCGAGCGCACCAAGGCCGATGGACGAGGCGAGGCCCCGGACTGGAATGACCCGGAGCTGGGGAAGACGGGGCAGTGGAGTTGCAGATGGAGAGGAGTGGGAAACTTGACTGGTTCGGGTGCGCGGCAGCACAGCCGCGGTGCCGCCCACGGGAGACAGGAGCAAGAAGAGAGGTTGAAGAAGGAGCACGGCTGTTGGATTAACATCCAAAAGGTCCAGCTGCTAGAATCATTTGTTGATTAAATTGACAAAGCCGTGCGTACACGTCCGCTTAGTAGGCCCACAAGTCAGCCACCAAATCTGACGGGTCCCAGCTGTCAACGGGATGAATAATTTTTTTCGCAAAACAAGGAGGCACTTCCTTCCGTGCGAAGATACAGCCGGTGGGTCCCAGCTGTCAGGTGGAGGAAACATTTTTTCAGCTTAATAAGGAGGAACTTTCCTTGTGTGCGACCATGGACCTCCTGGGTCCCAGCCGTCAGGATCTTCACATACAGTCCTCTTACGATGACTCTCGTTTGTTGACCATGCCGCACCGAGCGCAGCGAGGCGGTGGACGACAGCGAGGCCCCGGATGAGAACGACTCGGAGATGGGAAGACACGGCAGTGGAGTCGCAGATTGAGAGGAGGAGAAGGGTTATAATTGGTTCTGTTGTGGCGTGGGGCTACAGTCTGTGGAGAATAACAAGAGGTGTCGAGGGGTGGAGGGATAGCCTGGCCGGTGGTGGGGTAGCGCTTCGCAGTGATGCATGCTAAGCAGAGCCGCTAGCCGCCGCCGGCTGGACCATGCGGTCCCGGCGACGCTGGAGGAAGAAGACGAGAGATTGAAGGTGCATGCCGGCCGTTGGATATAAATCCAAAGGCTGTGGATGTCACAATCATTTTTTGACCATGTTGACAACGCCCTACGTAGGCTTCGACCTATTAGCCCACATGTCAGCCTACAAAAATGTGGCATATATTTAACCCATGTTTTCTAGAATGTACAGTCCATTTGCTGGGCTGGGTGAACAAATAATTTCGCGTCAATCAGGCCCTTTTATATTTTCTAAGAAATCCCAGCCCATTTGCACTTCCTTGAAATACACGAATTAGCTGGGCTCTATATATATATAATGTTATGTTAGAAGGAGCAATTAATATCAAAGAATAAACCGGAGAGGCACATTATATATATATATATAATTAACAAATTAGCGAGTTATTGCTCAAAATAAAAATGAGCGCGTTATTATTAAATTGGTCCTTAAAATCTTCGCAAGCTTTTGTACGCAGTCACCAAGATTTTCCTTGCCTATGAGTAAAAAACAACCAGGATTTTCCTTGCCAACTTCTGTTAAACATTTACTTTTATAAGTTAATAACACGTGGGATGTTTTTATAATGTATATATAAGTCTCTATAAAATATACGATAATAGTAATAATATAAATATATATAATGTGGTTCGAAGGGAAAACATAAATTGGACACAACATTATTATTATTATATATAGATAAATAGAACAGAGACATGCGTTCTTTTAAAAAATACATTGGGCTGCCATATGTCGTGGGCTATGCATGTTAAGAAAAAGCCCATAAGCTGGTATGGACCTCAAAAAATAAGTTGAAACCACTGTCTCCGTATGTCGTGGGCTATGCATGTTAAGATACAAAACCTAGGCCTAGCTGATAATTGTTCGCCCTCTGGAAAAAAATGATACCAGATCCCCGAGCGAACCAGATTAAAGAGGGGGCCGGCGGCACGACTGAAGAGCACATAAGGAGCGATTTTTTTTCTTCAGTGGATGGCTCTCGATAGCGATTTTTACTTGCCTCTGCACCATACAGCTTGTATTTTTAGCCTCCCAGTCCGTCGTGGTGGACCAACAGCCCATTTGCTGGGCGGGCCAACCTACAGAAACAAGCACTCATTTTTCATCAAGCCCCAAAAACAACGTAATACTATGTTTGTTTTGAGGCTAAAAACATTAAGGCAGGGGTTGAGCGGGGAAGAGGGGAAGACAGAGTAATAAAAAGATTAAAAAGAGCTGATGCGCCGTTGCTACCCTAACAAACCAGGTGCAATTCTTCTCGGGAAGAAGGTGTGCCGTTGACACCCACACATCACATACCCCACAATAGGCATACTAACAGGTTCACACACAAATACAACAGAAAAGGTAAACATTCGTATCAAACTCAGCTTCGCAGGACACGTTCATATTCATAGCCAACATTCACTATCAACAACTCATAAGATTCATATATACACAAGCTCAGCATATCTACGCATCCAAATGATTGAGAGATCACACGACAATATTCATACATAATTCACAAAAAGATTCAGATATACACATGTTCAGTATGTTTATGCATCCAAATGATTGAGATCACAGCCAATATGATCAATGGACGAACTTTAATTACCTAGGGTGGTAAATGGTGTTCAGTCGGAGGTACTTCTTGCTAAAATTAGTTCTTGTACGAGTAAACTTTCGAGTACATAAGAGGCAGCACAGACAATCTGAACTTTGCTTGTAGGTTTATCCTCAAATAGTGGCCTCGTGCCGAGTGAGGTTTGAGCAACTTGTCCACTAATTTCATCCAACTAGTTTACTGCCTCATGTTGGTCCTGTAGCTCGCCAAAATTCTACATTGCAGATGAGAAAGGAGGCGGTTGAGAAAATGAACCACCCAATTTTTTTGTGCAGTTCAACTGAAATGGAGCATCCCTGACGTGCAGACTGATTAAGTGCTAGATGAATATATGCGTCAACCAAATTGTCTGGAATCTTTAGACTCCATGCCATACAGTTCGCTACCATATCTGCCGATCACCAAAAGGCACAAGTTGGGACCAAAGACTGGACTGTGTTCTTCTGGGCTATGCGCCAAGCAACATTTTTGGCATTCACTCTCCTAATACTTGGGAGTTTGACAACTGGTTGATGCCGGTTGATACTCGAATGAATATAGGCACTTCTTGTCAACATCGATGCTTGTCTGAGTGAACTTTGGAGTACATGGCAGCAGCATAAGTATCTGTCCATCTGATCATTTTGTGTAGTTCTACTGAAATCACCGAATGCAATGATTTGCCTGCGAGTTCTGGCTCCTAGATACTCCTTTATAAAATCGGCAAATAGTAGCGCAATACCAAATTACCAATACATGACAAGCACAATAATCAAGATAAAGACCAGTACCAACCTGTGTGGGCTAGCATATCAATTACTATTTCCTTTGACTAGAAGCCGAGATAAGCGAAGCGACTGACTGTGAAGGAAGAAAGCAAGCCAAGATTAGCGACTGACAGGAAAGGACGGAAGCTGTCGAGGCAATTAAGCACCCAAAGTTTTTGTGCAGTTCCACCAAAATCGAGCATCCCTGTTGGCAATATATTGAGAGAGTGAGATTACTATAATAGTGGGCCTAGTTGATGAAACATACAGTAACAAATAGAAGCACCCTCATTATCTTAATGGGTAAAGTTAGCAACATAGTAGTCTTGCTTAACGAGAGGTATTAGTTTATTTAATCAGTGCCAATTAGCTCAACACCCAAAGCATTGCCATTTATATAGGTTGCAAAACTTTAACGTGCAAAGATAAAGGAGTTTCTCATGACAGTAGCACGATAGAAATAGAGATGATAGCAAACTAATATGGATGAAGGCCTTTGGCCCGTACCAACATGAGAAAAAAGCTTATTCATGTAGTCCCATAAGATATGATAAAGAACTTAGTAGAATCACTCAATAGTATATATTTTTGTGCACTTCAAATGTATGGTTGAAATCACTCTTGTTTACCAGTGCTGAGATTATATCGAAAGATTATCAAGAATTTCAAGCAGAGTTAAAGCACTGGCTGGGATACAGTTCATTGTATCGTCTTGTGTAGTTCCACTAAAATGTATGATTGGCACAACATGATCCCTGTTTGCACAAGTAGGAACAAGGTGAAAGCTTCATTAGCTTAGTGAGAAAGGATAGGAAGACATTAGCATATTACTCAAACAGTAGCATCAAATGCATGATGGACAATACGAAAAACATTGCCTCATTGAACCAATGGCAATAAATTGACATGCAAAACAATAGCACTATTATTTCATGACACTAATACTATTCCCTCCCTGCTCCACCACATGATTCACCTCCATAGACAAACATACACACGTACATGATTCAGCATAGGGTCCTACTAAAGATTTGTTTAACTCCGACAAGAAAATTAGGCAGCAATAAATTAGTGGTACTTAAGTACTCCCTGGAGGATCTCTCACATGTAAGGTAGTCGATGCCAGAGCCCTTGAATGGCCTCGACTGAGGCCTCTGGCTTCAGCAAGATCGCCTTGGCACTATTTATTCTTCTTCTTCTTCCTCTTCATGCTCTTTTTCTCTTTCTCCTCACCGGTTGGTGAAACCAAGTACATGATTGGCCTTCTATTTCAGAATTGGTTTTGTCAGTGAGGGAGTACAACTGTACTAGTAAAAAATAGCATATTCTCATGGCAGTCTGAAAATTGAGATGAACACATGCATTAAATATCATTCTTACCTAAAGGAAGGTTATGGCGCCAATATGGATTATGAGGATTGGAACACAGATCTCCCTTTGTGCAGTTCCACCAAAATGAACCAACTGTTCCATTCTGACATTCCAGTTAAACAACACAAAAGTCACTTCTTTTAAGAAGAGTTTTGTGAAGTGCACCAAAAGGTCACAACAGCAACCAGGTGAATTGGATATCCCTGTTTGCACAAAAAGGTACAGAGGAAACAGTCAGAGTCTCAAACAATTACATGCAAAAACATTTGGCTAAAGTTGTCATGGCTTATAATAGTAGCATGGCTTCATTTTTACCAGGGACATTAGATTAAGAACAGCTAAATATTTGGTATAAGGGCATGGGACAGTGGGTGCACCGGCAGTCCAGCACCATGTACGTAAAGAAGGGCATAAGGTGGTCATTCATAGTTTGTTGCCCCGAGAAACAAACATCCAAGAAACATGTGTGGGTTGGTCCCATTTTTGTTCACTCTAGACACCTACTCCTATGTGTGGATAACAAATCTAGTCCTGGTCATACCACTGTGTATAGCGTTACCCCTATATTTCCCTTTTCGACCAAGAGACCGATTGGATGACCAGTTTGTACTACTTTCACCCCCTTTCCTTCCTGTTTGTACCAAGTCCGATGTACATAATAAATTCCCCCACCCCCACTTTATTTCTTGTTTGAACCAAGTACTCCCTCCGTCCGAAATTACATGTCATCAAAATGGATGTGTTTAACTAAAATACATCTAGATACATCCATTTCAATGACAAGTATTTTCGGACAGAGGGAGTACAAGATTCGACTCCATGAAGTAGCTTTACCTCTGACAATTTAAGAAAAAAAAGGTGACGTTGGACCACCCGATCGAGAGGGGCTGAGAGGTAGAAAATGATGCACATGCAGTAACGTAGCGAGTTGGGGAAGTAGAGCTAAGGTGGTTTCGAACAAAGATATACCGGAAGGTCGTCGGGATGTGGATAGGTGGGCGACGGGAGGCTGGATCCGCCCACAGGCAACAACGAAGGGATCAGAGGACCTCCCTCGCCAGTGCTCAGCCAGAGATAACGGTACGGCCGGCAATGGGTCTCCTCCCTCGCTGTCGATGACGGCCTAAATGCTGCCCCTCCTACCCTTCACCAGTTGTCGGTGTACTAGAGTAGGGGTACCCTAGTATCCTGAACTTGTGCACGGGTAGTTGCAGCGCCCCGCGGCAAGGCTTGCCGGGTGACTGCCAAGGTCCTCCGTGTTTCCTTTGGAGCCATTCAAGAACAAAGTGTTTAAGCCAAGGAGACAAGGCCCCGGCAAGAGGAGCTTGCCGGGAAGGCCAACCAAGGCATTTCAAGGAACTTGCCGCGACGCGCCGCGCGTCCCGGCAAGGCCCGGTGAGCGACAAGCTTCCGGGCGTGACAAGACAACGGCCGCGGCAAGGCGCTTGCCGCGGCAGGCTACCACTCTGTACCCACGCTCTTGCACATCCACCAACGTGTCACCCTGGGGCCTTTCCAGGAACGCGTGGCGAGAGGCTGTGCAGCCAGCGGTGCGCGGTGGCATGCGACGCTGACAAGATTGCCATCGTGGCAAGCGGTGGCGCCCCTGACGGTCCTTTTCTGCACTGTTTGGGCGACGCGGACGGGCATTTAATGCCCTTGTCCCCTGCCGTCAGGGTTAGGTAGGATGTATTGTGCAAGTAGCTGTACCAACCACCCCTCTTTTTCCATTTTTACCCTTGCCTACGTTGCCACCTGTCGGTGACCCCTTGAGCATATAAAAGGAGGCCCATGCGCAACATAGAGAGGGGTTCGAAACCAGAAAACACTCACGCTCGGTCTCGTGTGTATTGTAGCACTCAGCGCACCCGAGCAAGAACTCAATACAATCAGACAAGCAGCAGGAGGAGTGTTATCTCTCCGGAGAGCTCCGAAGCTGGGTAAACTGCTCGTGTGTTTCGCCTCGATCTGCTCTTTGTGCGATCTCTGCCCCCGGCCGAACCGAAAGGGGCTCAGTCCGCCGGCCCCATAGGTGTTCGTGGATCAGTTTCCCCGACATCTTTGGCGCGCCAGGTAGGGGGCGTCGAGATTGTGCGAACCTGATCCGGCGATTCACACGAGCTAGATCTTCATCTTCTTCATCGACATGGCACCGAAGAAGAAGACTTCGGCAGCAGCTGCTCCGTCCACGTCGATCCCACCACCACCTAAGCGAACGAGTGGTGGGGCAGACGCCGACGGGAGAACGGACATCGGCGAGGAAGCTCACAACGCTGCCAGGTCCAAGGACAAGGCTGCGCAGACCTCGGTGTCCGTACATGTTCCGCGCCCATCTCAGGAGGCGCAGGACCGACAGCGTCATGGTACTCGCAGTACCATATGTTTGTTGAGACAAGATCGAGCTGGTGGATCTCGGGGTGCTCAAGACCAGCATGCACGCCAACATGCTGGCACGAGCGAGGCGCGGTCGCCTAGACGGGATACTGCTCCTTCTAACATAGTTAGAAGTCCGAGCATATCCCACTCCTCGCACCGTTCGCCACTGCCTCCCACCACTCCAGCAGAAGCTTTGGCGCGAGCTCAACTGCTCCTGGATTACCCTCCAACGGAAGACAAGATCGACGGATGGAGGGCCACCATTCAGAGTCTCATCAGCTTCGCCAACGGCGACATTCCGCGGCAGCCGAGTGCATCGCTGCCGTGGCAGGACCGCCAGGCACGAGCCGATGGCGACGAAGCCGGTGGGGGTGCAACTACCATGAACTCTCCACCCCGAAGGCCAAGATTGCCGACTCGCCGGATCCACCTCGACAGCGACTCCACCGCATCATCGGATCCACGAGCTCGTCGCGATCAGCGCCAAGTTCTTCACGAACGACAGCAAGAAGACGCTCGTACTCGTATCGAGCGCTGAAGAGAAGCGCGACGTCAATCAGACCAGCGCACTAGGCCCTCTGTCGACGTGCATGCACCAGGGGAACCAGGCGACTTGCCGTACGCGGTAGGTTGCCCTGCGTTCACTCATGAGCTGCGGCAAGTCCAGTGGCCCAGCACGAAGAATTTCAAGCCAGACGTGCCAGAGAAGTACGACGGCAAGTCGCATCCGTCGGAGTTCCTCAGCATCTACACCATCGCGGTGCAAGCTGCCGGGGGACGAGACGACAAGATCCTTGCCAACTACTTCCCGCTGGTGCTCAAGCCCAATGTCAGATCCTGGCTCATGCACTTGCCGGACAACTCCATATCCTCCTGGGAAAATCTATGCCATCAGTTTGTCGGCGCCTTTACAGGCGGCCACAAACCTCATGGCCAAGAGAGCGATCTTCATCTGCTTGCCCAGAAGGAAGGAGAGCCTCTGCGCAAGTACATTCAGAGATTCAGCCGCGTACAGCACAACATCCCAGATGTCCACCCTGTCGCGGTAATCAGCGCGTTCCATCAGAACGTGCGAAACCGCAGGATGCGGGAGGAGATGGCGATGTGCAAGATCAGAGACATCAGTGAGCTATATGCCCTAGCCGACAAGTGTGCACGTGCTGAGGAAGGGAGGAAACTCCCCGGAGAGAATACAGGAGCAGAAGGATCTGATAGTGAGGAGACTGCCCCGGCAAGGAAAAACCGGCGGCGGAACAACAGAAAGAAGAAAGGCAAAGAGGTGCTAGTCGTTGAGCAGTCCGGCAAGAAAGCCAAAGCTGGTAGCTCCGGCAAGGAGATTGCCGCGGGCACCAACCACCAGGCTGTGGCGGTCGCTGACAAGCAGAACATCACCAACAAGCAGTACTGCAAGATCCACCGCACCAAGGGCCATGACCTCCAGAGCTGCAAGAAGGTCGAGCAGCTTGTTGAGCAGCAAAAGGATGAATACGAGCGACGCGACAAGGAGAAGGCCCAGGAAGGCGCTGGAGGAGCCGGCAAGAAACGTCCCGGCCGAGGAGGACGCCGCGGCAAGGCCAAGCAGCGGCAAGGAGGCAGACCTCCCCGCGGCCGCGACAAGGATGAAGATGACGACGACGATGAAGATGTGGATGATGACGAGACCAATGAGCAGGAGTTCCAGAAAGCCACAGAGGTCCTGTGCGTTGACGGTGGTGCTTCTCTGCATACTTCACACCGCGAGCTCAAGCAGTGGGTGTGGGAAGTCAATGCAGCAGAACCACCCGTCGAGTCGCGCAAGCCTCTGAAATGGTCCAGCACGCCTATCATCTTTGATATTGAGGATCACCCTGATCGCATAACTGATGTCGGGTGCTTGCCGATGTTGGTTTCACCAACTATCCGCAACCTCAAGGTCACTAAGATGCTAGTTGATGGCGGGGCCGGCTTGAACCTGATCTCCTCCGCAGTACTCCAGAAACTCCAGATCCCTGATGGCGAACTCGAAGAGACCGGCACATTCCAAGGAATCAACCCGGGAAGGAGCAAGCCGAAGGGAAAGATCACGTTGCCGGTGACATTTGGCAGCGAGTTGAACTTCAGAACTGAGAGGGTCACTTTTGACGTTGCTGATTTTCCATTACCTTACAATGGGATACTAGGCCGTCCAGCACTCGCCAAATTCATGGCAGCCTCTCACTATGCATACAACATACTGAAGATGCCAGGCCCGACAAGTAGCTGTCCATGGCAGCCTCTCACTATGCAAGCTTGCCGGGGAACATCAAGCTCCGGCAGAGCCACAAGTTCTTGCCGTAGAAGCGGATGTTCCCACAGCAGCAGATGTGCCTTTAGTCCTTGTTGTCGAGCCACAAGCTCCAGCATGGGCACAGCAAATTGTCCATTTCCTTCAGACAGGAGAACTTCCCGAAGAGCAAGAAGAAGCGGAAAGAGTAGCCCGGCAGTCAAGTATGTACCAGTTTGTCGACAACACACTGTACAGAAGAAGACTCAACGGGGTGAAATTAAAGTGTATTCACCGGGAAGACGGATAAAAGCTGTTGGCAGAGATACATGGAAGCATATGTGGTCACCACATTGGCGCAAGAGCACTTGCCGGCAAAGCGTTCCGGCAAGGTTTCTTTTGGCCGACAGCCCTCCAGGATGCAACTGCACAAGTAACCAAGTGTGAAGCATGCCAGTTCCATTCCAAGCAGATACACCAGCCAGCTCAAGCTCTCCAGACGATCCCTTTATCCTGGCCATTTTCGGTCTGGGGGCTCGATATCCTCGGCCCTTTTCCCCGAGCTGTCGGGGGCTTTGAGTACTTGTACGTTGCAATCTACAAGTTCACAAAGTGGCCGGAAGTGGAACCAGTGAGGAAAGTGACAGCACAGTCAGCAGTCAAGTTCTTTAGGTCGATTGTTTGCCGTTTCGGGATCCCTAACAGGATCATCACCGACAACGGCACACAATTCACGAGCCGCACCTTCATGCAGTACATCCAAGATCTTGGCGCCAAGGCCTGCTTCGCTTCTGTTGCTCATCCGAGAAGCAACGGTCAAGCGGAGAGGGCAAATGCTGAAGTGCTGCGCGGGCTCAAGACCAGAACTTTCGACAGGCTGCACAAGTGCGGAAAGAACTGGATCGAGGAGCTGCCGGTGGTTCTTTGGTCGATCAGGACGACGCCAAATCGAGCCACTGGCTAGACACCTTTCGCTCTAGTCTATGGAGCAGAGGCAGTTCTCCCCACGGAACTCGTATATGGGTCACCTCGAGTGCTCTCTTATGATGAGCTTGAGCAAGAGCAGCTGCGACAAGATGACGCGCTGCTCCTTGAGGAGGACCGTCTTCAGGCTGCTGTATGAGCTGCTCGATACCAGCAAGCTTTGCGCTGAAGTTAATGCCAAAAGTTTCGAGGAAGGCGACCTTGTTCTTTAGCGCGTTCAGTCCGCCAAGAATTCCAACAAGTTGACGCCAAAGTGGGAAGACCCTTATCAGGTGAAACGAGTCACTAGGCCTGGCGCTGTCCGCCTTGAGACCGAAGATGGCATTCCGGTGAGCAACTCCTGGAACATTGAGCATCTTCGTAAGTTTTACCCATAGGGCGCGGTTGCCGGAACCTGTTCCGGCAACCACCTTTTGTGCAAGTCTTGCCGATGTTGCATGTAATCCTTTGTACAAAGTCGGGCGCAGACCCCGTGCATAAGTAAAACTCATGTGCTCCGCACATCTTGTCAATATCATGCTTTCTACTTTATTTTTGCATGCCTTATCTGACACTTTGTGCAGCACCTACCCCCGGTAAGCAATAACGAGCCGGAAGGCACCATATCTTTATTTTCTCTTCTTTCTTTTTCTCAAAAAGGAAAGGAAGGTTCCCTCACAAACAAGTTTGCCAGGGGGAAAGGAGAAGATAATGGTGTGGACCAGGCATCGTTCAAGGAAGTTTCGCCTTACCGGAAAGCAAGTGACAGAAAACTAAGTTGCCAAAGTTTGAGCAATCAGTTTTTAAATTTTTAAGTTATCTTCCTCGAACGACCGTACTTTGTATGGAAAACCTATGCGCGGAGGAACCAACTCATAGCCAGTGCGCCCTTACTTTGTTTCGAGTCTGCTCAACAACTTAAGTGAGCTGCGACTAGTTGCGACAAGGTTTCTTGTCGGAAGCGGCACCGCCAGCAGGCTGCTGACATCCCGCAATCAGCGCTCGCGGCTCAGGTGCCTGCGCCAACAAGTTCCCTAAAAGCGTAGGGCAAAAACATACAAAGGAAGGAATCAAGTAAAGGAAATAACACAGCAATCTCTACCCAAAATAGAGTTATATTACAAGATAACTTGTCGCAGCTCTAACGGATTGTTCTCATGACATGATCAGCAGCGACAAGGAAAAAGAGAAAACGGGCGGCCTAGTCTACGCGATCGCCCTCAACCCTCTTGATTTCGCTCACCTTGTCCACAATGGGTGCGACAAGGGCCTTGAGCGCCTCCAGATCAGCATCCGGCGGCAAGGACTTGAGGACGTTGGTGAAGTTGAGGCCTGGGTTGCGGAAGGCCACCTTCACCAGCACCTTCTAAAGAACTCCCGCGCAGATCTTGCGCGACTCGTCGGCCAACTGCTTTGGGATCTTCTCCCGGAGTCGCTGGAGGGCCGTCGCCACGCCTTTGAAGAACAAGCTAAGCTTGGCGCTGGGTTGGAGGTGCTCGTTGGAGGAG
The DNA here is from genome assembly GCF_002162155.2 of Triticum dicoccoides. NCBI lineage: Eukaryota > Viridiplantae > Streptophyta > Magnoliopsida > Poales > Poaceae > Triticum > Triticum dicoccoides. The sequence continues at coordinate 27,572,081 of NC_041389.1, read as the reverse complement.
TACCCGAGCTCCTCCATCCCCAACTGCGCCAACTCTCCGCTGATGGCTGCGGCAAGATCCACAAGACCCTCGGGCCAGTGCTCCACGGTCTCCCTGAAAGCGTCGTGGGCGGCAGCAGCACTCGCCAACAGCGCCTCGTCGGCCTTGATCTTCTCCGACAAGGCCACCTCCCGCTCCCTGGCACCGTCCAGCGTCTGAGTAAAAGTAGCCAACTTTAACTCGAGATCTGCATTGGAATCCTTGGCGGCGCTAAGCTCCTTGCTCCTCTCAGCGAGAAGACCCTGCAGCTCACCATGAGCGGTAGCGTCCTTCTCGCGCTCACGCTTGAGCGCGGCAAGCTCCTCGCCGCTCGCCCTGAGATCGGCTTCCAGCTGCGCCACGCTCATCTCCAGTTCCTTCTTGGCGGCCTCGGCAGCTGCGATAGCATCCCTTGCTTCCTTGAGAGCCCCGCCGATTGCTTGATTGCGCGCGACAAGCTCCTCCTCGTGGCTGTCAAGGTTCACCTTGCGCTGCGCCAACTCGCCTTCCTGCGCAAATAGATTTTCGGCGACAAGCCGTTGCTTCTCTTCAACTTTAGCCTTCTCGAGGAGGAAGGCTTTCCGCTCCTCGAGAAGTTGCTCCCGCTCCTCCGCCAGGGACCGGAGAGCTTCCTGCCTGAGACCCCGGAGCTCCTCCGCACGCTTCTCGATATCCACTCCCGCCTTAGTGACAAGTGCTTCTCGGGATGCCAGCTTTGCTTGTCGGGCGCGGTAGAGCGACAGCAGCTTCCGCAGCAGCCGCTCCTCCTCAGGCTCGTCGCTACTGCTGCTTGGTGCGTGAACCAGCGTCAGCCCAGCGGAGGCGAGTTCTTCTCCATCCAAAGTCTCTCCTTCGACAAGCGCCCTGGAGCTTGACGCCCAGGGGAGCTTGATGAAGATGCCATCGCCAGCCTTCAAGTAGGCGCCGGGCTGGGGCTCTTCGGAGCCTAGCTCTGCAGCAGCGGCAGAGGGATCGGCGGTCGGCGCAGCGCCTGGCGCTCCTGCGGCCTCGGGGCCATCAGTGCGATCGCCGGATCCCTCGCCAGCTTCTGCAGCAGCAGCTTTGGTGGCCTCTTCGCCGGCGGGATCATCAGCGTCGGCCTCTCCTTTGGTGGCAATGGCGTCGTTGGTGTTGCTGCACGCGTTCTCCTCGCCGGCGACCTCGGTTTCCATTGGCTCCGCGGCAGATGGATCTGACGAACGGAAAGGGGAGAAAAGTCAAGCAAAATATCCAAAAAGAAAGTAAGAAGAAGAAGAACCCAAGGGAAGTTTTCAGGCAAAGATGATTACCTTTGCTAGGATCTGCGGTCGAGGTCTCAACCACCGGAGGATCACTGGCGCTGTCCCTTGCCGGAGAACTGTCCCTTGCCGGAAATTTCTCCCTTGCCGGAGAACGCTCCCTTGCCGGGGAAGCGTCCCCTGGCGGTGTAGTCGAAGCAGAAGGCATTTCAGGAGCGGCTTCCGGGCACTCCTGGTGAGGCTGCTCTGCTCCTACACCAACCAACAATCAGATATCAGCAAAGAGAGAGCACCCATGCGCGCCTAAGAGCATGAAGTAAACCATATACTTACGTGGAGGGCTGCGCTGGGGGCTGCTTTGAGGAATGGTTGCCGGGTCCGACAAGGTGGTCTCGGACATGTCCTCTGCCGTCGCGGTGGGGTCGTCCTTGATGACAATCACCGGGGCCTTGGCTCTCTTCGCCGCTCTCTGGGCCAGTGTCCTGAAAAGGAATAGGTTCAGAATGAAGCAAGTCAGATACAAGACAAAGCAACAAAAATCGAAGAACTACAAGAATAGCAAGGAATCTTACTCTTCTTCTTCCTCGTCGGAGCTGAGCGCGGAGAGATCGAAGTCCGGATCGCCTCCGGTGCGATGAGGCGGAGGAGTAGATTCCCTTGCCTGCTTCCCAAGAGCAGTAGCGGCGGACCGGGAAGACCCCGCTCCAGTTGCCGCAGCGGCGTGAGGCGCTCCCGCGGCAACGGTGCTTGCCGCGGTAGAGCGTGTCGTGCGGCTCGGCGGCTGTTGGCTCGTCTCCCGCCCCGCTACGTCCGCGGCCTTGCGGAGACGCCTTCTTGGTGGGGCTGGGGGCTCCGCCTGCGGTAGGCTGTCTGAAGGTTCGGGCCCGACGAGCTCTCCCTCGCCGGGCTTGCTCGGCTCAGCTTCAGGCCCGGCAAGCTCTTCCTCGCCGGCAAACTCCTCGCGCTCGGCAAGGCTTGCCGCCTCTGCTGCCTCTGCCTCCTCCACGGTGAACCCAAACTCACCCGCGGCAGCGGCTGCCGCCGCCTCCTCCAGCCTGGTGGCGATGCGCTGCATCTCATCATCGATGGTGTCGCGGGTAAGGCTCTTCTGTTCATCAGCGCGGACCGGCACTTCTACCAAGCCGTCAAAGAAATCCCGCACGACGTCATCTACAGGCTCTTGCCAAGTCGGGACGATGCCGTGCGAGTCGCACAGTGGCATCATTGCGCGGATGCGGTCGAGCGAAGAGTTGTTGCACAATGGAACGACCCTCCTCGGCAACATGAATGGATGTTGAGGATCGCGCTTGAACAGCTCCAGGAGCATCGCATCCAGCTCCAGGACGGTGAAGTTGAAGTTGAGGCCCGGGCGCAGCCTCATGATATCCACCGAGTTCTGAAACTCCCAGGCGGGTCTCCTCCTCTCCCGCAGGGGGGTGATGCGACGGCGAAGAAAATCTGCGCCAACGGCGCCTACGGTGAGCCCGGCAAGCCTGAGGCATAGGATCCGGGTGACGGCAATCTTCAGCCTGTCGTCTTCTGGGGCCACGTTGCTCCAGTCATTGCCACGCACTATTGGAGCTTGGCGCAGGACAGTAAATGGCTGCGGGTTCTCCTCGACAATCCAGCACCACTCCGCTCTCCATTCCTCCCACTTGCTGCGGAGCTCTCCCTCCAGATATGCTTCCTTCTTGCCGACTCTCGAGATCCAAGCAATCCCACCGGCAAGAGGCTCCCCTCTCTCAACCCGGGGCATGAAGAAGTGGCGGAAAAGGGCTACGTTTGGATGGACTCCGACAAAGTTTTCGCAAAGATGTGCGAAAACTGCCATGGTCAGAACAGCGTTGGGGGTGAAGTCAAGGAGTTGGAACCCGTAGGTGTTCATGATGTCACAGAAGAATTCAGAGAAGGGCCGGCAGAGCCCGCAGTAGAAGAACAACGTGAAGAAGGGGTACCCGTTTGGAGCTAGTTCCGAAGCAGCGGCCGGGAGTACCCTCGTGCGCGGATGCGCTCGCGTCTCCGTCGACCAGAAGAGGTAGTAGTACTCCCTCAGCTCCTTCGCGCCAAGCTGAGGGGGGAAGATGGCCCGCTCCTTCCGCAGCGCCGCGAGCCGCTGTGCCTCGACCAATTTCACGCCCTTCCCCTTGTCGGCTTTCGGAGCCATGGAGAAGGTCGTGGGGGAGATCGGCGGCGTTGGTGGTGCTGGTGGCAATGGGGGGCGAAGCGCTCCTCTCTTTCAGCTTCGGGAAGAAGGGGAGAGTGGTGGAGATTTGTGAAGATGGGCGAACTGCCCCTGTTTCTCCGCTTATAAAGAGGGAGGGGGCAGACGTTTCGTCCTTCCGAATAAAGAAACCACCCACGATCTCTCCCACGATGCCGCATTCGACGCGTGCCGTTGGGGGAGGGCGCGGTGGATACGGAGTAAGATACGGCGTGACCCAGGCCGCGTGTGCCCGTGCCCTGTTTTGGGCCTGGCCCAACAGAGCTCGGCACCGTGTGTGGCCCAGGCCCGGGGGCTCCTGTCGGTGTACTAGAGTAGGGGTACCCTAGTATCCCGAACTTGTGCACGGGCAGTTGCAGCGCCCCGCGGCAAGGCTTGCCGGGTGACCGCCAAGGTCCTCTGTGGTTCCTTTGGAGCCATTCAAGAACAAAGTGTTTAAGCCAAGGAGACAAGTCCCCGGCAAGAGGAGCTTGCTGGGAAGGCCAACCAAGGCATTTCAAGGAACTTGCCGCGACACGCCGCGCGTCCCGGCAAGGCCCGGTGAGCGACAAGCTTCCGGGCGCGACAAGACAACAGCCGCACCAAGGCGCTTGCCGCGGCAGGCTACCACTCTGTACCCACGCTCCAGCACATCCACCAACGTGTCACCCTAGGTCCTTTCCAGGCGCGCGTGGCGAGAGGCTGTGCAGCCAGTGGTGCGTGGTGGCATGCGACGCTGACAAGATTTCCATCGTGGCAAGCGGTGGCGCCCCTGACGGTCCTTTTCTGCACTGTTTGGGCGACGCGGACGGGCATTTAATGCCCTTGTCCCCTGCCGTCAGGGTTAGGTAGGATGTACTGTGCAAGTAGTTGTACCAACCACCCCTCTTTTTCCATTTTTACCCTTGCCTACGTTGCCACCTATCGGTGACCCCTTGAGCATATAAAAGGAGGCCCATGCGCAACGTAGAGAGGGGTTCGAAACTAGAAAACACTCACGCTCGGTCTCGTGTGTACTGTAGCACTCAGCGCACCCGAGCAAGAACTCAATACAATCAGACAAGCAGCAGTAGGAGTGTTATCTCTCCGGAGAGCTCCGAAGCTGGGTAAACTGCTCGTGTGTTTCGCCTCGATCTACTCTTTGTGCGATCTCCGCCCCCCCGCCGAACTGAAAGGGGCTCGGTCCGCCGGCCCCATAGGTGTTCGTGGATCAGTTTCCCCGACACCAGTGGAGGAGGATACGTCCGGATCTGTATCCAGCGGTGAGGATACAAAGACAGTGTTTTTTGAAGGGAGAAAGACAGTGTTACTACCCCTATCTTCTTTAGATCTGGAGAGGATGAGAGTGTGTGAATAGAGCAACCCTAGCAAGCAAGCGTGGAGGCTCCGGCCTATATATACGTAGTGGGTTAGTTTACCGTTTTAACTCCATCAAAACAAACGTTTAAAATTGTGTACTACATGCCAGGTCGCGGTTTTTTTTGTTGTTGATTGTTTTTTGAGATAGCTACCCGCTTGTTCCAAGTGGTGTTACGGTGTGCCAGGTCGCACTTTGTATCGTTCAAGTCTGGTACTACAAGTCCCTCCATTAAATGAACAACCACCCACTCGTAAAAATTGTGAACAAGCCCACGGCTAAAATTAGCGGAAACGTGCGTTGCCCCAACATGCATTATTATTTATATTTTATAATCCTTCCGTTCCTCAATATAAGTCTTTTTTATTAGCCACACCTAAGACAAGAATATTTTTATTAGCAGTGAACCCCACATGTCATAGACACAAAAATTGTGGCAAGATTCCCTTAGGCAAGCCAAAGTGTGTCTAACAATTTGAGCAACTCAAGTTAGGTAAGTGTGGCAAGTGTGCGAAAAATAATGTGGCAACATAAGACAAACATAGTCACAATCCAAACAGCCCCATAATTTTTTGTGTCATGCATGAGAATTTGGTTAGTTAAATTTATAGTCAAAATTTGGCAAGGTGCATCAAATCAACACATGCAAGTATCAAAAGGAAAGTCACGGCATGCATGCATGCGCTGTACTCCCTACGTTTCCAAATATAAGTCTTTTTAGAGATTGCAACAAGTGACTACAACGAAACAGAATATGTCTACATATATCCGTATGTTGTAGTCCATTTGGAATGTGTAAAAAGACTTACCGAGTGCAGTGCTTTGATGTGTCGCATCAACTCGTACAAGACCGAGAAATTTGATTACTACAACGCCCTCTCCCTCGCGGACTGAGCTACGGTGCCTTAACTGCACCTACCTTTGGCTGCATGATAGGAGGGCCAACCACCTGTTGGGCCCACCTATCATAGTCGCAAAGGCAGGAGCAGTAAGTAGAATCTTTCGCTACATGCTATCCCTCCCGCACGAGGTGGACGGACATGCAGCAGTGGATTCGATACTGTAGAAGCAGGAGTAACATCATCGTTCGTCTTCTCGAAGAGGCGAAGAGCCAAGCGCAACCCGAACGTGGCAGTGGCGAATGCTCGCGTGGTGCAGTGCCTTAGAGCACGCATATAGTAGCCAGGCTCTTGCATGAGACAAAATTGCTATTTGAGCCCACTATTGTAGTACTAGTACTTGCTACTTCCTATGTCTACGTGAGTATGTCGTTGAATTTGTAGCTAAGCTTCCCTCATTGAATTGTTTAACAATTAAACTCCATCATCCATTGGTTGATACTCATTCTGCATAGGTCCACGCGCTTAGCATCGTTTCCTCCTAGGGTCACCAATGTTTATTTGCTAATTAATAACATTGCATGCAATGAACTAGCCACTGCAAGTCATAGAAGCATGCACACCTCTCATCTCTTATTGGTTGATATGTTAAGAAACAAGAAACAAGGTAGAAGTTAATGCACCGTGACTAAGTGTTTTGGGACTATTTGGTTTTCGTAAGATGACTTACACACCTAGACGGAGGGAGTAGTATAGCCCTGTAAACCGGAAAGGAGTATTTGCCTTTCTAGAGATTTCAACAAGTGACTAGACTACACCGCGTGCAGTACTCCCTCCCTTCTGGTTTATAGGGCTCACATCTCAAATCTCATGAACCAAGGCATTTTGCGATTGGAGGAATGTATCTCGTACTTTACAAAACTACCCTAATTAAACTCATGCATTAATTACATAGTTCTCTTTTTTTCTCTCCGCCTTGGTCGCAGTGCACAATATTGAGCACTCCTATACGATTAGCCGCTCTATCTACATGCAGGACATTTCAAAGCATCCGGGCCCGCGTGTCATCCACCAAATCACAGCGAGGTGCTACAGTCAAGACTCACCTATCACCCCGGTGTGGCCGTCATGACCCGTCATATCAAAAAACCCACACCTTTATTTACCAGCAGCGGTAAGGTGGCCTCCAAGTTGGACTGGACGAAGCGACCATCATGCCACTGGAACGCTCGTTCAAGCCCTTTCTTCCATTTCTTGAAGAAAACCTCACTCCATGCTACTCACGTCTGCCATTTTTCTTCTGTACCGATGAAGGAAAGGTGGGCGAATCAGTTATGCTGCTATATTTTCATTCCAAGAATCTTCTTTTTGCGAAGCACCGACCGATTCTCATATCCTATTCTTTTCCCTGTTTTCATTGCGATGGTGGTTTCCTTTCGATTGCTTTTTGTTTGTTAGTTCATTGATGGATCCTGGAGCACTAGGCAAAGAGTTGCCGACGGACAACCCACTGGAGACAGCGATCTCCAGGAAGCGAGCACCGACCAACGAGTTGACCATGTTGGCGGGCCAACCCATGGAGACGAAGAACTCCAAGAAACAAGCACTGGCCAAAGAGTTGACGATGTTGGCGGACGAAGTCCTCAAAGAAAGTTGGAAGAACAACAAGGGCCCCACCGTGCCTACCCCAGAAACTCTGATGGCCACCTATGTGAGGCTCAAGGCCGAGTTTGAGGAGATATCGCCGTTGAGAAGCATTATTCCCCTGGCAAGGTGATGGCCCCCATCAAGGACAAGGAGATGGCCCCCGGAGGGATGAGATCCCCCGGTGAGCTGCACAAGGTAAAAAATAATGTCTTATTACCATAGTTGTGGTTTTTGATTATTTGCAATGTGCTTGATAATATGTTAGGGTTGTGCAGGTGCCGGTGGGCGTCCTTGATGATTCCGATGCCGCGGCTCGTCCTGTTGGCATCGCCCCGGAGATCGATTCCGATGCCGCTATCCATCCTATGAACATCGCCCTAGAGATCGATTCCGATGTCGCGGTCAGTCATGTGGACATCACCCCAGAGATCGATTCCTATGCCGCTGTTCGTGCTGTGGTCATTGCCCGAGAGATCGATGACAAGAAATAGTTGGTTGCGCTAATCCTTCAGGGTAGTTTGCATTGCCCTGTGTTTAATTACCAGAACGATGCGTGTTATCAAACCATCTTAGGGCTAGTGCACTGTCTTGTGTGGGCGGTACTTGCTACTTTTGTTTGATAGTGAATCATGCAAACCCTCTCCGAGTTACGGAAACAATGTATCCTCACCAGCTTTTGATGTAATATATGGCATGCTTATATGTAAGTATGAGCTGTTTATCATATCAGCAGGGCTTGTTTGATGATTCTTGGTGTTAGTAGGCTAGCTACTGTGCGAGATATAGTACTTGCAACACACTCACCGAAGAGAAATGTTGGGGCTGATGAGCTCGTGGTACGCTTATACTTATCCGTCGTCGATCGACCAATAGCCCTAGCTCTTAAAATTGTAGGCTTAGCGATCGATCAGACAATAGTTGACACGGATACATTCAGGCCTCAATTGGTTCATAGGGTAGGAAAATCATAGCAAAAGTACAGAGACATACAACACAAAATCATAGCAATGCAGAGACGTACTCGCTCCGTTCCAAAATAGATGACCTAGGCGGGCTAGTTTGGCCTAGTGGATTTCAGTGATATGACGTAGTACAGTGTCTTCTAGTCTTCGCGTGTGGTAGCAGTATTGTGGGTACAATAAGTTTTCTTGAAGAAGCGGAATTGAACAAAGTCATGATGGTTCCTTCGTCCAAACAACTTACAGTGGGAAAGGTTGGGCCTGTGATACGACCGGGGTAGACCAGGATAATTTTGTGCATGGCAGGTGGACCAGGATGGTAGATGTCCCACATGTCGGTGAATGAAAGTATTCTTTCCGATATAGAGGACGAGCAACGAGTAATCATTGTTTATTTTTGATGAAAGCTATTGTCTCCACAGTTACGACGGAGGAGTGTGAAACACGACAGCCCAGTGAACTTGGCATGTGCACCACTCCCTCCTTCCTCATGTAATGCTACCATACTGTTGACTATAAGGTTGGGTATAAGGTTACAAGTTTTTCTCACTTTGTCTCTATCTATTTCCTCTCAAATGTTTTTTACCTTTCTTTTTTAGACACAATTGTTTTTTATGCCTTTTTTAGAATTATGTTTTTATACCTAGGAGCACGTGTGGAGACGGGCTCTTGCAGAGCCCACTCCTTGACTTTCGCAATGCCTCTCTCTCCTCCACATAAGCGGGCTTAGGCCTTGTACAATGGGAGATGCTTAGAAAAATAAACCAGGCTTCTCTTAAGCACCGGTGCCTATTTCTACAGGTAAGCACCGGTGCTAAAGAAAAGCCTGCTTATTTCTCTAAGAATCTTCCCTAAGCATCTCCCATTGTACAAGGCCTTATAGCCCAGTTTCTTAGTACTTGCTATGCATGCATGCGGCAGGCAGCTGGCGTCTTGATGGGCCAGGGCGGTCAGAGCGGGCTCCGGAAGCCGTCCGGACTCCAGCATGGCCCACCTCACATTATCACCATATATTTCTTGGAGTCCGTGCGCAGCGGGCGGGCGATCTCTTCTCCCTCCCTCGTTTCTCTCTTCTCAGCCGACGCCTGCCAAGCGATTAGATTTCGGCTATCGACGGTTTATTCAATTACAGTCCCACATGTCAGTGAAATTGCAAGACAACGCGTGTCCCCTCTGGTGAGAGGCATGCGAGCCGGACTGTCGGGGGTGCGACGCGTACGAGTCGTAAGTGTGCCGCCTTTTCCTTTAGAACTTGCAAAGAGTAACATTTTCGCGCGATCGATCGATAGAAATCCAGAACAAAATGACAAGGGCGGTGCTTTCCCGCTCGTTAGGCGGGCTAGTTCGAGTGATATGATGTGCTAAAGTGCCGTCCACTTGCTTCATTTTTATGTAAGCAAGAGTTTACACTCTTACACGGGAGGAGTGCGAAACACCGCGGATCTGATTTTGATCGAGGGATAACTGTTCCCTATCAAATAATGGAGGACTGTTAGCAATTATAGCATGATAGTTAAGGCATCTCCAGCGCTGGCCCACAAATTTACACTGGCATCTGTTCGAGGACACTGATGGATGCCATCCGATGCTTCCCGCATACCTTTCGACAACTATATGAACTAACCAGACGAAATTCGTGCAAACAAAGCAAATTTCAAATTAACCGGATGAAATTAATTACATTTCAAAAACTTTTCCTACAAACTGGACGAAATTCATTACATATTTCGCAAAAACCATACTAAAACCTACTGTAAACCTAATCTAAACGATCGTCGGCGCCCGACCACCATGTCCGGTCATGAACCCGAGAAAGCCGGCCATTGCCTTTGCCTCCTCCTCATCCGCCTCGATAACCTCCTCCTTCAGAGCACAAGGTTCTGAAGATTTCCGCCTCCATGTCACCGTCAAGCGGCTAATCAGCTGCCGATGTTTACCCCACCAAGCTTGGCGTCGACTGAGTAGAGTAGCGGTGGCCTTCCTGGGACCAGAGCGGCGGCGACCTACCGTGTACTACTCTTCCTCGCTGCCGGTTGCGTCCGCGCACGTGCACCGGCTTCCTGGTCGTGGTGGCGGAGGGCAGCCAGGGGATGCCGACGATCTCCTTCGTTTGCTCCTGCGGCACTATGTCGAAGAGAGCTTTGGAGCGCACCCGGAGCGGAGCCGCCGATCTCCCTCGTCTGCTCCTACGACAATACGTCCAAGAGAGCTTCGGAGCGCCAGGAGGCCATGGTTGGAGTGGTGCCGACAGAAGGAAGGGACCGGAGGATAATAAGTGTGGGTCTTTGGCTATGGCTGGGAGATGGGGCTCAAGTTAATATAGCGGGTGAATGGCAATGAGCTGCGGCAGACGGATGGACAACTAGCGTGGGAGTAGGTTCATCGGGCGTGAATGCGGACGTTGCTTCAGTGACTTAACTGCAGATGTGTTGGGTTGCTGACGTGTGGGTCCAATGGGCATCTGGCCCGCATGTCAGTGACACACCAATTGCACCTGCTGTTAAGTCCGGTGAATGCGGCATTGACATTCTAGAGAGACGGTGACTGTTTCAGGCGGGAAGCATGCGCTAGCGATGGAAGGGGTTTCAGTAGGCCAGGGCGGTTAGACGCTGGCGTGGTGGTAAAGTGTGAACTCATGGATGACGAGCCTTTGAGGCATATGCGACACGTATTGACAATCGCTCGTGTCGCCAGCTAGCCTTCGAAGACCACCATAGACACCACAGAACCATGCATAACTTACGAATAATGGACGAATCGATCAGACACACACTCGTGTGCAGTGGCACTAAGATCAGTCGCTCAAGATAGTACATACTCCGTACCATACTACCATAATACCCTCTCTAGCTAGGCTGTTTTATAGATTGTCGTTGTGATGGACGATATACATGAGCAAGGCGCTCCGAGTATGACCATTTGTGTTGAGCCAGGTGAATACATGCTCGGCGTTCGCGTAGGCCTCCATCAAACGTCTAAACAGTAATGTCAGGCACCGCCAGGGCGCGCAGGTGATGGGCTCGCCGTTTGCGTTGCGCCATAAGCAAGACTTTGATTTAGAGGGCGACGTGCATGCATTAGCATGCTTTGACAGCGTGAGCATGAGTGTCTGACACAAAGTATTTCATTTTCATTTGGCTGACGAGGGTGCGTTGCAGCGACGAGTCCGTGGTTTGATTCCCCACATACGCATAATTTTGTTTTTTTACAGTATTTCTTTCTCCATTGACAGGTAGGCCCGCATAGATAGATAAAGAACACGAGCTGATGAGGCGCATGCGGACTATTTGACTGGTCAACCAGACAAATACGGAGCTATACGCTGAGCCAGTGATCGTATAATCACCATATCTCGTATACAATGATCAAAGTGAGCTATCAAGACAAGTTCGATGATCACCAATGCATTTTACTCGGTAGTAAATGACCAGGATTGAAGGGGAATCCAAATTTCCTTCGTCTTCTATCCTTGAGCTCTTGACAAACCAATGCACTATACGGTTGTCCGACCACTCCACCCCAGAGCTCTCACCAAGCATTGTTCATGCCACCGCGCCGCACACTAACCGGTTAGGCAGTGATGGCATCCCACCGCGCCGAGTTCTTCGCAGCCCACGACCGCACACAAAATGGTAGGGAAGCGATGGCATCCCACCGTGCCGAGTTCATCGCCGCTCACGACCTCACAACTATGTGGGAGGAATTTGAAGATGCCAAGGCCGGATGGGCAGTAGAGCAAGAGGCAGCCAAAGCCGCATTGAGGGAGCGGAAAAGTCAGAAAGCACTCAAGAAAAGAGAGGCCCACCGCCGCAAGAAAGAAAAGGACGCACGCGCTGCTGCGGAGAGGTCGGCGGAGATCCAAGCACGGTGGGGTGTCGCCGACAAAGCCGGAAGGAGAACGACGGTGTGTGGCCAGCATGTGAGAAGTAGTAGTACTAGTAGTTAGTGTGTGTGTGTGTGTCTGAGTATGAGCATGTACCAGTACTACTAGTTACTACTATAGTTTTTAGAGCAAATTACCAGTACATTAGCCTAGACTAAATGGAAAAATTCCTATCCTATGCATCATATGGCATCTCTTTCTCTATAGGAATTGAGATGAATGTCATCTCACTTCCTATTATTTTCATATTCCTATAAAATTCCTATCCTATGAACGAAAGGAGGCCTCTGCTGGAGTAACTACTGTAGCTAGCAGTACTGCTGGTACAGTAGTTTTCTTCAAGAAGCGGAATTCAACAAAGTCATGATGGTTCCTTCGTCCGAGCAACTTCAAAGTGGGAAGTGGGCCTGTGATTTGACGGCTCATTAGTCATTGTTACTGCGGCGCGACGACCGGGGTCACTCTCCCTTGGAGTTCTGCGTGCATTGCAAGTGGACCAGGATGGTCGACGTCCCACATGTTGGCGAACGGAAGTATTCTTTCTGATACCGAGGAGCAAGGAAACCGCATGGTATAGTATCACTGCTGATTGGTTCTAAAAAAATAGTATCACTGATGATTTATAATTATTTTTTATTTCTGATGAATGCTAGCGTTTCAACTCTTACGACGAAGAGTGCCAAACACGGCACGTGCTGGATGTCCCACACGTCAGCGAAAGGAGTGGGACATGAACAGCATGGTAGAGCCCATCATAAAATAAACAGCGTCGTAGAGCGTCTCCACTTCTTCCACTTCTGGGTCGGAGACCACATGTAGTAGTACTTAGTGGTATGAACGATACAAAGTGCGACCTGGAGAGAAAGACACGTCTAGTTGGAAGGTCTTGGGGCATACACGTAAACAAATATAAAAGTTAATATGTGCCTCCAACTAATATAGTAGTAGTAGAGTACTTAGGCACGTACTCCATAACATCACCGTGCATTGCACGTACAATATTTAGTGGTAGTACGTAGTAAGCACTACTAGGAAAAGGCCTACTAGTGGCGCACCAGTTTTGCCTACTAATGGCGCACTACTGGTGCGCCACTAGTACCACGCCACTAGTATTAAATTCTAATGGCGCACCACTGGTGCGCCATTAGTATCTGGTGTTGTAATGGCGCACCACGTAGTGCGCCATTAGTATTGCCCACAGTGCGCCACTAGTGTCTGCTATACTAATGGCGCACCACATGGTAGTGCGCCATTAGTAACAATTTTTTTAAATTTTTTTTTGTTTTTCTTAATCTCAGGTCACCATTTCACATATGAGATATCCAACACATATATATACAACAAGCATCCATATAACAATCATATCCAACACACAAGTTTCATCATATATACATACACAGCAAACACATAGTTCCATCGTTACATATTACAAAAGTTTCACATTGTTCAACCAACACCGTTATCCATCAATTCACAAAAGTTTCACATTGATACAAAATAAAAACACAAATGGAAAAGAAGCACCCCATCCATGCAAGCTTCCGTGAATTAAATCAAATCTGCAAAATGATAAACAAGAAGTTAGAAGAAGAAGAAGAAGAGAAGAAGAAGAAGAAGACTAGAAGAATACTAGAAGAAAAAGAATACTAGAAGAAGAATAAGAAGAAGAATAAGAAGAATAAGAAGAAGACTATAAGCTTATTATGTAAACATGATCATTTTGTGCTAACGTAAGTAATTTTGGAGCTAACCTATAGGAAACTAAGCATATAAGCTCTCTAAGTTAGCATATTAGAGCCTACTTAGGTAAAATGAAGCTAACCTATGTCATTTTGGAAAAGAAGAAGAATAAGAAGAATAAGAAGAAGACTATAAGCTTATTATGTAAACTTGATCATTTTATGCTAACATAAGTAATTTTGGAGCTAACCTATAGGAAACTAAGCATATAAGCTCTAAGTTAGCATATTAGAGCCAACTTAGATAAAATGAAGATAACCTATGTCATTTCGGAAAAGATGAAGAATAAGAAGAAGACTATAAGCATATTATGTAAACTTGATCATTTTGTGCTAACATAAGTTATTTTGGAGCTAACCTATAGGAAACTAAGCATATAAGCTCTAAGTTAGCATATTAGAGCCAACTTAGGTAAAATGAAGCTAACCTATAGGAAACTAAGCATATTAGAGATAACATAGGCAACTAAGTATATATATATCATTTTGGAGATCTGATATACCTGACATAGTTCAGTTCTCATTGTTCTTCTCCTTCTCCTTACTCAGCCTAATGCGCCAAGAGCAGCGAGGCAGTGGAGGCAGTGGGATGTAGTCTTCTATCACAATTGGCGTGGTCATGTCGCCAAGCTGTGGGATCGCCGGCGCCACCACCGGTGCGTGGTCATTGTCAGGCACCACCACCATCGCGAGGCCACCTTCAGGCAGGATGGGCACGACCATCGCTAGGTCATCCTCAGCCACCTCCATCTCTTGCCCATGGTCAGCCACCACCATCTCTTGCCCATGGTCAGCCACCACCATCTCTTGCCATTGGTCAACCACCACCAGCACTAGGTCATCCTCAGCCTGATGCCCATCGTCATCCTGCAGCTCCTCATCCCCACTTTGCTCCTCTTCTCCCATACTCCAGTCCGGATCATCCTTCTTGTTGTCTTTGCTGCTGCCAGAATCGCTGTTGCTTTCGCTAAAGCCAGAATCGATGTTGCTTTTGCTACAGCCATAGTCGCTGCTGCTTTGGCTGTAGCCAGTGTCGCTGCTGCTGCTCCCATTGCCTGTCCAAATGCAACAATGACCGTTAACAATCAATGTGAGACAAAGCCAAATGTATAGGAATAAGAAGAGGCAGAACATATTGGCATCATCATCGTCAGCATAGCGCATGCGACACATAGTCGCGTTAAACAACTTCACGGTGAGCATGGTGGCGTCGTCTAGGGCTGGACTAACGAGCAGCTCGACTCATTAAGCTCGTACTCTTTAAGCTCGTGCTCGTTAAGGCTCGGCTCATTAAGCTCGTTAAGATTAACGAGCAGAAAACCTTGTTCAATTCAGCTCATTTGAAGCTCGTTAAGCTCGTGAGCGCTCGTGAGCGCTCGTTAACAGATTATAATGTGTTACGATATACATGATGAATGTGTAGGTATGGTTTTCAAGTTGAAATATGGTGACTACAAAAAGAAATAAAGTAGTTTGTTGCCTCATATGTCGATTAGATTAAATAGATGGGCTCAGGTGCTACAAAACTTTGTCACGTAATATGAAAATATTTGTTGTATTGTTACTAACGAGCTTAACGAGCTACTCATGAAACTCGTTAGCTCGCTCGTTAAGCTTGTTAAGCTTAACAAGCTAAAATCAATGATTGGCTCTGTTCATTAAGAAGCGAGCTACGAGCTTAACGAGTCGAACTATTGAGAACTCATTAAGCTTGCGAGCTACGAGCTTTTGGTCCAGCCCTAGCGTCGTCGTAGTACCTGAAGAGAAGGAAGTACCCCAGCCACAGGTCGTAGGCACGGTAGAACTTCTCCCACCCACGATACAAGTACATGTGGCCCTCCTTGATCACCATCTCCACATCCCACAGCCTGCGTAACCCACTGCCAGCCTGTCGTAGCTTCACATTATTTGGCGGATCTTCACCCAGCATGTTCATAAAACTGTCAGGCAGCCTCTGCAGTTTGGGACAATGAGTGATGTAGCAAACAACAGATATCATAATGAGATGGGTGAAGGGGAGATCTCTCGTTTTATATACCTGCGTCATGGATGATACTGAAGTCCCAAGTATGATACTGAAGAACTTGGAAGCATACAACTCGTACTGCGGTGTGGCAGAGCGGCGGTGGCTGCTTCCCCCCATCTCTGATAAGCAGCAGAAGAGACCAATTATTACCCAGGAAATTAATGAATTAAAGCTTTAAACACTTGCTAAATAGTTATAGTAGCACATCACAAGTAAGTACTAAGTAAACAGCAGGTCAGCAGCACAACACAACTAACTAGCAGCAACAGAGCACAAAACAACACACTATCTATAGCAGCAAGCAACAGTGCAGCATAGCACAAGGAAACACAATACAGAGCACCATTGCACTAGTATACCAGCAACCAGCAGCAGCCGAGCATGACCAGCTGCAAGAAAAATAGCACCAGTAACTAGTAGCTTGAAAATGTTCAGTTAGAATCAAAATGGTTGGCCACAGTCCACAGATCCAATAAATCTGCAGCACACATGACTACATGAGCATATCTGTATATGACACAATAGAGCAGCCGCAACTACACTATAGAACTACTAGCAGCCTAGCACTAGCAGAAGCCAACGAGCAACCGAAGTAACTAACAACAACACACGAGCAGAAGACTAGCAGTAGCACATCCAGCACAAGTAGCAGACTAGCAGTAGCACCAGTGCCCCACCAACAAGTAGCAGTAGCAACATACAACAGCAGCCAACAGCCAAAAAATCATGGATTGCTGTTAACTAAAAATCATGGATTGCTTATAACTAAAAATCATGGGTTGCTGTTAACTAAAAATCATGGATTGCTGTTAACTAAAAAAATCATGGATTGTTGTTGACCTAAACACTAGTCAAATACATTAGGAAATATATTGCATCCAACTATCATAGATGCAGTGCAAGCGTGTAACTACTGACAGCTGCTGCTATGCTCCTTGAGCTCAGCCCTTATATTTTGAACAATCATATACAACTCTGTCTACCTGAATAGAACATGACAGCTTTGTCCAAACAATCAACAAGAGGAAAACAATCAAACATCTTGATCAGCAAATGAATTAGTACTAATTTATTCACACTACTGAACTTTTTCTCTTATACTTGCTCTTATAACATATAGTCTAGATGAACATGACGTAACCATACAACAAGCATTTCAGAGGGATAGCACCATCTAGAGAAGCTGGGTTGAAGAGATTCAAAGAGGACTACTCATTCCTAGCTTATAGTTTTCTTTTGTTTAATATCATCCTATAACCTTATGATACTTCAACAAGCCATCTGTGTTGTTAGTTTTGTCATGTACTTTGTGATGGCAGTATGACACCAGATTGCACGAAACAAAGAGCATGCACAGTCTCACTGAAAACATACATAGCTGTTCCAGTGGAAATCTATACCTATACTAATTACAGACTCCCGAGAAATTACCACGTTAATTAGAAATTACTGGCCGTTCAGCTGATGGGACCGAGTTATAACGGTGTAGATCCACCCATATAATCCTTGCAATCTAGGAAAAAGAAAACTTAAAGTAGCTGTAAAAAACCAATCTAGGTTGCCCGTGGAAAAACAAATCTAGGCTAGCTGTAAGAAAAACCGATCTATCGTTAGCTGTAAAAAACCAATCTAGGTTGCCCGTGGAGAAACAAATCTAGGCTAGCGATCCATCCCAAAAGAATCCTCACGCTATAGTTTTCTCCCTACGTCTTCTCCTTTCCTGTCATCCTCTGATGTATTCTCTATCTCATCCACAAAGTCCACCTCCTCTCGGTCTTGCCATGCTCCCTCACGACTTGCTGCACTGGGACTATCAGGGCTGCAGCACCCAACAGGAGGTTATCCCCATGCTTTCTCAGGTAGTCACAACTACGGGGATTATCTGCGGCTACAAGCCTGAGCACAATAGCTACAACTTCGGAGGTCTTTGTAATCATTAAGCAATTACTGTTAAATTTTTATGCAGCTCAACACTCGATTTAACATCTTGAGGAGGTAGAGGGAGGCCAGGGGCATGACTAACTAAAGGACCAACGCATTGTGGAGGGAAGAGGGGGCCGCTGGTTGGCTGCTTTTAGCGTGGCTAGACTCGATGAGAGATTAGAGAACAGTCCGTGCATTCCTGCTACTTCGGAGGTATTTGTAATCAGATCAAGCAATTGCTGATAAACTTTCATGCGTCTCAACACTCCATTTAACGTATAGAGGAGGTAGAGGGAGGACAGCGGCATGACTATCCTGAAGGACTAACGCATTGTGGAGGGGACGGGGGGCCGCTGGCTGGCTGCTTTTAGCGTGGCTGAACTCCATGAAAGATTGCAGAACAGTTCATGCATTCCTGCTTCTCCCCGTTTGAGGAGGGTCTACAAAGAAGATCTGGGGCAGAGGATGGAGGAGGACGAGATTGCAGAGAGGATTGGCTAGGAGACGTTGTTTCTCCCCTTGGCATGAGGATCAACGAAGGAGGTGTGTAATCTCTTGACCTTGGGTCGATGGTACAACACTACCAATAGCTTAAGCCAGGTTTTTGCAGATTTCGTCTTCCTCTGTGCTGCCAATGCTTAATTTATTCTTTAAATAACATGACATGGCTTTCTGTATTGTTCATCTTCCATGTTAACTCAGGCTTTTGCTTGCATTCTATCGAGCCTAATCTCCACCATCAACTTAAGATGGTACTATCTATACTTGGTTCATGTATCATGCGTCTAAGTTACATGCCAACAATTAGGACCTTCCACCCCAAACATCTCCTACATTAACTGAAACGTATATGCATTTTTTGTGTATCCTGATTTAATGTAGATGAATTGTGTTAATGTGGAAGTCTAATCAATTTTTTTTCTGAACTTCAATTGTAGTTCAATGGTTCAGTTGTATTTTCTACAGTTTCAATTAAGGTATACATATTTTAATATTATTGCCGTCAATCAATTATTGTACCATCAAGGTAAGGAGCTATTATAGATTCTTCAATATTTATCCTGCCAAACTTCAGTTCGATTTTATTTAGACGCATGTGCACAAGTAACAGATGTCAATCATTGACAAATCTGGCATTTCATAAGTTTCTACATTGGAGCGCTCGACATGTGCGCAAAGATTGACTATTTCGGGCGTGGGATCCCTACTGAAGTTTCTAATTATGAATGATTTGCAACATGACCATCGCAGGGTGCATCGTCAGTTACGCATGTTCCCAATCTTTTGTATAGTAGCATCAAATTCATGGTCAAAGGCCAGCCAAGGGCACTACCAACAGTGGCATTGATCCATCGATGCACTTCCTTGAACGTGATTCTCCACTAATTTTTCCTTTACTACATCCGTTCTTCCTTTTATTCTTTGAACAAAAGGATCAAGCCATGCAAACATGCAGATTATATAGTTACTTAAGTCAATCATCGCCAAGCTGTGTTAGGAAGAAACTCCAAATGATTGTTCTAATTCCACGCCGAAGTCTCTTATGGTCACTGCCTACATGTGCTCGCCTCTTAAACAATTAGTGGAGCACCATTGTGAAGTCGGCTAAGTAGGGAGGTAATGTGGTTGTCGCCTTGCAAGTACTGCAGCTAAGAAAGAATGGAGAGAAAAATGCAAGTGGAAAACACTTAAATTTGGAGGTGCACGAATCTATGAGTATTTTTATATACTTAGTTGATACACTTACAAATAAATTCTTTAAGGAGGATTGAATATTAAAATCATTTCATGATGAGCTCTTCCGCATGTGTTCCTAGATTTCTAGCTTGATTCATCGTCATATAATTGAAGGGCTCCATCGATGATACTACCTTTCTTTCTCTTAATAACCTTGGTGGACTGATTGGGTGCAGTATCTTCATAGGTTTGTAGCACAATATATCTAGCGTCTTTGATTGTCAAAGCATTACCAGATGACACGCATATCCCGTCATTGTTAGACACACCTTCCTCCAGAGATGCATTGCTTCATGGTTTCAATGCTGACAGGAAGAAAGTAGTCCAGGCTAAATGGTCAAACACCCCAACGGCGGTAGTCTAGCCATCTTTCCGCAAGTTCTTCATCTGATTTTTTCCAGTTGGTTTTAAGTTATGCATTTCACATGTAAAGATCAATAAAATGGAAGCAACTGCACATAATATTCATATCAGCAGTGCATAGTTCTAGATCGCTTTCTTTTTCTGTCATTATTGAATATAAATGTGTTTGTGGTCAATAAATAAGTTTGAACATACAGTAAGACTCATACACATAGAAATTCTTATGTCCAATCGAGATGAAAAAAGGAAAACACATCTTCCCTTCTATCAGGTAAGACTGAATTTCTTTCCCTGCCTTGGATATTGTCACACCCTAGCTAGTCATGCATTAGAGTGTTGCATCATGTTTATTCTTTCATCAGAAACTTGAAATGGGGATGACAGAACCCCCAGTCCCCTCTGAAACCAACTAGGGTTACTAAAATAATTTTTCAATGAACCTGAAATGCCCTTCTAAAATGCCCATCATTTTTGTCTTGGTTCAAAACCTCTGCCAAAAATGGTGCACATTTTCCTAGGCCATCCAAGGGTTTTTGAATTAAATCATAAATATTTGAATTTGGGCATTTAAAATAATATAAAATATTTAAATGCTCAAATATCTCCAAACTAAAATGTTTCATGTTGGAAATAATCCAACTATGGGCCAGGAATAGTTTGGTGATTTTTGAACTTGCCTAGGTATTTTATTAAATTCAACAAAGTTGCAGATATATTAAATAAAAACAGAAACAGAAAAAAAGGGAAAAACTTCCCTGTGCGGCCCAGCCAGCTGGCCGGCCCAGCAAGCCAGCCCAGCCCACCACCGCCGTCGTCCTCCTAGCGCCAGTCGGCCAGGCGTGTGGCCGGCGCGCGCGCACAGCCGGAGCGCCACGCCACCAGCCCGTCTGCCTGCCTCCCCCGCCAGCGCGACGCCGCGGCGCTTCTTCTCGGTGCCGCCCCGATCCCCTGGCCTTATCCCTCTCTCTCTCCCGTGCTGCTCTCTCCCTCTCTCTCTCACGGCCGAACACCACCGTCGCCGCCGTTCGCCATAGCCGCCGTCTCCGACCACCCCTCGCTCCCCCGACTAGCTCAGGAGCTCCGCCTCGACTCCCTCTTCCTCCCCACCGCTCCACAGCTCCCCGGAAGCCCTGCATCGCCGCCACGTCGCCGTTCCCCTCTTCGGGCTCCGATCATCGTCGCCATCGAATTCGTCGTCTCCAGCGCGTCCCCGAGCCCGCTAACCACCTCTGCAGCCCCGCGGTGAGCCCCGGATCGTTTCCCCCTTCTCCCCTGGTCTCTTTCGACCTCTAGGCCCTAGCCCCACCTTGGCCGAGAGCTCCACGCCGCCGGCGATGTCGCCGTCGTGGCCACGGTCACCGTAGCACCCAACCGAGCACACCATCGTGCTCCCCACCTCACCAGGAGCACGCAGCGCGCACTAACGCCTCCCCAAGCCCCCTGCAACGTCGATTCCGACCGCACCCGAACTCCGGCAGCCGCAGCCGAGCTCGCCGCCGTCAACTCCGGCCACCCCGAGCCCAACCACCACCACCAATAGTCGCGGCTCAACCTCAGCAACACGTAGATGCCTTCCGCCGTCCATTTGGTTGCCGGAATGGCAAAAAGCACTTTCGCCGCCGTCTCGGGCCTCGCCGGCGTCATGTCGCCGGTGGGGTTTGACCTGTCCGACCTGGGGTTTGACCCCCCAGGGTCACTGACGCGTGGGCCCTGTCGGTCAGATGGTTAGATTAGCGCTAACCACTGTTAGTTAACCCCCTGACACTGACCAGTGGGCCCCAGCGCCACTAATTAGTAATTAGAATTAATTTAACCCTGTTTAACCCCCCTGTCACTGACGTGTGGGCCCCACACGTCAGGTTTGACTCCAGCCAGCCGCAGTTGACCACTGACGTCATGCTGACGTCATGCTGGCGCAATAACTATAATTTCTGGATTTAATTTAAATCAGGAAATTCCAGAATATTATTTAAACTTCAAAAATTCATAACTTTTATTCTGTAACTCCAAATTGGACAAATTATATATGAAAAATGATCAGAAAAATCCAATCTATCCATCTGTACTATTTTCATGCATGATCAAACAAGTTAAATTAATGTTTTAAGCAGAACAAGGAAAAGCACTTTAAAAGGCCATATTTGAATTTGAAATTTGAATCCTTGATTCAAATTTGTTCAAACCCTTCTGGTTTTAGTTGCATTAGCCCAATACACTCATTTTGCCATGTCTCATGCATGCATCATATTGTTGCATACTGTTTGGTAATGTTTGTGTATCGGTGCTCTCTGCGGCAGGTTCTGTCTCCGAGGAGTACCGTGATTACCCTAACGAAGAACCATATCAGTGCATCGAACCATCAGGCAAGCAACCAACCATTTGATCATATCGATACAATCCCATGTTCTCGCTCCTGCTCTCTTTTACTGCATTAAGACAAAGCGATTCAAACTGCTGTGTGCTACGGTAGTTGAACCCATTTCCTCTGCATGACCTGTCATTGCCACAGTAACTAGATGAAACCCACTAGCATGTGTAGGAGTTGCTTGAGCCACATGAATGTGTTGTTCCTACCTTGCTATGCCTGCTATGCTTAGAGTCGTGTCAGGTCTGGTTCATCGGGGTGATGGGCTGGAGTGAAATGATTATGTCGGTAATGAGAGTGGTGTGGTGAACACGATTTGGTAAAGGTATCGATGAGAGGCCATGTAGGAGTACATGGTGGGTTGTTTCATTGAAGCCGACCTTAAGCACTGAGATCTGTATGCGTGATTTAAGATACAGCTACTACCATGCATTGGGCCCTGAAATATGACCCCGCTCGACTTCTTATTCACCCTAGCTCTCTGTCCAGGAGTTGCAAGTAGTTTCTGGTGTTTGTAGCCTACTGGAGGCCGTGGACAGCGCTGACCGTAGGGGTGGGCTGGGATGCGGTAGGTACGTGGCACGGTGTACCGAATACCCGTTAGGTATCTCGGGAACCCTGTTCACATCGTTCGGGGCCGTATGGGAAACCTCGGCCGGACTCCCTGCGGATGGAACCTGGATAGGCGATAAACCTGGACTGGAGGCTTAGGTGATTAGGTAGGTCGTGGCCGACACCCACGTTGGGCTTCCGCTTGAAGGTTGCCGAGTACATGTCGTGTAAACGACGATAAGTGGTGAGAGCGTGTATGAAGGAGTACACCCCTGCAGGGTTAACATGATCTATTCGAATAGCCGCGTCCGCGGTAAAGGACTACTTGGTTGCCTATACAGTTCATAGACAAGTAAATGGAAACTACTAAAAGCCTCAAGATAAGTGTGAGTGCCGAGGATGGCTCTTCCGTAGGAAGACGGAGGTGGATCCTCGGTAGTGTATTGAAGTGGTGAGTAGTGGACTCGTGTGCGCAAAACCATTTCAAGTTGGAGTATCGTAGGATAGCCTAGCCAAGAGTCAAAGCTGGCTTGCTGCAATAACTCCACCAACCCTTCTTGATAATATGCATGTATGTAGGATCTGATGTAAGTCTTGCTGAGTACCTTTGTACTCATGTTGCTATAATCTACATTTTTTACAGAAGACGCTGCAACCCCTTCTGATGGGTTCTATGTAGACGTTGACATCAACGAGTAGGCTAAAGACCCAGGTGGTGACCCTGAGCTTGTGATGGACCACGTAGTATAGCTAGGCTTTCCAAGCCTCTTTTATTTTACTAGTTGTCTGTACTCAGACAAGTTACTTCCGCTGCTGGTTTGTATGACTGTATGACTTGTATGTTGGGTCGTGAGACCCGTACCTTTGTGTATGTTATGTATGGCTCCCTGAGCCTTAAATAAAGTACTTGTGTCGTAGAGTCATGTTGTGATGCTTCGTTGTATTTGCACATATCGAGCATATTGTGTGTATGATTGAAATGCTTGGTATGTGTGGGATCTGACTATCTAGTTGTTTATCTTTAGTAGCCTCTCTTATCGGGAAATGTCTCCTAGTGTTACCGCTGAGCCATGGTAGCTTGCTACTGCTCTGGAACACCTAGGCTGGCCGGCATGTGTCCTTCTTCGTTCCTGTGTCTGTCCCTTCTGGGAAATGTCACGCTTTGAGTACCGGAGTCCTGTTAGCCCGCTACAGCCCGGTTTACCGGAGTCCTGCTAGCCCAGTGCTACAGCCCGGACCCACTTGCTGATGACCGACACGTTCGAAGCTGGGTCATGGATGCCTGTCCCTGTAAGTCTGAGCCACTTTGGGTTTACGACTAGTCATGTCAGCCCGGGCTCTTTATCATATGGATGCTAGCGACACTATCATATACGTGAGCCAAAAGGCGCAAACGGTCCCGGGAAAAGGTAAGACGACACCCGTGGGGATACCGTGCGTGAGGCCGCAAAGTGATATGAGGTGTTACCAGCTAGATCGATGTGACATCGAGTCGGGGTCCTGACAGCGTTGGCATCAGAGCCGGACTGCCTGTAGGTTCTCCAAGCCAACTGGTCGATGTTGAGTCTAGAAATTCTTTAGTTATATGTAGGGGAGTTGTTTGTGGGATGGAACGTAAGGCTCTTTTTACTCCTTATACCTTATGACATTCTGATCTGAGTCAGTCCATTCTTCTACCGGGGTTAAGGAATTAGGATCTATTCTCTCTATCAGGATCACGTGTTACTAATTAGTAGTACCTTATAAGTTTGATGGTTACCAGCCTAGTTCAGTTCTACTACCACATTATGTTGCCAGAATGGTTTCAGAACTTTGATATGGTGATGTTGAGTGTGTACGAAATCCTTTGTCAAATGTCTCAAATCCTTTTTGAGCATTTACAGCTGTTATGCTGCCGAAATTTTGCTAGAAAACTCTAATGCCCTTGCATTATGATTGTGCTTTCAGATGGCCACTCGTGACCTCAATCAAGTGGTTCGCCTGACTCGATGCCTAGATGTACCCGGCCATACTGCCAAGTTGGTCAGGGTAATGACTGAGGCTGGATACCGCTGGTATCCTGAGTACAGGGTCGAAGAGCAATTCCGAGACTTTAATCAAAGCCAGTATCTCTGCACTGTCAGGATATTTCCATCTTATCCTGGATCCACCGAGCCTCTTCACTGCTCTTATGGACTCGGGGTTACTATTGAGATGGTTGTGCAGGACGCCGCCTACTCTATGATGACCATTATGCGAGTCAGATCTGGTATATTTCGGGACTCTGATTTCCGGTATATGCCAGGATCACTTCCGGGAGCACAAGGGTATCTCCAGGCTATCTATGCTGACCCCACTCAGGAGGATTCACGGACTCGCACCACTGCTGAGATGCTCGAGGATAAGGACCGTGAAAATCGGGCCTTAAGGCTAGAGCTCTTCAACACCCGTGCTGACCACTGGGCCACTTTGACTCGGTTCGCACCGGCGGTGCAAGCTGGATATTCAGATATGCGCGATCTCTATCCTGTGAGATCTGCTCTGCCAGACGTGATGGTTTGGTGTGATGTAGGAGGCATCACCCCACCTCGCGGTCCCCGCAGGCCACCGTTTGTTGGTCCAAGGCCTCATCCTAGCCCCTATGGTCCACAAGCTCTGCGAGACCGTCTGTTTCCAGATGATCATGTTGAGCTTCCAGGCTATGGAGGTGACTTCTACGAGGACTACTACGGATCGGTCTGAGTTAGTGGTAGTATCACTAGTTCGCACTAGCTGTGTCATCTATCGTCCCGCGTGACTCGTGGGATATGACCTAGTTTGTACTCCTTCCGGAGGTGTAGAAAAATAATGTATAGGAGCTTGGAATGCCTCCGATGAGATGTAATCCTCTTTTCACCGTAATAGTACCTTGTTTGGTCTTGTACTAAACTCTGTATGGTGTGTATGACGATGGAATAAAAGAAGCAGTTCTGTTTTTACCATGTCATACGGATGATCATCTTGCATTTCGAGTTATTACTTGCATTTTTATCCTATGTCGGAATTTTATCATCCTGACTAAATCATTGTCTTGTTTACCTAGGATGGTCAACACGCGCGCTAACCCTGCTTCTCAAGAGCAGGCCGAAGGCAGTGAAGCCAGGGATGCAAATCTGCCTCATCCTCCTTCACTAGCCGAGGTTATGATGGAAGCTGAGAGAAACAAGCGGGAGACAAACCGTTTGTTGGAGTGTATTGAACAGAATACAGCACACCATCAGAGGGCTAACGTGGTGTCACTCAGTGATTTTATCAAATTGCATCCACCCATGTTCCACCACTCCGTCGAGCCTCTCGACGCTGATGACTGGCTTCGCAGTATCTCTCACAAACTGCGTTCCGCGCTGGTAGCGGAGGCTGACAAGGTCACCTTTGCTGCATATCATCTTGAAGGCCCCGCCAGTCTATGGTGGGAGAATTATGGAGATATGCGCCCAGCGGGCCATGTCACTACTTGGGCTGAATTCAGTGAGGCTTTCCGTGAACATCACATTCCGGAGGGTCTCATGGACCGTAAACGTGAAGAATTTTGCAGTTTCACCCAAGGCCGACTTTCTGTGGATGCTTACAGCAGGGAGTTTGGTAATCTCGCACGATATGCAACCGAGGAAGTGTCTACCGATGCCAAGAAGCAAGCAAGGTTCCGTAAGGGCCTTAGTCCTGAGCTTCGCCGTGACCTCCGTCTGCATGAGTGCACAACTTTTCAGAAACTTGTCAACAAAGCCATCAGTGCCGAAACTGGTCAGACTGACTATGACGCAACACGCAAGCATGGCCGTGACATGGGTTCCTCATCCGGTGCTGGTCCTCAGAAGCGCCGCATGTGGGTACCCAACACCGCCCTGCCACCCAGGTTCACACCGAGGCCATCTTTCCAGGCGCCTCGCCCCGTTCAACAGTCTGCTCCAGCCAAGCCCTATGGGGGTCCAATTAACAATGCTCCTCCACGTACCAGTTCCGTGACTTGTTTCAAGTGTGGGGAATCTGGTCACTATATGCGTGAGTGTCCCCAGACCAACCCCAACCAGTCTGCTAAAGCTGTTGGCCGTGGCAAGCCGACAGGAAAAATATTCCACGCCAAGCCGGTCACCGCTTCACGTGGCCATGTCAACTGTATCTCTGCCGAAGAAGCTCAAGAGGATCCCAACGTCGTTCTCGGTACGCTTCTTGTTAACTGCCACCCGGCATCTGTTCTTTTCGATACAGGAGCCTCTCATTCTTTTATATCCGAAAGTTATGCTCGTTTGCATAACGTTGCATTCTGTGACATGCCATCCACTATGGAAATCTCTACCCCTGGTTCTAGATGGCAGACCTCTAGGGTAAGTTATGGAAATGAGATCCAAGTCGACAGACTTGTTTTCCTCGCGTCTTTGATAGCCCTTAAATCTTCAGATATTAATATCATTCTGGGTATGGACTGGATGTCGGCTCATCATGCCCAAATCGATTGCTTCTCTAGGACTGTTCAACTCACCCATCCTTCGGGAAAGATAGTCAATGTCTTGACCCGAATAGCCAAGCGACAATTATATTCTCTTAACACCAGCCCTTTGCCAGACCTTGAGGACGTTCCGGTAGTCCGTGACTTCCCGGATGTCTTTCCAGAGGAATTGCCAGGTGTTCCACCTGACAGGGATGTTGAGTTTGTAATAGACCTCATTCCAGGAACCGTTCCGATTGCTAGAAGACCTTATAAGATGGCACCCCTAGAACTAGCCGAGCTTAAGAAACAACTCGATGAGTCCTTGAAAAAGGGTTTCATCCGACCTAGCTCATCTCCGTGGGCTTGCCCCGTCCTATTCGTCAAGAAGAAGGATGGTACGGATCGGATGGTTGTAGATTACCGACCTGTTAATTTGGTCACAATCAAGAACAAATATCCACTTCCCAGGATCAACGACCTGTACGATCAGCTCGCTGGATCCTCAGTCTTCTCCAAAATGGATTTGAGGTTGGGCTACCATCAAATCAAAATCAGAAACGGGGACATTCCTAAAACGGCCTTTGTTACTCGTTATGGCCAATACGAGTACACCGTCATGTCCTTCGGATTAACCAACGCTCCAGCCACCTTTTCTCGGTTAATGAACTCAATCTTCATGGAGTATTTGGATAAATTCGTCGTGGTTTACCTCGATGATATACTCATCTACTCCAAGAACGAGGAAGAACATGCCGAACATCTAAGGCTAGTGTTGCAGAAACTTCGAGAGCATCGCCTTTATGCAAAATTTTCTAAATGTGAATTCTGGTTGCCAGAAGTGACCTATCTGGGTCATGTAATATCTGGTAAAGGTATTGCTGTTAACCCTGAGCGAGTTCAAGCCGTCCTTAACTGGACTCCACCCGAATCGGTCAAGCAAGTTCGGAGTTTTCTAGGCTTAGCGAGCTATTGCCGTCGCTTTGTCGAAAACTTCTCCAAAGTTGCTAAACCTTTAACCGAACTCCTCAAGAAAGATAAAAAGTTCGAATGGACTCCACAATGTGAGCACAGCTTTCAGGAACTGAAAAGACGCCTGACTTCTGCTCCCGTACTGGTACCGCCAGACTTCTCTAAGGACTTTGTTATCTACTGCGACGCCTCGCGACAAGGACTAGGTTGCATTCTCATGCAAGATCGACACGTAATTGCCTACGCTTCACGGCAATTGCACCCACATGAGGAGAATTATCCCACTCATGATCTAGAGCTTGCAGCCGTAGTCTATGCACTTAAAACCTGGCGACATTACCTCCTCGGTAACCGTTGCAAAATATTCACTGATCACCAAAGTCTGAAGTACATATTCACCCAACCGGATCTGAACCTCAGGCAAAGACGTTGGGTCGAGTTGATCACAGATTTCGACTTAGGAATAACCTACACCCCAGGGAAAGCCAACGTCATGGCTGATGCGCTAAGTCGTAAATCCTATTGTAACAATCTGATGTTACAACAAAGTCAACCGCTTCTCCATGAGGAATTTCGGAAGCTTAACCTTCACATTGTTCCTCAAGGATTTCTCTCCACCTTGGTGGCGAAACCTACTCTTACGGATCAAATCATTGCTGCCCAGAAGCGAGATAAGGGAATAGCTAAGATCAAGGAGAACATTGCTAGCGGAGGTGCTAGTTGTTTCTCCACAAATGATCATGGTGTTGTGCACTTTGAGAACCATCTAGTGGTTCCCAAGAACCAGCATCTACGGCAGTTGATCCTTAAGGAGGCTCATGAATCTCCTCTCACTATTCATCCCGGTAGTACTAAGATGTATCAGGACCTACGCCAGAGGTTCTGGTGGACTAGGATGAAGAGAGAAATTGCTCAGTATATTGCTAATTGCGACGTCTGTCGTCGTGTAAAAGCAGAGCATCAACGGCCTGCTGGCACCCTTCAACCCTTAACTATTCCTGAATGGAAATGGGATAAAATTGGTATGGATTTCATTACCGGTTTTCCCAGGACCAAGAGAGGGAATAATGCTATTTTCGTCGTGGTCGATCGTCTTTCCAAAGTAGCCCATTTCCTACCTGTTCGAGAGAGTATAACCGCTAGTCAGCTCGCAGACTTATACATCTCCCGAATAGTCTCCCTCCATGGTGTTCCTTTGGAAATTAACTCGGATCGAGGAAGTCTTTTCACCTCTCAATTTTGGGAAAGTTTCCAAAATGCTATGGGAACCCGTCTCTCCTTTAGCACCGCTTTCCACCCTCAGTCAAGTGGTCAAGTGGAACGCGTCAACCAGATTCTAGAAGACATGCTTCGAGCCTCTGTTATCTCATTCGGAATGGACTGGGAGAAGTGCCTTCCATTTGCCGAATTCGCTTACAACAACAGCTATCAATCTAGCTTGGGTAAAGCCCCTTTTGAAGTTCTCTATGGACGACGATGTCGAACACCCCTTAACTGGTCAGAGACCGGGGAAAGAAAATTCTTTGGCCCGGACATGATTCAGGAAGCAGAAGAACAAGTTCGTATCGTTCGTGAAAAGTTGAAAACAGCCCAATCCCGTCAAAAGAGTCAATATGACCGAAAACATAAGGCTGTGACTTTCGAGGTTGACGAGAAGGCTTATCTTCGGGTCACCCCTCTGAAGGGAACCCATCGTTTCGGTATCAAAGGCAAATTGGCTCCTCGTTACATTGGACATTTTCGCATTCTTGCCAAACGAGGAGAAGTTGCCTACCAGTTGGAACTACCTCCGCACCTCTCCAGAGTTCACGATGTCTTCCACGTTTCTCAACTCAGGCGTTGCTTCTCGGATCCTATCCGTGGAGTGGACCACGAAACGCTTGATCTCCAAGATAATCTTACATATCGAGAGTACCCCATTCGTATCCTCGATCAGGCCGAACGTACCACTCGACGTCATAATATCAAGTTTCTCAAGGTTCAATGGTCGCACCATTCTGAGGATGAAGCAACTTGGGAAAGGGAGGATCGTCTTCGACTTGAATATCTCGCCTTCTTCTCGGAGGAACCCAAATCTCGGGACGAGATTCTTTTGAGTGGGGGTGAGTTGTCACACCCTAGCTAGTCATGCATTAGAGTGTTGCATCATGTTTATTCTTTCATCAGAAACTTGAAATGGGGATGACAGAACCCCCAGTCCCCTCTGAAACCAAGTAGGGTTACTAAAATAATTTTTCAATGAACCTGAAATGCCCTTCTAAAATGCCCATCATTTTTGTCTTGGTTCAAAACCTCTGCCAAAAATGGTGCACATTTTCCTAGGCCATCCTAGGGTTTTTGAATTAAATCATAAATATTTGAATTTGGGCATTTAAAATAATATAAAATATTTAAATGCTCAAATATCTCCAAACTAAAATGTTTCATGTTGGAAATAATCCAACTATGGGCCAGGAATAGTTTGGTGATTTTTGAACTTGCCTAGGTATTTTATTAAATTCAACAAAGTTGCAGATATATTAAATAAAAACAGAAACAGAAAAAAAGGGAAAAACTTCCCTGTGCGGCCCAGCCAGCTGGCCGGCCCAGCAAGCCAGCCCAGCCCACCACCGCCGTCGTCCTCCTGGCGCCAGTCGGCCAGGCGTGTGGCCGGCGCGCGCACACGGCCGGAGCGCCACGCCACCAGCCCGTCTGCCTGCCTCCCCCGCCAGCGCGACGCCGCGGCGCTTCTTCTCGGTGCCGCCCCGATCCCCTGGCCTTATCCCTCTCTCTCTCCCGTGCTGCTCTCTCCCTCTCTCTCTCACGGCCGAACACCACCGTCGCCGCCGTTCGCCATAGCCGCCGTCTCCGACCACCCCTCGCTCCCCCGACTAGCTCAGGAGCTCCGCCTCGACTCCCTCTTCCTCCCCACCGCTCCACAGCTCCCCGGAAGCCCTGCATCGCCGCCACGTCGCCGTTCCCCTCTTCGGGCTCCGATCATCGTCGCCGTCGAGTTCGTCGTCTCCAGCGCGTCCCCGAGCCCGCTAACCACCTCTGCAGCCCCGCGGTGAGCCCCGGATCGTTTCCCCCTTCTCCCCTGGTCTCTCCCGACCTCTAGGCCCTAGCCCCACCTTGGCCGAGAGCTCCACGCCGCCGGCGATGTCGCCGTCGTGGCCACGGTCACCGTAGCACCCAACCGAGCACACCATCGTGCTCCCCACCTCACCAGGAGCACGCAGCGCGCACTAACGCCTCCCCAAGCCCCCTGCAACGTCGATTCCGACCGCACCCGAACTCCGGCAGCCGCAGCCGAGCTCGCCGCCGTCAACTCCGGCCACCCCGAGCCCAACCACCACCACCAATAGTCGCGGCTCAACCTCAGCAACACGTAGATGCCTTCCGCCGTCCATTTGGTTGCCGGAATGGCAAAAAGCACTTTCGCCGCCGTCTCGGGCCTCGCCGGCGTCATGTCGCCGGTGGGGTTTGACCTGTCCGACCTGGGGTTTGACCCCCCAGGGTCACTGACGCGTGGGCCCTGTCGGTCAGATGGTTAGATTAGCGCTAACCATTGTTAGTTAACCCCCTGACACTGACGAGTGGGCCCCAGCGCCACTAATTAGTAATTAGAATTAATTTAACCCTGTTTAACCCCCCTGTCACTGACGTGTGGGCCCCACACGTCAGGTTTGACTCCAGCCAGCCGCAGTTGACCACTGACGTCATGCTGACGTCATGCTGGCGCAATAACTATAATTTCTGGATTTAATTTAAATCAGGAAATTCCAGAATATTATTTAAACTTCAAAAATTCATAACTTTTATTCTGTAACTCCAAATTGGACAAATTATATATGAAAAATGATCAGAAAAATCCAATCTATCCATCTGTACTATTTTCATGCATGATCAAACAAGTTAAATTGATGTTTTAAGCAGAACAAGGAAAAGCACTTTAAAAGGCCATATTTGAATTTGAAATTTGAATCCTTGATTCAAATTTGTTCAAACCCTTCTGGTTTTAGTTGCATTAGCCCAATACACTCATTTTGCCATGTCTCATGCATGCATCATATTGTTGCATACTGTTTGGTAATGTTTGTGTATCGGTGCTCTCTGCGGCAGGTTCTGTCTCCGAGGAGTACCGTGATTACCCTAACGAAGAACCATATCAGTGCATCGAACCATCAGGCAAGCAACCAACCATTTGATCATATCGATACAATCCCATGTTCTCGCTCCTGCTCTCTTTTACTGCATTAAGACAACGCGATTCAAACTGCTGTGTGCTACGGTAGTTGAACCCATTTCCTCTGCATGACCTGTCATTGCCACAGTAACTAGATGAAACCCACTAGCATGTGTAGGAGTTGCTTGAGCCACATGAATGTGTTGTTCCTACCTTGCTATGCCTGCTATGCTTAGAGTCGTGTCAGGTCTGGTTCATCGGGGTGATGGGCTGGAGTGAAATGATTATGTCGGTAATGAGAGTGGTGTGGTGAACACGATTTGGTAAAGGTATCGATGAGAGGCCATGTAGGAGTACATGGTGGGTTGTTTCATTGAAGCCGACCTTAAGCACTGAGATCTGTATGCGTGATTTAAGATACAGCTACTACCATGCATTGGGCCCTGAAATATGACCCCGCTCGACTTCTTATTCACCCTAGATCTCTGTCCAGGAGTTGCAAGTAGTTTCTGGTGTTTGTAGCCTACTGGAGGCCGTGGACAGCGCTGACCGTAGGGGTGGGCTGTGATGCGGTAGGTACGTGGCCGGGTGTACCGAATACCCGTTAGGTATCTCGGGAACCCTGTTCACATCGTTCGGGGCCGTATGGGAAACCTCGGCCGGACTCCCTGCGGATGGAACCTGAATAGGCGATAAACCTGGACTAGAGGCTTAAGTGTTTAGGTAGGTCGTGGTCTACACCCACGTCGGCTTTCGCTTGAAGTCTGCCGAGCACATGTCGTGTGCAGACGCTAAGTGGTGGAAACATGTATGAAGAAGTACACCCCTGCAGGGTTATCATAATCTATTCGAATAGCCGCGTCCGCGGTAAAGGACTACTTGGTTGCCTATACAGTTCATAGACAAGTAAATGGAAACTGTTAAAAGCCTCAAGATAAGTGTGAGTGCTGAGGATGGCTCTTCCGTAGGAAGATGGAGGTGGATCCTCGGTAGTGTATTGAATTGGTGAGTAGTGGACTCGTGTGCGCAAAACCATTTCAAGTTGGAGTATCGTAGGATAGCCTAGCCAAGAGTCAAAGCTGGCTTGCTGCAATAACTCCACCAACCCTTCTTGATACTATGCATGTATGTAGGATCTGATGTAAGTCTTGCTGAGTACCTTTGTACTCATGTTGCTATAATCTACATTTTTACAGAAGACGCTGCAACCCCTTCTGATGGGTTCTATGTAGACGTTGACATCAACGAGTAGGCTAAAGACCCAGGTGGTGACCCTGAGCTTGTGAAGGACCTTGTAGTATAGCTAGGCTTCCCAAGCCTCTTTTATTTTACTAGTTGTCTGTACTCAGACAAGCTACTTCCGCTGCTGGTTTGTATGACTGTATGACTTGTATGTGGGGTCGTGAGACCCGTACCTTTGTGTATGTTATGTATGGCTCACTGAGCCTTAAATAAAGTACTTGTGTCATAGAGTCATGTTGTGATGCTTCGTTGTATTTGCACATATCGAGCATATTGTGTGTATGATTGAAATGCTTGGTATGTGTGGGATCTGACTATCTAGTTGTTTATCTTTAGTAGTCTCTCTTACCGGGAAATGTCTCCTAGTGTTGCCGCCGAGCCATGGTAGCTTGCTACTGCTCTGGAACACTTAGGCTGGCCGGCATGTGTCCTTCTTCGTTCCTGTGTCTGTCCCTTCGGGGAAATGTCACGCTTTGAGTACCGGAGTCCTGTTAGCCCGCTACAGCCCGGTTTACCGGAGTCCTGCTAGCCCAGTGCTACAGCCCGGACCCACTTGCTGATGACCGACACGTTCGAAGCTGGGTCATGGATGCCTGTCCCTGTAAGTCTGTGCCACTTTGGGTTTACGACTAGTCATGTCAGCCCGGGCTCTTTATCATATGGATGCTAGCGACACTATCATATACGTGAGCCAAAAGGCGCAAACGGTCCCGGGAAAAGGTAAGACGACACCCGTGGGGATACCGTGCGTGAGGCCGCAAAGTGATATGAGGTGTTACCAGCTAGATCGATGTGACATCGATTCGGGGTCCTGACAGATATCCCATTATTTCACAAATTAATAAGAACCTTGAGGTATCATTGGTGCTATATCTGATACAAGAAAGAGTTTGTGTTCCATATATACATTTAATTATCCGTATCAAAGAGATTATTTTGCATAAAAGGATAGTGCAGTGGCTACGCCTTCGTAGACTCCGTATCAAGTCTATTCTAACTTGAGTACCTATAAGCCACTAGAGATATTAATTTGTTGTGCATGTATGTTATCGATTTGTGTAGCCTAACGACCCGAGTTCAATTCCTAGAATTGACAGGTGATACACAGGGGGTTTCCCCCGTTTATTGAGGATCAAGTTTGATGTGTGGTGGAACCACTCATCAAAAAATATCTTGATACTCATTTAAAAAAAATTGAGGACCATGTTTATCATGGTACTCATACTAAAATGGCCGTATGCATCCCTAGTTGGTGCAGAGGCCGGGGAAGTGAAATTCTCCCCCAATTTTTAATGCTTGTATTTCCCAGTTTTTTTTGTTTTGCTCCGTTTGCGAGCTGTAAGACAATCATGACGCTACTTTCTAGATTTTTAATAAGAGGGCCGTATGCACCATCATGATGCAGAGGCCGGGGGCATGCCTCCATTTCCAAAAAACATGTTATCGATTTGTGTACGCTAATTGACCAAATTTCCCTGTCCATTATAGAAAAAAATGTGAAAGCAATCTACTAGACATTTATCTATAGAGAATGCCAATGTGAGATATCCCTATTTTTATGACTTCACTATACATCGATGCTAAATAAGATTCATATATGCTAACCGATCAAATTTCCGAAACAATTCTGTTTATCTATATAATATTAAAACTATATCATATATTTAATATTATGAGGGCAGAGTACATGTGCTAAAGATCTAATATAACTAAACGGCTTTGCGAATAACCAGCACTCGCACGTTATTATGAATTTTTTCCACTCACAACCTTATTTTCTTATGTGTTCCGGTTATCATGTTCCTTTTGAATACTTCTGGTTAAAAGTGACAAATATTTTTGGAATGAAATTTTGACACAATTACTTCACAATTGTATATATGTCTAGCCCGTGCAAGCGTACGGGTTGACGACTAGTACTTTGTTTAATTCAACACTTCTACTAGGAGTAGATTTTTTAGTGCTAGCTGAACTTTGAGTAATGGCTTTTGAGTGGAGTCCACAGCAAATGCTTTTGGATTGAAGCTCTTGCCTGCCTAAAATGAAAGACCCTTGGCCTTGGGTTACTGACAGTCGTGGTTCTAAGTCTGATAGTACTATAGGGGTACTAAAGGAGAGGCAAGATCCTAGCTATGGAGTAGTTGTTCACGCAAGTGTTTTACGAGTTCAGGCCCTTCTCAGAGGAAGTAACAGCCCTACGTCTCGGTGCCCGGAGGCGGTCGACTGGATTATATGCGTGAGAGTTACAGGGGTGCCAACCCTTCTGCCAGTGGAGGGGGTGGCTTATATAGAGGATGCCAAGACCCCAGCCAGCCCACATAGCGGAGGGTTTAAAGTACATTAAGGCCTGGCATTACTGGTAACGCCTTACATAAAGTGTCATCATGACCATAAAGACTACTTAATTACAGACCGTTTGGATACAGAGTAGATCTTGAACTCCTGGTGGTCGAGTGAGTCTTCATGGTCGAGTGTCTTCAAGTTCGTCGAGTGTCTTCCAGTCCGTCGAGTGGAGTCCCTCTAGGTCGACTGGAAGACGGCTTCTTCTAAAGATGTCCTCGGGGATGGTACCTTGGACAGGTCCATGACCCTACCCCAGGTACATGACTTCATCATTAGCCCCCGAATGGATCGAGGTTTGAGTGAGGAAGGAGTTGATATTCTTTCCAACCTGTTTTCTGGTGCTATAAATGTGTCTTACTCTGGATCAATGGCTTTTAAGTGAGGGTGTCAACTTTTCTTTCAGTCGCCTTGATCCATTCTTTATATCTGTCGAGTGAACTTTATGAACTTGGAGATGTCCGAGCGACGGATCGCAGGAGATCTTCCGTCTGTCAAGTTGCCCCGCGGTTAGCGGATTTAGTGGGATCTGAATTTCGGGAAGCGCGCGAAGCGGAGAAGGCCGCGGTACTCGGATGGGATAAGGCAGAGACGCCTCGATTCTCGCCCCACCTTTTTCGCCATGTATCGCTTGCGCGACTGTTTCGGGATTTGACAGGATTGCCCGGGCCTACCAGTCAGCCACTCGGAAGTGACTCCATATAAGGAATTGGGCGGAGGTTTTTGAACAGTGCTCCCTCATTTTCCCCTCCCCCGTCTTCAAATTCATCCGCTGCGCCTGCCATCTGTTCAGCACCGCTGCTTCGCTCCAGCCTCGTCGGTGACAATGGTGAAGGAGAAGACGGCGGCTTTGGAGTGGGCGAAGAAGGCGACAGCGAAGGCGAAGGGGAGAGCGACCAGTCGGGGCAGATCCTCGTCGCGGTCCCGCTCGCCGCAAGGTTGGATCTAGGGGATTGGATCCGCTCGACCATCACCCAGAAGGATATCGACGACCTGGCCAACGAAGGGCTGATCGAGCACGGGGCAGCGAGGCTTCCGGGGACGGAGTGGCAGCCGCAGCCTCAGGAGGGTGAGTGTGTCCTGTTAGTGACTCATGTCGATCGTGGGTTTTCTCTGCCACCGCATCTTTTCTTTTGGGGGTTTCTGAACTTCTTCGGGGCTCAGCTCCACCACTTCACACCCAATTCCATGGCTTATCTCGCTGCTTTCGTGTCTTTGTGCGAAAACTTCTTGGTTGTCGGCCGCACTGGGGCCTTTTCAAATACATATTCACTTGTCGCTCTCAGATGGTGAAAAAGGCTAATCCAAATGACGAGAGAAGCCAAGTAATCCAGATGTGTGGGGGTCTTGGGGTCCAGATGAGGAGTAAGAGTGCTTTTCCAGCTATGACACTTCCCGAGTCAGTTAGAGGGTGGCAGTCGACCTGGTTCTATTGCCAAGACCAGTTGACGCCAGGGCAGTCGACTGGGCTCCCTCCCTTCTCCATGAGTCGAGTGAACAAGCCGTCTTCTCTGAAAGTAGTTCCGGAGGAGAAGGTTCAGGTTAAAATGTTGATGGAGCGTGTAGTCCAACTCATTCGCGACGGTGTGACTGGCATGGATCTTCTGGAGGTTTTCCTTCGACGGCGCATCCAGCCACTCCAATACCGGGGCCACCCGATGTGGTTGTACTCTGGTACTGAAGACACCACTCGGCTCCACCCAGAGGAGGTCGACGATGTCACACTGGAGAGGTGGATGACTGCCATCACAGGGAACAAGGACAACCCTCATGGGGCCAGGAGGATCCCGCCACTCGACCAGTCTTATGAACTAGACAAGGTATGACCACTTATCTCCGAGTGTAATCATGTTTTGTCCATTCTATTTTGCTGCAGATCAGTCGATCGACTTTTGTCTTGTTTGTTGTCCTTCAGGCTACCACTGAGTTGTATTCGATGCCCAATGGGGCGCAAGCACAGACCGAGGAGGAGGAAGGAAGTGGAGGTGAAAGTCAGGAGGAATGGGAATCG
This sequence comes from Triticum dicoccoides, assembly GCF_002162155.2. Lineage (NCBI taxonomy): Eukaryota > Viridiplantae > Streptophyta > Magnoliopsida > Poales > Poaceae > Triticum > Triticum dicoccoides. The sequence goes on along the minus strand of NC_041389.1, from coordinate 27,534,064 downwards.
GATGGCGATGAGGGTGATGAAGATGTAGGCTCCGATGAGGAGGAGGAGGAGGAAGAGGAGGAGGAAGTTGCGCCTCCCCGTTCTGAAAGAAGGTCCAAGCTTGCCCATGACCCTGCAGTCGAGCGCGCCAAGGGGGCCGCGCCTGTTGTGCAATCGACCAAGCATCCTCGGACGACCTCTCCGGTGCCGACTGAGAAAGCGCCGAAGCAATCTTGAGTGGTGCCGTCGAAGCCTACGAAGGCTTTGCCAAAGATGAAGATGGTGACTCCCACTATTTCTGGCTAATGACATAACTTGTGTCCTCTTGTTTCTCATGGATTTATTCTTGGTCGATTCATTAGCTGACCGACTGATTTCTGAAACTGCAGTGCTGCTACTTCTGATACCTCGGCCAGACCTGAAGATCAAGAAATGGAGGATGCCGTCACTTCCAACCCTGGTATGACCTTTGAAGTTTCGTTTTCAGTCGGTGGGACCTTCGTTTTTAACTTTGACTCTTTTCTGCAGCTCCATCTAATATCATCATTGATCTTCCTGATGATGATGAAGACGAGGAACCACTGAGGCAGAGGAGGAATAGGAGAGCGTCTGCAGGCAAGGCAGCTCAGGTCGTATCAGCACCTGAGATGTTGGTTGCGGAGGGGGACAACGTCACTCGGCCTACCATATCCTTTGCGGTGCCACTGACGAGTGCTCGCCCTTCGTCGTCGAGTGCTGGTCAGCCTTCACTTTTCTCTACGCACCACGTCCCTGAAGACCAAGCAAGCGCTGCTAAAGAAGCCATAAGCCAGGCGGGGGTTATGATGGAGCAAGTGAAGGCGATCCGAGACGCCAGTCAAGCAGCTTATGACACCAGTTCAGCCCTTCAGAGCAATGTTCAGGTTGGTCGGTCACTGCCTGTTCTGTTAGGATATGGTATCTGAAAACTTTTCTTTCTGAAAATCTTAGTATCTGTCATACGCCCACTGGGTGTGTCGATTGAGATTCCGGATTGGTGGGGGCACGCTGAGTGCACCCACTAGGTGTAGTCCCCAAGGCTATGGTCGACTGCTGGCAGTGGACCATAGTCTTTATGTCTTGAGTTTTTTTCTCATTACTGTCTTCACTCGATCTGGTCGAATGGAATCATAAACCGGTGGGGGCACGCTGAGTGCACCCACTGGGTGTAGTCCCCGAGACTGTGGTCGACTGCTGGCAGTCGACTATGGTCTGAAGAACACACTCTCTCTTTTTTGGTCGACTGACCGACTTTGAGTCTAGCTGATAGATCTAGTGGGGGCACGCTGAGTGCACCCACTGGGTGTAGTCCCCGAGACTACAGTTGAATGTTTAGATTTGGCTGTAGTCTTAGAAATACTACGATTTTTCTCTTAGTCACTCGGAAGTGACCTATCTTTGACGTCTGTCGATCGGTTTTTTGCAGAAATCTTGCGAGCTTGCAGCTCGTTATACTGAATTGGAGAACAAGCATATCCAACTCGAACTTGACCTGAAGCTTCTCCAGGAGAACTTCACGAAGGCGAAGGAGGAGGCAAAAGGTATGTTTGGTGAGAATCTTGACGAATGCCTTTGCTTCTTGTCCATCCCCGAGTCTGATCTTACTGTGATTTTACAGATAAACTGAGGGATTCTCTGAAGAAGAAGGATCTTCACCTCGCTGAGGCACAGAAAGCACCTTCCGAGAAGATCAGGCTCGTAGAAGAAAAGTTGGCTTCAATCAGCAAACTTGAAGAGGAAAACACTAATCTGAAAGCTGCTCTCGACGTGGCCAACCAGGAGGTCACTCGACTGAAGAATGACAAGATGGTCCTGAGTGACAAAGCTAGCAAACTGGTGGGAAAGAAGAATGATGTGGAGGCTTATCTGGGAGGACTCGCCAAGAAGCTATTCCTCATGCTTGAAGGTAACCCTTTGTGTCTGACATGCTTTTTAATTTTGGCCTCACCACCAAACTGCTGCCTTAACTTTGGGGTTGTGTCTACAGAGTTCTGCCAGAACTTTGAGGAGGAGACTGGTCGACTGGAGACGAGCCTAGATCCCATCAACTCTCCTATGAAGGATGAAACTGCCATGAACGTGCTCCGACTCGAGTCTCGCGTTGCTGCCGTTGTTGACTATCTTGCAAGGCTGAAGGTTGCGACGTCACGCATCGACACGACGCTCTGGCCAGGAGAAGCACTTCAGAATGACCTTGAGTCCCTGATGACTCGACTGAACGAAGTTCCAAGTCGAGTGCAATAATGGAAGAAGTCTTCTGTCAGGTGCGGTGCCGACGTTGCTCTATCTCTGGTCCGAGTTCACTGCAAGGATGCACGAGAGGACAAGATGGCAGCTCTCAAGGTGGCCAATACCAAGAAGCATGACTTCCGATCCTTCATGGAGACCTTCATCGCTGCTGCCACTCGGATCACAGATGGAATCGACCTGGACGAGTTCGTTGCGCCTTCCAGCCCTCCACAGGAGGGGTAAAAAACTTCTATGCTTGATGCTTTAAATTTGCCTCGGAATGCTGAGTGATTTTTGTAACCGACAAACTTTAACAGGCTTGGTCCTGAGCACTTCTGGATCCGTAAGACGTTATCTGAACTTAGGTTTGGCGTTGAATATGTTTGCTTCTGCCTTCGAACGAGCATCATTCTTTGCTTGGAATATATACTAGTGTTTGTGATGCTCTTTTGCAGGTAGGGACGAAGCACAAATTGCAATCGACTTGTACTCGTTATGCTTAGGCGAGTGCTAGGCTGCAGCTAAGCCCCCGAGTGGGAGGTTTGCTCTCCACTCAACAGGATTTTCAAAAACTTAGGCGAGCACTAGGCTGCAGCTAAGCCCCCGAGTGGGAGGCTTGCTCACCACTCGGTAGGATTTTAAAAACTTAGGCGAGCACTTGGCTGCAGCTAAGCCCCCGAGTGGGAGGTTTTCTCACCACTCGGTAGTATTTTAAAAACATAGGCGAGCACTGGGCTGCAGCTAAGCCCCCGAGCGGGAGGTTTGCTCTCCACTCGGTAGGATTTCCATGGTGTACCTCCGAAGGAGAAGATAGCAGTCGACCTGCGCTTCGTCCTCCTTGCGGAGCGCACGTTGTATTTATGGCGTAGCTCGGAAGGAGAAGGCAGGAGTCGACCTGCGCCTCATCCTCCTTGCGGAGCGTACGTTGTATTTGTGGTGTAGCTCGGAAGGAGAAGGTAGCAGTCGACCTGCGCTTCGTCCTCCTTGCGGAGCGCACATTGTATTTTATACTTAGGCGAACAGTAGGTTGCAGCTAAGCCCTCGAGTGGAAGGCTGGCTTACCACTCGGTAGGATTTTCAAAAACATAGGCGAGCACTGGGCTGCAGCTAAGGCCCCGAGTGGGAGGTTTGCTCTCCACTCGGTAGGATTTTATTTAAACTTAGGCGAGTACTTGGACTGCAGCTAAGCCTCCGAGTGGAAGGCTGGCTTACCACTCGGTAGGATTTTGTTTAAACTTAGGCAAAACGGATTCGCAGCTAAGCCTCCGAGTGGAAGGCTGGCTTACCACTTGATAGGATTTTCTTTTACAAACTTAGGCGAAACGGATTCGCAGCTAAGCCACCCGCTGGGGGACTGCTTTATGTGGACAAAAGTAACAACAATCACTGGGAAAATTATAAAACTCTTGTCTTTGATAAATAAACTACAGAAGTACTTTTATTACAACTCATCGAGTGAATACTTAAGTATAAAAGGGGCGGAGCAGATCCGCATTCCAAGCTCGTGGCTCGTCAATCTGGCGATCGACGTTGTAAAGACAGTATGCTCCGTTGTGGAGAACTTTGGTAACAATGAAGGGACCTTCCCAAGTAGGGGCGAGTTTGTGTGGCTTCTGTTGGTCCACTCGGAGGACCAAGTCTCCTTCTTGGAAGGCTCGGCTCTTCACATTTCTGGCGTAGAATCGACGCAAGTCTTGCTGATAGATGGTCGATCGGATCATGGCCATCTCTCTTTCTTCTTCTAGAAGGTCGACTGCATCCTGTCGGGCTTGTTCTGCTTCAGCTTCAGAGTAGAGCTCGACTCGCGGTGCATTTTGAAGCAGGTCACTTGGCAGAACCGCCTCAGCTCCGTAGACCAGAAAGAACGGAGTCCTCCTAGTCGACCGATTTGGAGTAGTCCTCAATCCCCAAAGAACTGATGGAAGTTCGTCGACCCACGCGTCTGCTGCGTGCTTGAGGTCGCGCATCAACCGGGGTTTCAGTCCTTTGAGAATTAGGCTGTTTGCTCTTTCTGCTTGTCCATTCGACTGGGGGTGGGCGACTGAAGCGTAGTCGACTCGTGTGCCTTGAGAAGCGCAGAAGGCTTTGAATAAATCGGAGTCAAAGTTTGACCCATTATCAATGATGATGCTATGCGGAACTCCATATCTGAATATTAATTCCCTGATGAAGCTGATGGCAGTGCCAGCATCAAGATTTTTAATGGGCTTGGCTTCGATCCACTTGGTGAACTTGTCGACTGCCACCAGTACATGGGTGAAGCCGCTCCTGCCAGTCCTCAGTGGTCCAACCATATCTAACCCCCAAAGAGCGAAAGGCCAGACGATTGGGATGGTCTTCAAGGCTGAGGAGGGTTTGTGTCACATGTTGTAGAACTAACATCCTTCACACTTGTCAACTATCTCTTTCGCCATTTCATTTGCTCTGGGCCAGTAAAAACCCGCTCGGTATGCTTTAGCCACAATGGTCCGAGAGGACGCATGATGGCCACAGGTCCCAGAGTGGATGTCATTGAGAATCATTCGACCCTCTTCCGGTGTTATGCAATTCTGGCTAACTCCAGTCGCGCTTTCTCTGTACAATTGTCCCCTCATGACGGTAAAGGACTTGGATCGACGGACGATCTGCCGAGCCTCTTCTTCATCCTCTGGGAGCTCTTTCCTTAGAATATACGCAATGTAGGGCACTGTCCAGACGGGAGTGATAACCAGAACTTCCATGATTAAGTCGACCACAGCTGAGACCTCGACTTCAGTCGGATCTGTGGCACTTTTTGGATGCGGGGCTTCTTCAGTGAAAGGATCTTCTTGAACTGACGGCGCGTGAACATGCTCCAAAAATACGCCACTGGGGATGGCTTCTCTTTTGGAACCTATCTTCGCCAAGTCATCAGCTGCTTGATTTTTCAGTCGGGGGACGTGATGGAGCTCTAAACCCTCGAATTTCTTCTCCAGCTTTCTGACTGCATTGCAGTAACCAGTCATGGCTGGGCTTCTGACGTCCCACTCCTTCATCACTTCGTTAACCACTAAATCTGAGTCAGCGTAAACCATGAGGCAACGGACGCGAGTGAAATGGCCATACGCAACCCATACAAAAGCGCTTCGTATTCTGCTTCATTGTTGGAAGAATCAAAGTGAATCTGGAGTACATATCTGAGCTTATCTCCTCGAGGGGAAGCCAACACTACCCCGACACTAGAACCGTTCAGCATTTTAGAGCCATCAAAGAACATAGTCCAGTGCTTCGAGTGAACTTGAGTCGGTAACTGCTGTTTAGTCCACTCGGTGAGGAAATGTGCTATTGCTTGGGACTTGATAGCTTTCTTTGCCTCAAATCTGATATCTAGGGGAAGGAGTTCAATCGCCCATTTTGCCACTCGACCAGTCGCGTCTCTGTTGTACAGAATCTCTGATAAGGGGGCGTCGCTGACGACTGTGATGGTATGGTCAGAGAAGTAGTGAGCAACTTTCTTTGTGGTCATATAAATCCCATATACAAGCTTCTGATAATGAGGGTATCTTTGCTTTGATGGGGTCAGGACTTCAGAAATGTAATACACTGGGCGCTGAACTTTGAAGGCTTTCCCTTCTTCTTCCCGCTCGACCGTAAGTACTGTAATGACGACTTGTCATGTGGCTGCAATGTAAATCAGCAAAGGCTCTTTGCTGATCGGGGCAGCAAGCACCGGCTGGGTGGAAAGCAGGGTTTTCAACTCTGCAAACGCTGCATCAGCTTCAGGAGTCCACTCGAACTTGTCTGACTTCTTCATCAGTTGGTAAAGAGGCAATGCCTTCTCACTGAGACGAGAGATGAATTGACTTAAAGCAGCCAAGCAACCAGTAAGCTTCTGAACATCGTGCACATGCACAGGTCGTTTCATTCGGAGTATAGTGCCCACTTTCTCTAGGTTTGCGTCGATTCCTCGTTCGGAAACGAGAAAACCGAGTAACTTTCCACCAGGAACTCCGAATGTGCACTTGGATGGATTAAGCTTGATATCATACCTCCTGAGGTTGGCAAATGTTTCAGCGAGGTCAGTCAGTAGGTCGGAACCTTTCCGTGACTTGACCACAATGTCATCCATGTATGCTTCCACATTCCGACTGATTTGAGTGAGAAAACACTTCTGAATCATCCTCATGAACGTGGCTCCGGCATTCTTGAGGCCGAATGGCATGGTGACATAACAGAAGCACCCGAATGGGGTGATGAAAGCTGTTTTGATCTCATCGGGTCCAAACAGATGGATCTGATGGCACCCGGAATAAGCGTCTAAGAAAGATAGTCGCTCACATCCCGCAGTCGAGTCAACTATTTGGTCGATGCGGGGAAGAGGAAAATGATCTTTCGGGCAGGCCCGATTGATATGTTTAAAGTCAATGCACATGCAAAGTGACTTGTCCTTCTTGGGGACCATGACAACATTGGCGAGCCACTCGGAGTGGTAAATCTCTCGGATAAACTCTGCTGCTAAGAGCCGAGCCACCTATTCGCCAATAGCCTTCCTTTTCTGGACGGCAGACCGTCGCAGATGTTCCTTGACAGGTTTTGCCTTTGAATCGACTCGCAGACGATGCTCAGCTAGCCCCCTAGGTACACCTGGCATGTCAGAAGGTTTCCATGCAAAGATGTCCCAGTTCTCACGGAGGAACTAGATGTGAGTCGGAGCAGCGTTGGGGTCGGTCGGGTGGATGTGAACTGGTTTTGTTTCACCGGATGACTGAAATGCTGATTCCGTAGCGGGCTTCTTGGCTCGCAACAAATCACTCGGATATGCGTTCCTCTGGTGTTCCTGCCACTCTTTTGCCACCATCTGAGCATCGGCGATCTTTGAGCCTTTCTGGAAGCACTCTTCTGCCTTCTTGCGATTACCAGTAATAGTGATGACACCTTTAGGGCTAGGCATCTTCAATTTGAGGTACATGTAGCATGGTCGAGCCATAAAACGTGCATAAGCTGGCCTGCCAAAAATAGCATGGTAGGCACTCTGGAAGTCTACAACCTCAAATGTCAGCTTTTCTTTGTGGAAGTTCTTGGAATCACCGAAAACTACATCGAGAGCAATATGGCCGAGTGACACGGCCTTCTTGCTAGGAATGACTCCATAGAAACTCATGTTGCTTGTGCTGAGTCTGGACATCGGAATGCCCATCCCTTTCAGTGTCTCAGCGTACAGTATATTCAAACTACTGCCACCATCCATCAACAATTTAGTCAGTCGAGTTCCCTCAACGACTGGGTCGACCACCAGAGCCTGCCTCCCAGGGGTGGCTATGTGCGTCGGGTGATCAGACTGGTCGAATGTGATGGCTGTCTGAGACCACTTCAGATAATTGGGCGCTGCTGGAGCAACCATATTCACCTCTCGGTTTATAACTTTCAGTCGACTTTTGCTCTCAACGTCAGCAAAAATCACCAGAGTAGAATTGACCTGAGGGTATTCCTCGTCACTATCTCCCTTGTCCTCAGCTTTGTCTGACTCCTTTTCCTTATCCTTGGGCTGTTTCCACTGGAACTGCTGTATCAGAAGTCGACACTGTCGAGTGGTATGCTTTGGGTAAATGAAATTACCCTCTTCATCTTTCTTCGTGTGGATGTGACACGGCAGATCCATCACGTCATTTCCCTCTTTATCCGTCACTTTCTTGGGGTTCCAAGGTCCATTGGGCTTTCCTTTGAACTTTCCTTGAGTCACAGCTAAGGTTTCTCCAGGAGCAGTTGGCTCGGCTTTCCACTTTTGCTTGCGACTGGAGTTCCCTCCTTTGGTTTCCTGGGTGACTGACTTGTGTTTGCCGCTCCGGAGCCAGTCCTCTTCCTCACCATTGGCATATTTGGTGGCTATCTCCATCATTCGACTCAGAGACATGTCTCTGGTTCGACCAAATTTCAGGCTTAGCTCTCTGTACTTTACGCCTTCCTTGAAAGCGCAAACTGCCTGGTGATCAGATACATTCTCCACTGTGTGATACAACGTGATCCATCTCTGGATGTAATCTCTCAGAGTCTCATTCGACTTCTGCACACAAGATTGCAACTTTGTCAGTCCTGCTAGTCGCTTGCATGTTCCTTCGAACATTCTGACAAACACTCGGGAGAGGTCCTCCCATGTGTAAATGCTACTAGGTGTCAACTGATTCAGCCATGCTCTGGCTGACCCTTCCAACATAAGAGGCAGATGCTTCATGGACACCTCGTCATTTCCGCCGCCAATCTAGATAGCCACTCGGTAGTCTTCAAGCCCAGTATCAGGCTTAGACTCACCGTTGAACTTGCTGACTCCAGTCGCCAACCTGAAGTTGGGAGGAATCACTACGGCTCGGATGGCTCTGCTGAAACACTCTGGTCCAGAGACATGCATTCGGCTGCTGGTGGGCACATCTCTGTCGTTGCCCTCTCTGTGAGCTCTATTCCGGTCGACCAGACCTTGAACGATGATGGATCTCGCATCAAAGCCTGGTTCCCTAGGGTCGACTGGGATTCTTCGTCCGCCACTGTGCTGGCGCCTATCATCCTGCTGTCGAGGCACATAAGATCCACCCCTTGGAGGAGGAGTGGGCGCTCGACGTCGATCGTTGCGATTTAATCGGTGATCATACTGCTCATGGTTCCTGTACTGATCATACCGGTCACCACGCCCTTCATGCCTCGGGGGCGATCTAGGGCTATGAGCCGACTAGACCGTATTCGCTGCCAAGGATCTGCTGTGAATCTTGTTCCGTGATTGGGATACAGCTGAATTCTGATCTCCTGCTGCCCGGAGCAAATCTCTGATCTGCATCAAGCCTCTGCCAGCCTCTGACTAGGAAGGCTGAATTGACTCTGCTATACGGGATGCAGCTGCTAAATTCTGAATCGGAGTTCGGTATACCTGAGTCGGAGGTGGGAAGAGCTGACGTCGACTGGAGTCAGGGACTCGTTGTCGCGCACGCTCGTCGAGTGCTCGCTGAAGGTTCTCCAGTCGAGTGCGCTCAACCAGGTTGGCCAAGCGCGCGTCCTCCAAGGCGCGAGCCTCGGGGGTTTCTCCAATCATAGGAGTATGAAGGGCATCCATGTTCCGGCGATGAAGTTCTTCCCTCTACAGCGAATTGAGGGGCTCGGGAAGGTATTCCTCATGGGGATGCGACGGATCGCCTTCGCGGTTACCTCCCTCAGCGCCAGAAAATCCGGGGGACCGTGTGGTCCATTAACCATCAGGACCTCCACCGCTGGATCACTGTTGTCGCACTCGGATGCAGTCTCTGTGGAGCTAGTCAACAGGTCGAATAGGCCGTAGAGGGATTCGTCGGGCTCGATTGCCGCGACTTGGGCGGTAGTCGACTGGCGAACCACCGCGCGCCTCACCCACCGCTGAAGCCTCGACTGACTGGAGCGGTTGCGTTGGCGGGAAGCTGGGAGGGAGGATGAGACAAAAACCGGTCGATACTGGGTCGACGGTTGCCGCAGGAGGACACCGCGGACGAACGTGAGCGCGCCGAGACGGATCTCGCGGCCCTCGACCAAAACTCCGCCTAAAACCATGACGAAGGTGATCGGAAAAATTGCAACTTCTCCAATAAATCGCTAAGACACCGGCCCCATGGTGGGCGCCAACTGTCGTGGTTCTAAGTCTGACAGTAGTGTAGGGGGTACTAAAGGTGTGGAAAGATCCTAGGTATGGAGTAGTTGTTCACGCAAGTGTTTTACGAGTTCAGGCCCTTCTCAGAGGAAGTAACAGCCCTACGTCTCGGTGCCCGAAGGCGGTCGACTGGATTATATGCGTGAGAGTTATAGGGGTGCCAACCCTTCTGCCAGTGGAGGGGGGTGGCTTATATAGAGGATGCCAAGACCCCAGCCAGCCCACGTAGCGGAGGGTTTAAAGTACATTAAGGCCTGGCGTTACTAGTAACGCCTTACATAAAGTGTCATCATGACCATAAAGACTACTTAATTACAGACCGTTTGGATGATCTTGAACTCCTGGTGGTCGAGTGAGTCTTCATGGTCGAGTGTCTTCAGGTTCGTCGAGTGTCTTCCAGTCCGTCGAGTGGAGTCCCTCTAGGTCGACTGGAAGACGGCTTCTTCTAAAGATGTCCTCGGGGAGGGTACCTTGGACAGGTCCATGACCCTACCCCAGGTACATGACTTCATCACTGACCACACTAGCGAAGTGGTTTAGACCATTTAATTCCCTTCACTGAAGAGGGAAACACATACCTATTATGCAAATGGTTCTGTTTATGGGTGCAGTTATATTTGATCATGATTAAAATATTATTGCATCTACAGGGCATTCTCAGCATAGAACTGATGGGTTGCTGACCAAAATTAGCAATTTTTTGAACCTAATTTGACCTAAATTAGAGAGGGATTTGACCTAAACCTAGCAATAGAGAGAAGAAGAGGGCATGGCCGGGAGGGAGGAGAGGAGGAAGAGAGGAGAAGAGAGGCAGATGGAGGAGGGTTACCTGACCACAATGAGGTGGTGGCCGGAGCAGAGACGACGGAGGGCAGAGACGGCGAGCTTGGGGGAGGCAGGGATAGACGGCGGGGAGCTCGCGGGCCTCCTCTCCTGGTGGACGTGGGGCCTCCTCTCCTGGTGGACGTGGGGCGGCGCCGAGGCTCCAAGTCTCCGGCGGCTCCGAGGGTTAGGGAGGGAGGCGAGGGAGGCGGCGCTCGAGGGGGAGGAAGGGGAGAGGGAGGTGGCGGGGGCGCGTGGGCGGCTGCGGCGGACGGAGGGGGCGGCGGCGCTCGAGGGGGAGGAAGGGGAGAGGGAGGCGGCGGGGGCGCGTGGGCGGCTGCGACGGACGGAGGGGGCGGCAGCGTACGGTTGGGGAATCTGGCGAGGGAGGGAGTTTTGCAAAAAAAGAATAAAAAAACAACAGTAGTGGCGCACTATGTGGCCGGTGCGCCATTACTAGTTAGCACTAGTAATGGCGCACCTTGCCATGATGCACCATTAGTATCTTCAGAAAATAAGAAGATTTTTTTTACTAGTGGCGCACCGTGTGCCTGGTGCACCATTAGTGTCTTCCACACTAATGGCACACCTGCACATGGTGCACCACTGCTATATAGTAGTGGCGCACCACATGACAGGTGCGCCATTAGTGCCCATTCCATCTATAGCCCTTTTCCTAGTAGTGAAGAGAAAAATGCCGCCCAAGAGTTCCCTTCTCGACCTACTTTTGGGTGTTTGGTAGAGTGTATGGAGGGTGCATGAGTCCACACTATTTTAGCACAAATACACTAGAAGCATGCATGAAGAGAGCATGCATGAAGAGGCGTGTTGAGTTGAGCATGCATGAAGAGGGAACAACTATGCTGAGACAAGAACACAACCAAACACACACTATATGCCACGCATGTTCATACCATTTGTGCCTTTCTACTTCACTTACTGCGCTACATTACTCAGGTTCGTACGTCCACTCCTGGGTACATGTCCGTATTGTAGTTCCAGTCCCACGTTTTCTTCATATAGATGGAATGATCCTTGCATAACACGTGCACCTTGATGCTAGATGTCTCGCGTGTTGGCAAAAGGGTGAACAAAGCTCACTAAAAAATAGAGTGGAAAAACATAGATTCCCGACGATCGATAAGGAGCAAGGAACCTCGTGGTGGAGCGTTTGCACTCATAATATTTAATATTATTCAACGATATAAAATCAACCAATCATCTCCACAGTGGACTGGAAGAGTAGAAACACGGTAGCCCAGTGTAGTTACATCATACTAGTACATGGATAACCCACGCTATCACCATATTTCTTGGCTTCCGTGCGACACCTATCTCTAGTAATCCAGCATCCTGTATCGCTTCTCCCTCCTTGTCTCTATCAAAGTGCGGCGGGCTGGCGTTTTTGCCGTCTATTGAGATCGGCTAACTCATCACATGTTAGAGACATGCCACGAGCATTCTAAAAAAAATTCCTTTCATGTTCCATTTTCAAAAAGAAAAAAATCCTTTCACGTACGAATTTGACTATATGCTTTGAGCAACTTGCATGTCCTATACAGCTCCTGTTTGATACTCTAACTTAGCTTGAGGTTAGACTAACTCATGACTAACCCTGAACTAACTGTAGCCAAAGAGATGTTTGGGTGACAGGGTTAGATTGACAATAAATGCACTTGATGGAGAGAGAAAAGTGATTTTTCAGTGGTCCCAATAAGAACTATCTCCAGTTAGCACCTCTTGGGTGGGATAGTTTTTTTTGGTGGGTTCGGTTCAACTTGCTCCAATTTAAACCCTCATGCTTGGATACTTTAGGGCTATTTGAGCACCAACTAGCTCAAACTAACTCTAACCCATGGATCCAAATAGGGCCTATGGCCAGTCTCGGCGCGGAGCAGCCACGCGCACCGGGAAGCGACGCTCTCTCGGCCGTCGCGCCATTTCAAAGCCGGCGCCAGTGAGAGGTCGCCTCCGCTCTGGCCGGGCATTAATGCGGCACTGACGCTCCAGGGCGACGCTGACCGTTTCACACGGGAAGCGCGCGCTGGCAAGGGAGTATAGGTTTTGAACCATTTCAGGTGTAGTACTGGTAGTTTGCAAAACTACTCAATTATTGCACTCAGTTTCCTAAGAAATTATGGTAAAAACATTACTCCACAACCCGCTTCCCTTCTCCTTCCTCTTCCACCGCCCGCGCATGTCCGCGGGAAGCGACCGGTCAACCCTTATATAGGAGTGCTAGCACAAAAATATGCATGCATGACCACTAAAATTTCCATATTAAAGCACCGCTCCGGCGGGAGTATGGCGTATGTTGTTACCTTCGGCCGGGACATGGCTACCGGGCGATGGCGACCAGAGAAGAGGCGGCGGGAGGGGAATGAATGCAGCTACTGTTTGGGTTTGCCTTCTGACTTAAATAAATGCGTAGCATCACGTGTACCCGCGGGTTCACAAATTGTAATATACGTGTCTGCTTAAGTGGGCGTCACGTAACTGGTGTGTGTGTGTGTGTGAGAGAGATTCTGAGAGACAGAGTGTGTGTGCGCGACTCTACTCTTCGAACATGTACTCAACCTTTTGCATCAGGATATAAGTATAATGGTATTTACTTTAGCTAGTGATTTACGTGGCCATGTTAACGTGGTTGTGTCAAAAAAATGTCAATTCCTGCTCGTGATTTGCGTTATATAATTACAAGCAAGATGCTCGTGCATTGCACGGAACATCAATATGCATTTTTTTTACGAAACACTTGTTGTGGTTGACCAATGCAGGAGTAATCCCATGTGTAAAAACTAATGATATCTCGAGAATTTTATTGAAAACTAGTATATCGAGAATGTCATCGAAAAAATGAAAGATGAGAGATAAGGTGAGGAGGAGTGGAGCGTGGTGGTGACTGGTGGTCGGAATGGGAGGAGGCATGGGGATGGACAGTGCCGGTAGGCGGCAGCGGCCACCAAGCTAGATTGTTCCAGAGACTTCCTTTTTTTAATTGCTGAGCAATGAGGTTGTGGGAGATAAGGATGTGGAGAGAGGTGCGGGTATTTTTTGTAAAAATTTCGTAGTTTGTTTTCTATCCATCAGATATAAATCATACGGTTTGTATGACAAGATGGCAGGCACACCATCATCGCCAACTCGTTTTTTTAAAAGGGTACAGATGATAAGTTTGCTGACTACTAAAGTAAAGTGGAATTTGTCCATGTTATGCAAGTAAATTAAGGTGATTGTTTATCATACGGGTAAGGTTGGATGAAGGGTGGTAGGAACAAATCCTCCGCCTAGAGCATGTGTGTGTGAGATGGAGTCTTAGTGTGTGTGGGTGTCTGTGTGTGTGTGTGTGAGAGAGAGAGAGAGATGGAGTCTTAGTGTGTGTGTGAGAG
>NC_041389.1:27508732-27519800 GCF_002162155.2 Triticum dicoccoides | reverse complement strand
CGTGCGTGCATGCGTGTGTGTGTGTGTGTTTGTGTGTGTGTGTGTGGGAGAGAGAGAGATGGAGTCTTAGTGTGTGTGTGTGGGTGTTCGTGCGTGCGTGTGTGTGTGTGTGTGTGTGTGTGTTTGTGTGTGTGTGTGTGTGCTTCTGTGAGTGAGTGGTGCGACGAGGCAAAAAAAATATTTTCCGAATACATAATTGTACGTGCATTGCAACAGGTTATCGGATGGGGCCAATCAACAACAGTAGTACACTATTTGTACTAGCTTCACATGCTTTGCGCGTCGTGCGGGTGTTTTTACTGTAGCCATACTGTACTACGTAACCAGCACCTCGAATCCTCGATACTAGTAGTACTATATAGTACTAACTAGTAGGAGTAGTAGGGTGGCATGGGCCAGAACAAGCATTCACGTCCAGGAGTATGACACACGCCACCAGCACGACTTCCATCTGACATCATATTTCTTGGAGTCCGTGCTAGAGCAATCTCTTCAACCTCATCGTTTCTCTAACTGAGCCATCGCACGGCGGGCGAAGTGGGGGTTTGCCGATAGTTGGTTTCCTTAACTGCGGTCCCACTTGTAAGGCCAACTGCAACGCACGACCCCAAACGGACCTCCGTTTTGCACGAGCTCCAACGATAATTTTGACTAGAGAAGCAAGACCAAACAAAACAAGAACCACAAGAATACATTTTACTACTCCTGTAAGTTGGATTAGTGCCTTCTCGATGCATTCATTGTTGATCTGCGGAGGCTCGATCTTGCGTGCTTCTTTCTGCTTCGAGTGTAAAGAAGTAGACATTGCTTCCTCGCATCTAGTCTCATGTCTAGCCTCTATTCTAGTACTCCCTCCGGTCTGTTTTTCTCTGCGTCTAAGCAGCAACACGCATACCAAGTAGGAGTATCAACAAGTGCACTAATCTCATCTATAGCCTCTGTGCTAGCTAAAAGTGATAGAACATCTACTAAATTGCGCTCTATCAATATATGGATGTACTCTTCTTCCCAATACAAAAACTTGCATCCATTCTACTCCCTCCGTTGCACAATACATGCCTTCTATTTATCAAAATATATATGTATCTAGACATGTTTTAGTATATAGGCACGTCCATTTTTGGACAAATGTAAGTCAAGTATTTTGGAATGGAGGGAGTACACAATAAATTTTTTAAGTTAGCACAACTAGTCTAATCCGAGAGCACAACCGAACATTTGGTCGGGTTCTTCCTCCTTTTGCCGACACGTGGGGCATCCAGCATCCAGGTCGTGTCATGAAAGAAAATAGAGTGGTAGTTGATAAGTTGAAGCCACGAGATGTGCATCTCGGGTTAAACTGTAAATAGAATCTTACTACTCTTGAGTAACTCCAAAAGCGGCCACCGAAGATCTTTCTTGGATTTGTTTTTCATCACCAGCATGTCGAAGTGAAAGATGTGCATGTTCAGTGGGTCCGCTTGCATTTTCACTGACATGTGGGACCGCATGTGAGCAAACAGACGATGGGCTCCGCTCGTCCGCTGGCTAGCTGAGAAGAGAGATAGAGGAGTGCTGAGCACGGACTGCACGAAATTTGTTCTACATACTGTACCTCGATATAGTGGGGTGGCATGGGCCATAAATAGCATTCACGTCTAGCACTACGGCACACGCCACCCACACGAGTCCCATCGGACACCAATTTTCTTGGAGTCCGTGCTACAGCCATCTCTTCTCCCTCCTGTTTTCTCAGCCATCGCGCGGTGGGCGGGGTGGGGGTTTGCCGATAGTCGGTTTGCTCAACTACGGTCCCACTTGTAAGTGAAAATGCAACACCGCACGCATTCCCACATCAGCGGCGTGCCGGACCAACCGTGTGGGGGTGCGACGCGAACACGGCAAGCTTTTCCTTTTGAACTCGTAACTTGTAAAATTTGGTTCTGCTCCATGGCGCGATCGATAGATAGAAAATAACGATTTTGCCTAGAGTAATGAGAAGTTTGGTTCTGGCGCCGTTCATGCATGGAGTACGTACGAAAATTATGAAGTTGATGTGAAAGGTAAGATAATTACTGTAGTATCATATACAACTACATGGATTTGACGGAAAGATAAAAATACATACGGATCCATCAACGACATCCTCACGCCCTAGTGCGACGGGTCACCAACCGATGTGTGAGGAGCAGCGGCGTTGGCGGCAAGCTCACGTGCTTCTGAACAGTGCGTCCAAGGTTGCCCTGCAGTCCAAGAAGGCCAGCGTCCTATCGTCCTCCTCTTGCATGCGCGTAGACGTGGGTGATTATGTCCATGGTGTCTTGCTGCGCCAGGCGCTGCGCAGCGAGCGCGACCTCAAGGTGGACATTCTCCGGCGCGATGGCGGGCAGTCGCAGGGCCACCAGTGCGTCGAATAGGTTGTCACCATAGTGGCTGTTGAGGGTGGCGGGCATCGCAGAGCCTGGGTACGTCAAAGTCGTCTGCGAGCTTCTTGACGATGGTGAACTTGTCGAGGAAACCGACGAGGACCTCGTCGAACAAGGAGACGAAGCTATCGTCCAAGCGGCCCCTCGCCCTGTCGGCCTCAAGCAATACTACCTGGAGACGTTCCTCATTGCCGGGCCATAGGCCGGCTTCATGGACCATCTGGCACAGCCGGCTGATGCTCGCGCTCATTGCCTCCATGGGTCTAGCTTAGCTTCTACTAGTCAACTGATCTTGTGATTCGAGTGATCACTCTTGCCCTTGGTTAGCGTGCGTAGGTGCATTGGATTTCCTACTACTCCTCTGCCCTCTACTGCACCTGCCTTTGGTTGTATGATAGGTGGTCCAGCCACCCCCTAGGACCACGTGTCATTGACCCAAAGGCAGTTGCCGTAAGTCAATGAAGCTGAGCCACCCTCCGTGCCGGTGCAGTATATTCATCTCACTGGACCACTAGTTGGGGCCAAACAAGAGAAGTTTGATGTTTACTGGTTTATTGGTCCCCTTTGCATTTTGCGCCAAGTTTTGACCTTTGATTTAACTAATAAAATGTTAATGCATGTAAAAAAATGTTGTGTAAGTCACATTGCGAAAACCAAATAATCCCAAAACACTTAGGCACGGTGCATTAACTCCCTCCTTGTTTCTTATTTCATGACATATCAACCAATGAGAGATGTGGGCCGTGCATGCTTTCAATGACTTGAGACTACCAAACATGACATGCAGTGTTTAGTTCATTGCATGTAATCCTATTAAGACTCTAGTTAGCAAGAAAACATTAAGTTCTCTCACCGATAGGAATAAAACACCATGTATTTATTTACAGAGGGAGTAGTACATTTTTTGTGACATGCATTACTAGATATTGCTAGTCAAATACTAAAATCCAGATGGACGTGGTAGTACTCCTAAATCCAGACGGTGGTGCTACTAGTACTAGTAGTAGTACTACCAATGTAGTACTCCTAGGAGTACTAGCACTGTACTACCCGTTGGTCAAATTATTACGTGCTTCTCCTCACAGTGAAGTGACAAGACCCTGTGCCAGAGATGACACCTGAGTATAGGCGCCGTGTTCGGCATACCATAGTCAGCCTCACTGTCTGCAGTCACTATCATCATGGTTGTAGAGCTACCCTACTTACAACTAGCCATGTTCGACATAATTTCCCATGCGTAGATGCTCGTGCATTGCACGGAACACCAAGATTGGGGGTGGACTGCTCCGACAGCGGCCATCGCACCAGATTTTTCCACGGCCTTCTAGATGTGGTGGGGAGGAGATAAGGTTGATTGTGAGAGACAAGGAGTTGTTTGTAAATAGGGAACAAGTGCGCGCATCTTTTTGCAAAAATGGAGAAGCTTGGTTTGTATGTGTCAGATCTAGATCCGACGGCTACTGGTGAAAGATGGGAGGCACAACATCATCACCAACTCAGGACCTGTTTGATTCGCAGGATTTTGAAAACGCAGGAATAGGACACGGCAATATTACAAGTTTCAAACTGATATTACAAAATTTAGGAGTAATGCTGCACCTAGGAAGAGGGAATTACTAGGAAGTTCATGTAAGAACTTTCGTTACTTTAGGTGGATGCAACGTTATCGTACAAACTAAAATCCACCGCCCTGACAAGTCACTAATGGGCAAATAAGTTTTCGAGTCTCTGGCCACTTGATGTTTCAAAAACAAATTCAGCTTCTGCGGAGACTTTGTCATTTAGGCTTAGACGCTTGTGGTGATCAGCACGCCATTCATTGTTGCGCCAGAGAACGCCAAACCTCATTACCTTGAGCACACTTGCCTCTAGAACAAAGAACCAGGCCAATTTAATCTCAGGTGTGCTGCCTTGGTAGTCGATCAAATCAATTTCTGTAAGATGGAGATCAAGGCATTCGATGAGATTGTTATAGTGCAACACATTTTTCACTTTCGGGTCTTTTTTTATCTGCAAAAGAAGAGAACATATTAGAGCAGCTGGCTGCATAAGATTGCCGTGTCATCAAGAGGTACCAATATCATTCGCTCATACGATAGGGTTGGCTGGCTAGTGATATTTTTTCACCCTCTCTCTCTCTCTCTCTCTCTCTCTCTCTCTCTCTGTTTCTGTTTCCTCTCATTTAACTAGGAGCACGGTAAGAGCTTGGGCATTTGTTGCCTTCCACTATGTGGCCGATGCCATATTTCGCAAAAGTATGCCACATAATACGCATCAATGTCAAATCAAAAGATTTTGGCACCGCTCTCGCGATGTGAGAGAGTTGGCACCGCTGTGCACACAGACCCACATGTATAAACAAATCAATCAAACCAACTACACCAGCATCTCACTCTCCCAAACAAGTATTTTTTTATTGCCTCAATCCTCTCTCTCCGATGCAGTGTTTTTTCATTGCGTGAGTTAATTTGACACCGGAGCAAAGTAGGTGCTCCAGATTGGGGCACCAGGTGAGCAATGGAGGTGCATCGATGCCAAATGCATCACAAGTGAATTTGGCACATATTTTGGCCTACATAGCCCACTTTTGTACTCCCTCCGTCCCAAAATTCTTGTCTTAAATTTGTCTAAATACGGATGTATCTAGTTACATTTTAGTGTTAGATACATCCATATCTAAACAAATGTAAGACGAGAATTTTGGGATGGAGGGAATACTACCTCATATTTAGTATAAAATTTTGACCATAGATTTACCTAAGAAAATGCCAATGCATGTCACTAAAAATTACACCATTTGAAATTATGTTCAAATAAGAATCCAACGATATAGTTCTTAGTGACATGCATTAACATTTTGTCAGTTAAATCTATGGTCAAATTTTGATACTACAAAATTGGAAGAGTAAACCAGGACGGAGGTAGTACTTGCCCATAGGGTAACCATAGAGTTACTAGAGTAGTCTAAGTTAGTTTCCACTATGACTAGCCTAGGCTACTATAGTAGTACAGCATAAAAATGATGCAGGTGATCAGGTGAGAAAAAATACTAAAAACATTTCTTTCGGTGCAGTGCGTAGATGTAGTTTTGAACACTACACTTGTCATCGTAACTTGGGAAAATTACGAAAAAAATTGAGCTACGTTGTGATTATAGTTTACCAATAGGAAAGAAGTTTCACCTTGATGAGTAGCTTCTCCATGCATGGAAAGCATGTAAGGAATCCAACAACTTGATCCAGATTGGGGCCGATAGATTTTAGTGCTAAGATCTTCACTGTGCGCATGGACTGGGTCAAGCTTGTGGGAATCATTTTCTGGAAGACGGTCGTAAATACATCAAGAAGAAATTTAAAAATGTGAATTTCAAGAAGATGGATAAGAAGATGAGTGTTGTACCTGAACGATTACGGATCCAATAAAGAGTTCGGAGAATTTGGCAGACGAGTACACCAACGCTGTCAATTTCGGCGCGTCAATGACCCTGATTTTTGTTGGACCTTCTAGATCCGATACAAGCAATCTCTCAAGGAAAGGCGCATTCTCAATGACCATAACGTGGAACAGCTGGAGTGATCTCTTCCCAATTGATGTCTTGTTGCGGGGCCAGCAAGACACATAAATCCATCGAAGATTCGTCGAGGCGATGTGGAGGCTAATGAACCCGTGGATCTTCTCAAAACGAAGGTACTCGAGCGCAGTACAGCTGCGGAGCAGGTGCTCCATAGCCTTCTTCGAGATGACAACGTCGAAGAGGTCGAGCTGCTTGAGTTGAGGGAGAAGAAGGGCGGGCGTGGCATTAATCTAGGGAAGATAGCAGGAGCTGAAGCTGGCACGGCGCGGCGTTGGTGTGAGGCGGAGCGCGGACGGCGGCAGAGAGCGACATCGTCCAGCTTCAAAGCTGAGCTCCTCGAGCTGATCTAGGGCGGGGGATAAGAACCACTCGTCGAACTTGGGTTGGACCTTGCAGTTGGTACTGAACATGCGGATGTCAAGGCATCTGGCTGGCCCAGGTTGCGATGAAAGGATCTTGGAGACTGCAGCCATGTGTTTGCAATCCCCGTCGCAGAGGCAGCTGTCGACAGTGAGGTTGAGGGGGACGCAGCGCCAGAGGGGGCGCCACCGCCGGGAGAGCAGGGCGGTCCGCACGACAGATTTGGTGGGGAGGAGGCCGATGATGATGAGCAGGATGTTGTCGGGGAGGCTGCTGATGAAGTCCAGGCTCGCCGGATGCGGTTTTGGCTCGAGCGGCCTCCGCTTGTTGGCTACCTTGCCGTCCATCTCAACCGGCGGCGAGGCCGGTGTACACATGTGCTGCTGTGTGTTGTGTGCTGGGTGTGCGCGAGTGCGTCCTTCTGTGCATGCCGCCGCGCAATGGTGAATTGTGCGCGAGTGCGTCCTTCGCGCGCAAGAAGTTTGTCCTCAATGCGCCCTCAATTTACTAGCATGCGGGGTGCTACCTCGAGTGGTTTCAACTTTGTTTCCTTCATCGCATGTCGGATGGGTTTACTTATTTTCACCCACTGCCACATGGGCCAGCACACCAAGATACAGAACACGAGCTGACAACACAGCATGTGGATTGGTTGACCGGTCAACTAAACAATATACAGAGCTATACGCTGAAACAGTGAGCGTATAATCCGTCGATATAGAGAGTTCGAGTGAGAGGGGAGGCATGTGAGAGATAACAGAGAGAGAGAGAAAGAGCTACTCCCTCCGTTCGATAATGTAGTTACAAAAAAATTTTAAAGTCAAACTTTTGAAACATTGACCAAGTTTATAAAGAAATTACTTATATCGGCAATACCAAAGATAAATGATAGTATGAAGTAAGTACATGTTGTGATGAATCTAATGATCATTCCAGATGTAAATGTTTTTATCCACATATACCAAGTCAAACTTTTCTAAGGTTTGACTTTTCAAAACATCCATATGCTTATGGACGTGACAGAGTCCCTGACGAGAGAGAGAGAGAGAGAGAGAGAGAGTGAAAAAAGTGTGTGTGTGTGTGTGTGTGTGTGTGTGTGTGAAAGAGACATGGACAACACACGATAAAAGTGGAGAAAAAGCGTGCGTGTCTTATGCAAACATATCACACATGCATCTTTGACAATGGAGGCAAGGTGAGGAGATAGTGTGTGGTTGTTTGGAACTGAGAGAGGAAGACCCTAGCACGTGGCCAAGAGGGGTCTGACAAACAAGGGAGAGAGGTCGAGAGAGACGTACGAAGAAAATGCAGACATGGGTAGGAGAGAGTGTATGTTTGTCATAGAGAGATCCCCTGGAGATCGTGATGGGACTACATGGGTGGGAGATCGAGTGACAAGGTGTGTGCGCGATAGAAGATGCCCCGAGAGATATCGAGATAGACGTATGGATGGAAGGAGACAATACGTGTGTTCCTGATGGCTAGTAAGAGATAATCATACTTAGGAGGGGGGGGGTGCTTGCGCCTATGGCCCTGTTTGGATACTCTAACTCAGTTAGAGGTTAGAGTTAGATTCTAACCCTGAACTAACTCTAAGTAAAGAGGTGTTTGGATGGCAGGTTAGATGGAGCGCCGATACGGCGAGGCACCTTCACGGGCGGTGCGAGAGGGAGGGAGGGAGAGGACAAGAAGCTTCGAGGAAGTGGGGAGGGATCTGCTGCGGGGAGAGCGAGAGAAAAAAGTGTTTATTAGTGGTCCCGAGAAGAACTAACCCAAATAAGCACCTCTTGGATGGGTTAGTTTTTTTGGATGGGTTAGATGCATCTAATCTAAACTAGCCCTCCTGTTTGGATCTTTTTGGGTTAGTTGACTCCAAACTAACCCAAACTAACTCTAACCCATGGATCCAAACAGAGCCTATGATGGAGTGAGGGATTATGGTACTTAGGGGGGTGCGTGTCACATGGAGATATAACAAGGGCAGAGAGTGTTTGATGGGTCTATATGTATAGCGCGAGTGAGACATGTGTATGTGTGAACCAGGGAGATATAAGGCCCGTTTGGCTTGTGTCGTGAGCATCTTTTGCGTGGCCTGGGGTTGTGCCTGGATTTCATGCACGCTTGTTTCGTTGCTACCCTGTGAAAAAGAAAGCCCGCCTGGGCTGGGTTCCCTTGCACTTTAATTAGCCTGGCTGAACTCCAGACACTGCAAGTAGCCTGGCCCAAGTGACCGATTTTGAACGCCTGTCCGTGCCTGGTCGTGCGGCCACGAGGCTAACAACAACATGGATGGATATTAGCATTAAATAATTGATGCATGGATTGATTGATGGGACGTTGATGCTTTGCCTGGCCCAGGCATGAACCAAACGCTTCAGCACCACACAAGCCTGGCCAGGCAAAAATATTTTACATCTCACGTCCACACCAGGCAGTACCGACCATCAAGGCATGAGGGTCAGGTCACGAACCAAACTGACCAATAAAGTTTGAGAGAGATTGAGGAGCCCCGATAAGGCTAAGTGGTGCGTCAGATAGCTGAGAGGGGGAAAGAGATATTCCATCCGCTTGATAATGCAGTGCATGTAAATTTTTTAGAAGTCAAACTTTGGAAACTTTGATCAGGTATACACAAATGTTATTTATATCTACAATACCAAATATACATCATACAAAACTACATCTCATGGTGAATCTAATGGTATATGTTTGCCGTACTAGATGTAATTCTTTTTCTCCACGTACATGGTCAAACTTTGTGATGTTTGACTTTTCAATAAATCTATGTGCTATGGACGGAGGTGAGTGCCTCAGTCGAGACAGATCAAGTGCGTGTGAAGGAGAATGAGTAAGTGTGCAAAAAGAGTATGTGTGTGAAAGAGAAAGTGACAACAAACGATAAATTAGAGAGAGAGTGTGTTTTTTCATTTCTTATGCGAACATATCATGCATGCATCTCCGAGATGGAAAAGCGAGGCAAGGAGATACACGAAGATAGCTAGTGTGTGATTGTTTGCAACGGAGAGAGACACCCCTGTAGCACATGTCTAATAGAGGTCTGGCCAACAAGGAAAAAAGGTCGAGAGGGACACATGGATGGCATGGATGCATGGGGAGGGAGAGAGGGTGTGTTTGTGATAGAGAGATCCCCTTGAGATCGTGAGGGGACTATATGGGTGGGAGATCGAGGGAGTGCGTGCGCGATAGAAAGATGCCCCGAGAGAAATCGAGATAGACCATGCACATGTTTGTGATGGAGACTAAGATTAGCTAGTCATATACATATACGGGGGACTGCGTGTGCCTACAATTGGGTGAGAGACCATCATATTTGGCTAGCTGGGCATGAGATTGTGTGTGTGTGTGCGTGTGAGATGGAGAGAGAACGATGGAGAGAGATAGAGTTTTAGATGGGCCTATCGAGTGCGAGTGAGATATGCATGTGTATGTGTGACCCAGGTGGATGGAGAGTTTGAGAGAGGGGGGGGGAAGAGCTCCAAGATGACATAGTGGTGCGTGAGAGAGTTACGGGCAAAGAGCCAAGGAATTTGTGTGTGTACGATGAGTGCATCCAAGATATCTAGCTTGGACTAGCTAGAGTATCATACATAGTGTGCGAGAGAGACATATAGATGGTGTATATATGAATGTGGACTAGAAAGACCCCCCACACACACACACACACAGAGAGAGAGAGAGAAAGGGAGAGGGACCAACAAGGTTTTTGTGTCGGATGCGTGCGATAGAATTGAAGATTGTCGATGAGAGAGTGAGAGAGAGAGAGAGAACAGGAGTCCGGGAGAGGGGGAGGTCGCGTTTTATGCATCAAAGACTGATATAAACTTGCATTCAAATATTTAAATTGGAGACCATGTTGTCTGCAATCCACACATGAACGGATATATGTGTATATCAAACAAGTTCATTAATTTGACTTTCAACATGTTCATGGAGTACTATAATACTGTACAACATGCTACTCGATTGAGGTGTTCAATTTTGGATTTAGTTCACTATTTTGACCTACTGAACGAGCTAGTTCATTGAATCGAGATATTTCATTTTGGGTTTGATTCGCGTTTTTTAGTGGGTCAACTATTTGTCATATAGTAAATCGCTAGCAATGAGCATGTAAAAACACATTACTCCCGAGCATCATCTCTCCATCTAAAAAAGAAGTGGCAAGCTAATATTTCAAAATTTGATTCGAATCGACTTGGTAAGGTAGACGTGGATGCTCGTTCTCCCAAAATTTGAACAAACCGTTAAACATCCTCTCTGCTCGGTGGAATTCGCCCGAGCAAATAAATGGGAGACGCGAAATTACCGTCCTATGTGGGACACGCATCAATTGGCCCGTTGTACATCGAGGGTAGGTTCGTAACTTCATCCAAGCGAGCCTTCTCCTTGGCCGAAATGACATGTGCCGAATAATTCATAAACCATGGTCAGCAAAACACGCTCTCCTTGCCCGAAATAACTCGCGCCCACTATTTCAAAACACGCTCTCCTCGCCCGAATTCGCTCGCGCCCACTATAGTTCAAAACACGCCCTCCTCGCCCGAAATCGCCCCCACCCACTATTTGGGGAGAAGCAAAGTTACTGTACTATCCCCGACCCTCAGTGCACAAACCCAAGCTGAGAAGCCTATAGGCAAGGGTAGAACTATAACTCCCTCTCAAATTTCAGACAAATGCGTGCGTAAGACATGGTTCCACTCCCCTCCCA
>NC_041389.1:27477131-27508479 GCF_002162155.2 Triticum dicoccoides | reverse complement strand
CACCAAATCACCTTCTCCACAGGAAGCTCCCTTCTCCCGGGCCGCGAAACCTCAGCCCCACCTCCATGGCACCCCCCACCACACCAATTTCACAGCCGCCCTCCTCCCTAATGCCGGAGATGCTGTCCGATTGCCGTCGTGCACTGGGTCGTGTGCCTCTTACTCCGTGCTGCTGGTGCTGCCTCGATGACGGCCGCGTGAACCGTACCAGAGCCGATTCACCCCCGCCATTGTTCACGGCACCGGAGCGGCTCCAACTTTGGATCCGTCCAGAGTCCTGGCGCTGCTTCTGCGTAGTCGTCGACCGTCGCGACATCGCTCTTTCCCTGCCGCCGTTCACCATCGCAACCGCGCCGGCCTCACCGACTCGGCAGCTCGACCTGCCTACTTCATCATGCCGCCAGATAGGTCGCACCCTCATCTGAAATCACTTTATTTAGGCGTCAGTTGTCTGAATTTTTATTCTGGGCCAATCGATTCCCAATGGGAAGCAGCACCCCTCGAGGCGGCGGAGCTCCTAGGCTGCCGGTTGGCTGGTGTCTAACGTAAGGGTGCGGGGCCGCAAGTTCGCCGCGGAAGCAGCGCTTAGATGGCTATCTTTTAGAGTTGTGTGGGTTGAAGGTATTGCCGCCGCCGGATCTGGATGACGGGGAGTCTTTGTGGATTGGCCCGGGGGCGGCGCAACCACGGCAGTGCGGTGGGGCGGGGAGCGGGGTTTTGGACGGGGCCACGGACGGCAGAGGCAGGCTGCTCTGCCGTTGGTCGCTGGCTCTTCGGGGAAGATTCCGAACAGTGTCAGCCGGGAGGCACAAGACGGCCATCAAGCCATCCGGCGTAGATCGGACAGTATCAAAATAAAATAAAATTGTGTGACCCCAATTTAGTCTTCAGTCAACAAACGTGTGACCATTCTCCTACCTTGATGTTGATCTCTTAGTGTATTTCTTCAGATCAAAGAGATATGTCGTTCTTAACTTTATGCTTTATCTGCATCTTTAGACACACCGTCTTCCGACTCACCGCAGCTGCTCCAACAAGGGAAGCATACACCAGAAGGGAGCTACAGTCCCCACTCAACAGTTCCGTGCATCGAATGCGCGTGCCCGACATGGACAGCCACAACAACTGCAGGGCCATCGACAAGTCATCACATGATGCTCACTCCTACGGATGGCAGCCAGATAGGTTGTACCCTCATCTTACTTGTGTGCAACATTTATGGCTTTGTTATTCATCTAAGCACGGAAAATAGATCATCACATTTCACTGTATATTCATGCTGATCTCTTACGGGTCTTGTTCAGGAGTTCACACTGTTCCATAGTTCAGCTAAGATACTTGTTCTTTAGGTAACGCTGTTCCATAGTTATCATCCATCAGCCAATGCTATCCCACAGGCTGGTGATTATAGTATTATACCACTTCTAGTATTACCTATGTTGTTCTTTAATACTTTTGTGTGCCATCTAGTTAATCTCAAGTACAAACGATACATATTCTGTAGCTTTCATCTGTGTTCTCCCTTTAGTTTATGAGACCTGTTGCTACTAGTTAACCCCAGTCCTACTATTTATGTCGTCTCCTACAGGCACTCATTTACATAAATCTAACTACTAGTTGTCTTCCATGCATGTCAGATATAATTGCACACACTGATATATCCACAAGAACCTCACGGAGCAATGTAAAGGCCAGTAAACTTGATGTCAATGATATCCAATATGATGGAACATGTAAAGGCAGTTCTTCAGAAGACTTGCAGAAAGATGATGAATCCTCTTCACCCCACAAGGTCCTTGCTCTATCTTGGCCTGTGATATGTGTACAACATGCATATAATGTCCTGGAGTGTATCTACTATGTTGCAATGCCACGTGCTTAGCATTCTGATCATGCATGTAAATATGCCATGCCTTCCTGTTTTTCAGTACCTATTCCATTCATGATAATATGTTTTCAAATTCAAGTACTGTCATTCTACTCTATCGCAATGCCATCTGCTTAATTTGGACATCACGCTTCTGAATATCTTATGCATTGTTATTCATCAGTATGTACTTCATTTGTCTGCCATACCATGTTTTTTTACATTAAAGTGTTGTTCTAGTGCTCTGTTCCAATGCCATTTATTTTCCCAATCATACACGTGTATGTTGCCTTGGTTATTTCTGTACGTATTCCGCTAGCATATAGTTTTACTTTCAACTAGTTTTTTTTGTTGTGTTGTCCTGTCGTATCCCTAGCTCTTACACCATAATCCCTCCGTCCGGATTACATGTTGCCGAAATGGATAAAAAAGGATGTATCTAGAACTGAAATACGCCTAGACCCATCCATTTTTTTCCGGATGGAGGGCATACATGTCAATATGTCATGCATTTCTATTCTTCAGTACCTATTCCATCTCTCTGTTGTCGCATGTTTTATAATTAAAGAACCATTCTTCTATACAAGGCATGCAAGGGGAAGAGGACTATGTTAGAATCTGAAGGGTTACAAACAAGGCCTTTGCAAAAGATCCAAACGCCAGGAGATAATAAACGAACTCCAGTTTTTATAGATACTGCTCCAGCACAGAGAAACCCAACTCCTACTGATAATAAGCAGATTCCAGTGGCCAAAGAACTAGTCCACCCCAGTCGAGCAAAAATATGTCAACTCAATTCTAAGAAGCGTGTGCGTATCCTTGCATCATGAAATTTTATAGCATGCTGATCATATTTTCTACATGTTTCTTACCCATCTCTCTTTTAGAAAATAAGCTTAACGGATAGAACAATTTCTGCAATGGTATCGTTTGTGAGGAAAGATTCTTGCAGGAATTCTCTATGCTCCAATGTAGATGTAAGTACCTGTTGTATATCACTATATTTTTACATCAGCATGTATTTTGTTAATCGGCGTGAATCCAACCTTTATCTGATCTAAATTTAGTTGTAGCAAACTGTATGATTAAAGGCCACATTGTTGATTTTTGTAAGGAAAACTGCCTGGTAGTTTTGCATCCTGAGCTGCATGAGTGTACTATCTCATATCAGTGGGTTTGAATACTTTGGTTCTGCAGTGGGGTTTTCAATGTTTTTTTACTGTGTTGTCCTGTCATATCCCTAGCTCTTACATCATACTCCCTCCGTCCGGATTAAATGTTGCATAAATGGATAAAACTGGATGTATCTAGAACTGAAATACGCCTCGACCCGTCCATTTATTTCCGGATGGAGGGAATACATGTCAATATGTCATGCCTTTCTATTCTTCAGTACCTATTCCATCTCTGCTGTAGCATGTTTTATAATTGAATCACCATTCTTCTATATAAGGCATGCAAGGGGAAGACGGCTCTGTTAGAATCTGAAGGGTTACAAACCAGGTCTTTGCAAAATATCCAAACGCCAGGAGATAATAAACCAACTCCATTTTTCATAGATACTGCTCCAGCACAGAGAAACCCAACTCCCACTGATAATAAGCAGATTCCAGTGGCCAAAGAACTAGTCCGCTCCAGTCCAGCAAAAGAATGTCAACTCCATTCTAAGAAGCGTGTGCGTATCCTTGCATCATGAAATTTTATAGCATTCTGATCATATTTTCTACATGTTTCTTACCCATCTCTCTTTTAGAAAATAAGGTTAAACGATAGAAGACTTCCTCCATTGGGATCGTATTCGAGGAAAATATCTTGTGGGAATTATCTATGCTCCAATGCTGATGTAAGTACCTGTTGTATATCACTATATTTTTACATCAACATGTATTTTGTTAATTGGCGTGAACCTAACCTTTATCTGATCTAAAATTAGTTGTAGCAAAATGTTAAAGGCGCCAATGTTGATTTTTGTAAGGAAAACTGCCTGGTAGTTTTGCATATTGAGCTGCATGAATGTACTATCTCATATCACGCACATTATTGAATTGTAGTGCTTCTCTAGTTGCCCATTCATTCATTGTGTCAATGTTGCTTTCGTGCTACCTTGCCTGGCTGATGATAGCTGTGCCATATTGTGTTAATTTGGTGTAGGCTACTTGCCCAAACGTTCGTTGTGTCAATGTTGCTTTCCTATTATCTGACTTGGCCAATGATAGCAATGCTAGTGTGTTAATTTTGTGCAGGCTGCTGAAGATAAGAAGACAAACTCTGAAAACAGCAAGGCAACCCCATTGTTTCTTTCCAATAAATCTAGGCCAGGTAATATGGCAATAACTCATGATTAATCTGTTTGGTTCCCGTCCTAATTTATGTTATGATGCAGTGGTCGAGACACTCTCCACTATCAATAATACAAGCCTGCCAAAATCGCCATCTGAATCTGTTTAGTATCCTCTGTCTCGAATGCAATGGAATAAGTGTATGTTTGTGAACCAATTAATGGCTAAAGCAATGATGGAAATGGTGGATGAATCAGAGGTGCAGAGTCGTGCGACACAACAACTGATCAATGTTTTCAGAAACAGTGTAGCAAAGCAGAAAGAACTTGCCCACATGCTTATGGGTGTCATCTGTGCTGAGGTTGCAGATTGTGACGTTGTAGATGGTTAGGTTCTGCTCATTTATTTGCACTGGCATCAATCTTTGATTGCCCAGTGGATGCAATTTCCTATAATATATGTTGGATGTGCAACGTTATTCCCTGTATGTCGTACCTTTGCGTGATCGGTTTTGGTCCTGTGCATAATTGCTCGTCGTAATGGGCTCCAATTATCTAATTTGGCCTAAAGACATGTACGAACTTTAGTGGGCCCATTAAGTTAATGGGCCGTTACTAGGCCGAAAGTTAATGGTCGGCCCTCTTACCTCCGGGGTTGTTAACAGGCCGACATCAAAGCGGGCAACAGGTGGCCCGGGTTTATTTCACGGGCCGTTAACAGGCCGTTACTAAGTTTGGGCTACATATGGCCCAACTATACTATAGGCCTTTAGCAGGCCGAAAGAGACAGCGGGCTTGTACTGGACCATGAAGACCATGGGCCTCTAAGAGGCCGAAAGTCAGGTCGTATTGTAAATGGCCCAACTGTGTTGTGGGCCTTTAGCAGGCCGAAAGAGAAACCGGGCTGGTATTGGACCATGAAGGGCATGGGCCGTTAAAGGGCCAAAACTAAGGTCCGACTACAAATGGCCCAACTCATTTATGGTCCGTTAACAGGCAAAAAATGGGTCGTTAAAAGGCCAAAACTCAGG
Source organism: Triticum dicoccoides (assembly GCF_002162155.2). NCBI lineage: Eukaryota > Viridiplantae > Streptophyta > Magnoliopsida > Poales > Poaceae > Triticum > Triticum dicoccoides. The sequence goes on along the minus strand of NC_041389.1, from coordinate 27,503,303 downwards.
TCCAACTAAAAATGGCTCAACTGATTTATGGGCCGTCAACAGGCTGAAAGTGACACCGGGCCAGAAAATTGGCCCAACAATTAAATGGGCCGCTAAAAGGCCGAAACTTGGGTCCGACAACAAATGGCCCATCAGATTTATGGGCCGTCAACAGGCTGAAAGACACACCGGTCCGGAAACTAGCCCAACATTTAAATGGGTCGCTAAAAGGCCGAAAGATGTACATCCTGAAAATTGGCCCATCCATTAAATGGGCGGTTAACAGGCCGAAATCTCATCGGGCCGATATTGAGCCCAGATATATAGCGGGTTGTTAACGGCCTCGAACTGACGATGGGCTGCAATGGTGTCAAATCTTTAACGTGCCGTTGACGGGCCGAATTGGCTCATCTCGTATGGGTCGTGGGCTTAAATGGACCTGACACAAGTAGGCCTTATATGGGCTGGCCTGCTAATTTTTACTGGGCCGGCCTTTTCACAGGAATGGGCCTCTGTTGGGCCGTGCCACATGTCGACGTACCATAGGCATCTTCCGTCCAATGAGTGGATGACATCTGTCCCAACGGTGAGCCGACACGTGTTTCCTCCAGCCAATGATGATTTTACACGTGGAAAATCCCCATTGGTCGGGGCTGTTAACGGGTTATCGGATCCAAAACCCGACCCGATAGCTTAACGGCGTTCCGTTATGGTGGATGCCACGTGTCGGTCACCCTTGACGAAAGCACTTCTGTGATGCGCGATTTATCGTCATGGAAGTGGACACTTCTGTGATGATAATTTTGGTAATGTCATGGAACACTTCTACGACAGCACAGGTATGACTATCTTGATTCTGTCATAAATTTGTCATGGATGTACATGCATGACAAAAAACGCGACCTACTGTGAAAAACATGTATCATCACGGAAGTGTATTTTTTTTGTAGTGATTACAAGGAATATGGCCGTGCCAAGATCAAAAGAATGGCTCAAAGCCAGGCAATCCAAAATAGAGTCTATGTACGAGAATCAAGTTTGGAACTTGGTTGATCCTCGAGAGGGTGTAAAACCCATACAATGTAAATGGATCTGCAAGAGAAAAGCAGATGGAGATGGTAATCCCACTATCTATAAAGCAAGGCTAGTTGCGAAAGGGTTTTCGCAAGTCGAGGGAGTTGATCATGACGAAACTTTCGCTCTAGTAGTAATGCTAAAGTTTGTGCGGATTATGATGGTTAAAGCTTCATATTTCAATAACGTGATATGACCGATGGATGTCAAAACTGCTTTCCTAAATGGAAATCTGAAAGAGGATGTATGCATGATACAACCAGAAGGTTGTGTCGATCCAAAGGATGCCGGAAACGTGTGCAATTTTCAAAGTTCAATCTATGGTTTGAAGCAAGCATCAAGGAGCTGGAATCAACATTTTGATGAAGCAGTAAAGGAGTTTGGATTCATTAAATATGATGAAGAATCTTGTGTATACAGAGTTTAGTCAGAGCTCTGTAGCATTTCCAATATTATATGTAGATGATATATTGTTGATTGGGAATGATACTAAGTACCTTACCATAATAAAAGAATATTTAAAAAGTGTGTTTTCAATGAAGGACTTAGGTGAAGCTGCATATATATTGGGCATAAAGATCTATAGTGATAGATCAAGAAGTCTAATAGCACTAAGTCAAAGCACGCACATTGACAAGGTTTTAAAGAGGTTTAAAGTGGAGAATACAAAGAAAGGTTTTCTCCCAATGTCACATGGCGTAACTGAAAGCACAAGTGCTCCCTGGGTGATTTTGGTAATTAATGTCAACATATCTCTTGTTGGACTAACACTTTTACCTAGTATGTTTCAGACAAGTTCAACAATGGAGTGGCATGGACTAAAGGATGTGGAACCCCTTCAAGATTCTAAGGACAAAGGATTGGCTCAAGCTCCAAGATCAAGACTCTACATTTTATATTTTAGTGATCCAAGATCACATTGAGTCTATAGGAAAAGCCAATACTATCAAGGAGGGATGAGGTGTTGCTTAATGAGTTTCTTGCTCCATGGTGCTTAGTGATATGCTCCAAAGCCCTCAACTACTTTCTCACATCCACATATGACCTAAACCAAAAGTCTAAACTCGGCCCTACCGATTCTTTCTATCCGGCGGCACCGAGTTCAGATGTCTTAGCCACTACCACAAACCCTAGGCAAATCGGTCTCACCGAGATGGGATTGTAATCTCTTTGTGTATGTCCATTACCAAAATCGGTCTCACCGAGTTTGAGTAATCGGTACTACCGAGATTACAATGCAAACTGTGTGGTTAGCTTATTACCAAAATCGGTCCCACTGAGTTTGTGTAATCGGTCTCACCGAGTTTGCCTGACCAACTCTCTGGTTAACTTATTACCAAAATCGGTCCCACCGAGTTTGTGTAATCAGTCTCACCGAGATTACGTTATGCCCTAACCCTAACCATATCGGTCCTACCGAGTTGCATGTCGGTACCACCGAAAATCCTAACGGTAACTAGATTTGCTGAATCGGTCCGACCGAGTTTACCAATTTGGTCCCACCGAGTTTAGAAAGTTGTGTGTAACGGTTAGATCTTGTGTGAAGGCTATATATACCCCTCCACCCACTCTTCATTCGTGGAGAGAGCCATCAGAACGAACCTACACTTCCAACTTGCTGTTTCTGAGAGAGAACCCCCTACTCATGTGTTGAGGCCAAGATATTCCATTCCTACCATATGAATGTTGATCTCTAGCCTTCCCCAAGTTGCTTTCCACTGAAATCTTCTTTCCACCAAAACCAAATCCTGTGAGAGAGAGTTGAGTTTTGGGGAGACTATCATTTGAAGCACAAGAGCAAGGAGTTCATCATCAACACACCATTTGTTATTTCTTGGAGAGTGGTGTCTCCTAGATTGGCTAGGTGTCACTTGGTAGCCTCCGACAAGATTGTGGAGTTGAACCAAGGAGTTTGTAAGGGCAAGGAGATCGCCTACTTCGTGAAGATCTACCGCTAGTGAGGCAAGTCCTTCGTGGGCGACGACCATGGTGGGATAGACAAGGTTGCTTCTTCGTGGACCCTTCGTGGGTGGAGCCCTCCGTGAACTCGTGCAACCATTACCCTTCGTGGGTTGAAGTCTCCATCAACGTGGATGTACGATAGCACCACCTATCGGAACCACGACAAAAACATCCGTGTCTCCAATTGCGTTTGAATCCTCCAATCCCTTCCCTTTACATTCTTGCAAGTTGCATGCTTTACTTTCCGCTGCTCATATACTCTTTGCATGCTTGCTTGATATGTATTATGAGTGTTAAACTTGTGCCTAAACTCCACTTAAACATAAAAAAGTTAAAAACTGCAACTTTTGGTACTTAGTGTCTAATCACCCCCCTCTAGACACCTCTTCTTGATCCTTTCAATTGGTATTAGAGCTTTGGTCTCCATTGCTTTGGTTTAAACACCAGTGGAGGAAGATGGATGAGTCTACTATTGGGAGTCTTAGACATAGAGTGCCTATACTTGATGGAGAGTACTTTCATGAGTGGAAAAATGAGATGCTTGTGATTTTCAATCAATATCGTTTGAACAAGTATACTGCTAACCCTTGTGCACCTCATGTTGATCCTATGCATCCTACCATTGATGAGTCAATTGACATGATCCGCAATCTTAGAACTGTTCAACTTATCACTAGAGGCTTGCCTAGAAACTTGATTGGATGTTTGCCTACTCTTAAGTGTGCCTACACCATATGGAAATTTCTTGAGGAACGTTTTCCAAATTATTCCTTGAAAAATCTTGATGAAATTCTCCATAAGTCTATTGCCTTGAGTAAGATGAATTCTAGTGATCCTATGTTTGGTGATTGTCTATTTGAGCTTACAAACCTTATGCGTGCCAAAGGAGATGTTGGAATTATTAGTGATATTATTTCTGAAGCTATAAAAATTCATAAGCAAGATCATTGTCAAACTCACTCTAACGAATCACCATCTCTAGGATTTGATCCACCACATGACGATGTTGAACATGGATACTATGATGAGGATGATGATAGTGACTTCGATCTTGATGATGCAATGAGACACTTTAGTCTTATGGCAAATCTTCGGGGATATATGGCAGGAGGAAAGGAATGTGTTCTTGATAGTGGATGTACCGATCACATGACCGGAGATAAAGACATGTTTCATGAGCTTGCTGAAAACGATGGTCCTCACAAGTATGTCACTTTTGGTGAAAACTCAAAGGATAATGTCGGTGTTCTGGGAACGGGGATACCCAGACTTGCCTGCCTGCGGCCTGCGGCATGGCTCAAGGAATGGCCCAGTACGGCCCATCTTTATCAACACATGCTCAAGACCCTCGCGAGGGGCCAAGCCTCGCGGGGAAGGACGATAGGAGGCTTCCTTAGGCACGGCCTCGTCAGGCTGGCTCGCGAGGAGGCGGAGAGATCAAGGCGGGGTACCTCACGAGGTGCCCGTGACGCAAGCCATGACGACCAAGGCCAGGCGGGCGCCAGGCGGGCGCTGGCCTGCGCAGAGTCCTTGTTTCCCCTTTGGTGCAAAGAGGGCAAGCGCAGGCAAGGGTATCAAGCAAAGGCAACCATTTCGGTGCAACAAGACCAAGACTAGCAGGGCGGCAGAACGAAGGTCATCGTGGAGCCCAAGCCAGCGTCATCGTCAGGGTCTTTTTGCAGGCGAGGACCAACTTTAGTCAGGATAAGTGTACTAGATGTTCCCCTTCAAAATGGCCAATTGTTGGCGCCCTTCCCACTCAATATTTGGGAAGAGGCCCAGGGCCTCCGCCTATAAATAGGACTAGCCACCCCCAGGGTAGGGACACCTGATCCATCGGCATCCAATCTGGAGACCAACCAGAGAGAAGAACCGTGGACAACACCACCACCATAGGAACAGACCCTCGCGAGGTTGTTCTTCCCTTGTATTGTTCATCAGTCCCAGAGGCAATCCACCACACCACACACTGGAGTAGGGTATTACACCACAATGGTGGCCTGAACTAGTATAAATCTTGTGTCCTTTGTGTTGTTCTTCGGGTAGTTTAGATCCTAGCGAGGCGGTGAGACATGAGTAGGCTGGGGGTGTGATCTCCGTGTGCACCCCAGTGTTCGGACCTCAAGGGTCTGCCAGAACCCGAAATCCGACATTTGGAGCGCCAGGTAGGGGTGCACCGGAATCCGCCTTCCGTCGCCTCGTGTTTTCACCGCTCATCCCATCTATGTCGGACGCACGTCGCGCTCGCGCTGAGCGCCGGGCCGCCCTCGCCACTGCATCGCTCAGACGGCCCCCGTCGGCGGGTGCCGCCGCCGTTCCCTATCGCCTGCCGTCAATGCCGCCACCGTCCGGTGGGGAACGAACAGCAGGCGTCGTCCCTCACCCATCAGTGCGGCGAGAAGGGCGCACCGCCACTCTGTCGATGACTATGGCTGGCTCCTTGTCCCACACCCGTCGCGCTCCTGCGGACGCGCACGCCGTGCTGCTCCTGGCGCGGGAGCTTCTTCAGTACCGTCCCGTCGACGACCTCTACGACGAGTGGCTCGCCCGCATCATCGAGCTCGTCAGTGCCGCTGGGGGCTCCCCTGCACCGTCCCTCTCGTTGCATCGCGCACCGCCCGACGCGGGCGACGAAGCTCCGAGGGCGCCTCAGCGGCCTCCCCCTCGAGAAGGCGCCTTGGCCCCAAGGCGCATGGCCCCTGGGTGGAACTCACTCCGTCCGGCGCCAGCGCAGCAAGAGAAGAGCTGCCAGGAGATCCCTCGTCCCCAAGAAGCCGCCCGCGTGCTCCCTGCACCGGCTCGGCACGAGCGCGCACCTGCTTCAGTGCACCAAGACCCCGCGCTGCGCCTGGAGGCAGCGCACCAGGACTTTCAAGATCAAGCTCTCCATCGCCCAAGGCCTCCTGCGGCCACTGCAGGCTGCCGTGCCTTCTCCGCCGAGCTGCGCAGCGTGGCCTGGCCGGGCAAGTTCAAGCCAGACCTGCCCCCGCGCAAAGACGACACGGCTGACCCTGATGAGTTCCTCTAGCTCTACGAGCTGTGCATCGAAGCCGCCAACGGGGACGAGAAGGTCATCGCGAACTAGTTCCCCATGGCGCTCAAGGACGGCACCTGCACCTGGCTCCTGAACCTGGCTCCAGGCACGATATCCTCCTGGGACGAGATGCGCGCCCGATTCATCGCCAACTTCCAAGGCACTCGCGACTGGCCCCCGGCCATGAGCGACTTGCGCCGCATCAAGCAGCAGCCGGGAGTGACCCTGCAGAAGTTCATCCAGCGGTACAACAACGCTCTCCTTAAGATCCCCAAGGTGTCCGAGGAGGCCATCATCTCAGCCTTCTCCGGTGGCGTGCGTGATGTCAAGATGAAGGAGGAGCTCGCAATCCATGAAGACCTGTGCACCTCCCTGGAGCTGTTCAATCTGGCGACCAAGTGCGCTAGGGCTGAGGAGGGGCGCCTGTCCCTCCTCGAGCTGCCAGTTGCTGACCAAGAAGAGAAGAAGCCCAAGACTAAGGACGTGAAGCGCAAGGGGGATGCAGTGCTTGCAGCGGAGCCAGCCACCAAGCGGGTCAGGGATCAGCCTGAGTCATCCAAGGGCAGCCGGTACTGCGTGTACCACGACCTCCATACCCACAACACCAACGAATGCCAAGAGCTCAGGGCCGTGCAAGATGTACGTGCCGGTCGACGCCCCGAGCGCAGCGACCGGGGCTATGGCCGAGGAGGAGGAAGAGGTGGAGGACGATGGGAAGACCGAGGCCCACGCCAAGGGTGGCGCGACCGACCTCGCGAGGACCGCTGGCAGGACCAGCCTCGTGAGGGAGGTTGGAGGGACCCACCTCGCGAGGGGGTTGGAGAGATCAGCCTCGCGAGGATCGCCCACAAGGCAATGCAGGCCTCCCTCCTCTGCCACCACAGCCAAGGAGGAACGAAGACCATCACCAGGACGAGGGGGCTGGGGGCTTCCAGGAGCCGCGCGGAATCGCTTGCATCTTGGGCGACGCTCAAGCCCCGACCTCTCAGCGCATCTTCAAGCAGTTCGCCCGCGAAGCGAATGCAGTCCTCCCCAAGATTGAGGCCACACGCCCTCTCAGGTGGTCATCATGCGCTAGCACGTTCAGCTCAGCGTATCAGCTCAAGTGCATGGCCACAGCCGGAATCCTCCCGATGCTTTGCTCCCCAATCATCAGCAATGTGCAAGTCACAAGGACCCTCATCGATGGCGGAGCGGGGCTCAATATCCTATCCGTCGAGACATTCAACAATCTCCAAGTGCCATACAATCAACTGCAGCCGACCAAGCCTTTCTCAGGAGTCACTGATGGTTCCACAGTTCCGATAGGGCAGGTCCGCCTTCCTGTCACCTTCGGGCAGCACGACAACTACCGCTCCGAGCTCATTGACTTCAATGTCGCTCACATCCGCCTGCCGTACAATGCCATCCTTGGGTACCCAGCCCTGGCCAAGTTCATGGCCATGACCCATCACGGCTACAATGTCCTCAAGATGCTAGGAAGCGGTGGAGTCATCACGGTGCCCTGTGAAGAAAGAGACGTTGTGTGTTCTCTGGAATGCGCTTTCCAAGCCGCATCAATTGAAGACCCAGATCACGGAAGCGGGAGGCTTCCTGAGGCCGCCCCCAAGAAGAAGAAGACATTGCCTGGCCCGACCCCTCGGGAGGCAGGCCCCTCAGGGTCCGCGCTTGTTCAAGGGGCGCCTCCTTCTGCCGCATAGGAAGGCGCACCCGGCGCCCTCCTCGAGCAAGGCTCGGGGGCTCTCTCCTGGAGGGCCATCGACTTTGCTAGGATCGCGAGGGAGGCGCTCGGGCACCACTTGGAGGCGTGCTTCAAGGCACGTCTCCCTCAAGAAGGAGCAAGACAAGGAGGGCCAAACCCCCAGGAGTTCATTAGCGAGATCATTCAGGAGCTGCAGGAGTCAAGAGTCATGAGCGGCAGCCGTCGCTTACCCGCCGTAGCTCCCCATCCAGGCGAGGATGGTGGGCTACGCGTCTGCATCGACATACCAGGACTCAACCGAACTGCCTCTTAGGAGCGCCTCTAGCCCTCACGCGCGGGGCGCTGGGAAGGTCCACCCCACAGCTATGTTCGCATGCCTCACGGCCTGCCGAACGCGGCTGCGGTGCGTCATCGCCTCATGAGGAGCATCTTGGAGGCTCAGGTGGTCAGGCATTCCGCAGTCATGGCGGAGATGGAGATGGTCCGCGAGGACCCGCCAGCGCGTCCGGAGCCTCCTAAGGCCCCAGGGCCTGGGGACTCGTGAAGATCGTCTCCCGCAGCACATGTCGTCCGCTACTTCAGCATCCCTCCATCTTCAACATCGTCAGGTGACATCCTTTGAGTTTCATTTTCAGCTGGGAGCGCCCCCCAGGGCTGCATCATTCCCAGGCCGCGTGGGTCCGTCCCTACGGCATGTATCTCTTTCAGTTCATGTTTTCAGCTTACTTTATCGGGGGCGCCCCTCGGGCTGCATCATCCCCAAAGTCGCTCGGGTTCGACCCTGCGATGGTCGTCTCTTTCTACGTCTTTATAAATGGATTTGCTCCTTCATGACTAACGTGCTTGACCCAATCGCCCGCTCGATTGACACCAACTGATGGAGTTGCTCCCTCACGGCACGATGCTTGCGCATGGGTCCGTCCCTGCAACGTCGACAAACCTGAGTGGCTGAGCTCTGGCCGCGGCAACCGTGCAGGGTGCCACCTCACCAAGCCTTCAGTGCCTTGTTGCCCTCCCAAAGCAACTAACAGCTGGCCGGCAATTGTAACGGCAAACCCTCGCTTTTCTCATGATGAACTCGCAGGATCACTCTAAGGAGCAGCATCGGGTGAGGTCTCCGCGGCATCTCCTTCGCTCTCGTCCGCGCGAACCGCTTGCACGTTAGAGGGGGGGTACCTGAGCATCGCGACTCATGGGCTCTTACCGGCTCTCCAGCCCTCACCCTTTGGCCTTGTCCATGGCATCGCGACCTGGCATACCAGCGACGACTGAGCTCGCTCGAGGGCCGGGACCTGAGGATATAGAGCATGATGGGGAGTAAAGGCGAGAGGGAAGAGGCATGAAGGGACCTCGCCAGGAAGCTCCACAGTTGCCGATGCGCGGGCCTGGTGCCGCGCCGAGGGGTGGCTCCTGACTCCTGAGATAAGTCATCCTCCGGGAATGCTAGCTATCTCAGCACCAACCCCGCACCTAATGCAGTTCCGTTTTTGGCGATGTCACACTCCTTTCTCACTGAGCAATGGCTGCTTGAGCGCTAAGGGGGACCTCCTGAGCATCGCGACTCAGGGGCTCTTACTGGACCCCGGGCCGCTCACCTCCTAGCCTTGACCACGACATCGCGACCTGGCATACCAGCGACGGCTGAAGCCTGCCTTGGGACTGGGACCTATCAGCACGGAGCGTGAAGTCCTCGCGAGGTTCGAAAGGAGGAAGTAAGCTAAGACGGGACGAGCACCCCTCACCATTTCATAATAAGGTTCATATTAACAAATGGAACTACAAGCACCTTACAAACCCCACGGGGTGTGTTCTTCGATTCCTAGCAGGAAACAAAAGGGGCAAATCCTAAGGAGTGCTAACTATGCACCACCGCAAAAGACGCCATCACCAACAGTGGGTCGTCGGCCACCGGCGCCAACCCCATACAGATCAGTGGCAACGGCGGCCCGACGAGCCTGCCCTACTCCGGGAGCGATGCAAGCTCGGAGGCTCGTAGCTGTCATCGCTCGTCTCCGGGGTCGCGAGGAGCTCGGCGGAGTCGCTGGATCCTCTGGCACCCCCGCTACCTGAGGAGCTACTAGGGAAGCGGTTGACGAGCCTAGTCCTCACCGCAGCAAGACCCCGGCCGCATTTCTCAGGGCAGCACTCCAGTCAGCGCCCCTCCACGTCGAAAACCTTGAAGAACATCAGGGAGGCGCCATCGTACTCGAGGTGAATGGCGAGGGCGCCACCCGTCCTGCCGACCCGGGCGATCTCGCCCCAGCCACGGGTCAGGTAGACCCTGCCCAGAGCGACGACCTCGACCTCCGCTTCGGTCGCAGGGGCACTACAGCCAGCATGCTGCAGCCAAAGCTCGGTAGGCCCCCTCGGCGGGACCTCGAAGGCGAAGGAAGGAGGGAGGCGAATCCAAGACCAAGGAGGCATGGTGGCGTGAAGCACGAGCTCGCGAGCAGAGCCCATGGCATGAACCCCAGGAGGAATGACGCGCACCACTGTGATTCGCCGGCGGCGACGGCGCCTCTGGTGATGCTGCTCGGCACCAGCATCCTCAGGGCCCTTGATCCGGGCGTACAAAGGCAGTGGGAATCCCGGCGACGGCCGTTCGAACCATGGCCTCGACACCTCCTACCAAGCACCTCCTTCCCCGTGGCAAGAGATGAGCCGTTTCTTTGGAGGAAGCGGGTCAGGACCCTCCCGAGGAGCCTTCCCCTTCTCTTCGGCAGAAAACCGATGGATCGGTGCCATTGGCGAAGGGAGGAGCAAGGACGAAGAGGAAGACGAGGAGTAGCGGGAAGAGATGGACTAGAAGGGATCGCGTCGTTCCGTACATATAGCCGGGGGAGGCCAACCGTCGGCCTCCATGATCACAGGTAATCATAACCCGTTTTGCATGCAGGGACTTGTCAAATCGTGCAGTTGTCAAGGTGTCGTGGGGGAGCCAGGGCGCCCACGTCCAATCAACCGCCACACGGCACCCAAGGCCGCAGGCTCTTGGGGCCTGCGGCGCTTCGCACTTGCCTCTTCGCATCTCTGCTAAGCCAAGTCCGAGCGCGCCTTGGGCCCGGGGGCTACTGTCAGTGTTCTGGGAACAGGGGTACCCAGACTTGCTTGCCAGCGGCCTGCGGCGTGGCTCAAGGAATGGCCCAGTACGGCCCATCTTCATCAACACATGCTCAAGACCCTCGCGAGGGGCCAAGCCTCACGGGGAAGGACGATAGGAGGCTTCCTCGGGCATGGCCTCGTCAGGCTGGCTCGCGAGGAGGCGGAGAGATCAAGGCGAGGTACCTCACGAGGTGCCCGTGACGCAAGCCATGACGACCAAGGCCAGGCAGGCGCCGGCCTGCGCCGAGTCCTTGTTTCCCCTTTGGTGCAAAGGGGGCAAGCGCAGGCAAGGGTATCAAGCAAAGGCAACCATTTCGGTGCAACAAGACCAAGACCAGCAGGGCGGCAGAATGGAGGTCATCGTGGATCCCAAGCCATTGTCATCGTCAGGGTCTTTTGGCAGGCGAGAACCAACTTTAGTCAGGATAAGTGTACTAGATGTTCCCCTTCAAAATGGCCAATTGTTGGCGCCCTTCCCGCTCAATATTTGAGAAGAGGCCTAGGGCCTCCGCCTATAAATAGGACTAGCCACCCCCAGGGTAGGGACACCTGATCCATCGGCATCCAATCTGGAGACCAACCAGAGAGAAGAACCGTGGACAACACCACCACCATAGGAATAGACCCTCGCGAGGCTATTCTTCCCTTGTATTGTTCATCAGCCCAGAGGCAATCCACCACACCACACACTGGAGTAGGGTATTACACCACAATGGTGGCCTGAACCAGTATAAATCTTGTGTCCTTTGTGTTGTTCTTCGGGTAGTTTAGATCCTAGCGAGGCGGTGAGACATGAGTAGGCTGGGGGTGTGATCTCCGCGTGCACCCCAGTGTTTGAACCTCAAGGATCTGCCGGAACCCGAAATCCGACAGGTAAGGTGGTTGGCCTCGGTAAGGTGGCCATATCACATGATAGCTCCATACAAAATGTCATGCTCGTTGAATCTCTTGTCTACAACTTACTTTCAGTATCTAGACTTGCTGATTTCGGTTTCAATGTCCTATTGACTGAAGTAGATTGCCAAGTGTTTCGTAGAGATAATCATAAAATGGTCTTTACCGGTGTACGTAGAGGTGATCTATACATTGTTGATTTCACTTTAAAAGGCTCAACCTAGAACTTTCTTTATTGCTAAATCCTCTAAATGTTGGTTATGGCATAGACGGTTAGGTCATGTTGGTGTGCGAAACCTTGACAAGCTTATTAAAGGAAACCATATCCTTGGAGTTAACGATGTCATATTTGATAAGGATAGACTTTGCAGCGCTTGTCAAGCAGGTAAACAGGTTGGAGGAACGCATCCCGTGAAGAACATCATGACCACAAGGAGGCCACTCGAGCTACTTCACATGGATCTTTTTGGTCCCAACGCTTACAGAAGTCTCGGTGGAAATTCTTTTCGTCTAGTTATAGTTGATGATTTTTTCAAGATTTACGTGGGTGTTCTTTCTCGATGACAAAACGCAGGTCCAAAAGATCTTCAAAAACTTCGCTAGAAAGGCCCAAAATCAAGTTGAAGTGAATATCAAGAAGGTTCGCAGCGACAACGGAACGGAGTTCAAGAACACAAATGTGGACACCTTTCTTGATGAAGAAGGGATTTCACATGAGTTCTCGGCTACGTACACACCTCAACAAAATGGAGTTGTTGAGAGGAAGAACCGGACACTCATCGAAATGCCGAGAACGATGCTTGATGAGTACAAGACGCTGAAGCACTTTTGGGCGGAAGCGGTTGAGATAGCTTGTCATGCAACAAATCGCTTGTATCTTCACAAGCTACTCGGCAAGACGGCATATGAGCTCCTCACCGGTAACAAACCCCAAGTTGGATACTTTCGAGTATTCGGCTCAAAGTGCTACATTCTTGATAAGCACCATCGTTCTAAATTTGCTCCTAAATCTCATGAAGGTTTCCTACTTGGTTATGGCTCAAACTCTCACACATACCATGTCTACAACAATTTCACCCGAAAGGTTGAAGAAATGGTAGATGTGAAGTTTGATGAATCTAACGGCTCGCAAGTAGAGCAATTGCCAATTGATGTAGGAGACAAAGATCCCTCAGAAGCAATTCAAGACTTGTCTATTGGCAAGATTCGTCCAACGGAGGTGAAGGAGAGTACCTCGTCCGTCCAAGTGGAAGCTTCTACCTCACGACAAGGTGAACCAAGAGTTGATACGGAAGCATCCACAAGTGGGACACACCAAGATAAAGAAAACGAGGAAGTGCACCAAGACGAACGTCAACAACCTCCTTCTCCACCACGACAAGAGAACGACAACGCCAACAATGTAGAAGGCCAAGAAGAAGAACAAGATGAAGAAGATGTTCAACCAAGACCCAAGCAAAAGCTTTCACGAGTTCAAGCAAGAATTGCTAAAGACCATCCCATCGAGCCAATCTACAAAGATATCCAAACCGGGAGAATCACTCGCTCTAAAACTCGTTTAGCTAACTTTTGTGAACACTATTCATTCATCTCTAGCATTGAATCTATGAAGGTTGAAGAAGCATTGGAAGATCTGGATTGGATAAACGCCATGCATGAAGAGATACATAACTTTGAGAGAAATCAAGTTTGGACATTGGTTGAGAAGCCCGACAACAACCACAACATCATCGGTACCAAATGGGTGTTTCGCAACAAGCAAGATGAAGATGGACAAGTAGTTCGCAACAAAGCACGTATCGTCGCCCAAGGCTACACACAAGTCGAAGGTATGGACTATGGTGAGACTTATGCTCTCGTTGCTAGACTTGAGTCCATTCGCATCTTACTTGCCTATGCTAATCACCATGATATCACCTTATACCAAATGGACATTAAAAGTGCTTTACTAAATGGTGAAATAGAGGAGGAAGTTTATGTTAAACAACCTCCTGGCTTTGTTAATCCTAAGAAACCTGATCATGTTTACAAACTGCACAAAGCTCTTTATGGTCTTAAACAAGCTCCTAGAGTGTGGTACAAATGCTTGACCAAGTTCCTTATTGAAAAAGGCTTTGAAATTCGGAAAATTGATTCTACTCTTTTTACTAAAAGGGTTAATGGAGAACTATTTGTGTGCCAAATCTATGTTGATGATATTATATTTGGTTCTACTAACCCTCATTTTAGTGAATAGTTTGGAAAGATAATGTCGGAGAAGTTTGAGATGTCTATGATGAGTGAACTCAAATTCTTTCTTGGTTTGCAAATCAAGCAAACTAAGGAAGGTACCTTTGTATCTCAAACTAAGTACACCAAGGACTTGTTCAAGAAGTTCAATATGCAAGAATGCAAAGGTATGACTACACCCATGCCTACTAGTGGACATCTTGATTTGACCAAAGATGGTGAACCGGTCGATCAAAAGGTTTATCGCTCTATGATTGGTTCATTGTTATATCTATGTGCTTCACGTCCCGATATCATGCTAAGTGTGCGCATGTGTGCATGATATCAAGCTGCTCCTAAAGAATGTCATCTTAAGGCCGTGAAAAGGATAGTGAGATACTTAATCCATAGACCAATTTTTGGCATTTGGTATCCTAAGAGGGCCTCTTTCGATCTTGTTGGCTACTCCGACTCGGATTATGCTGGTGACAAGGTTGATAGAAAGTCCACTTCGGGTACTTGTCAATTTCTTGGTAGATCTCTTGTGTCTTGGTCTTCCAAGAAACAAAACTCGGTATCCTTGTCCACCGCCTAAGCGGAATACATTGTCGTTGGTTCTTGTTGTGCTCAATTACTTTGGATGACCCAAACTCTTAAAGATTATGGGATATGTGTGAAACATTTTCCATTAATTTGTGACAATGAAAGTGCTATCAAGATTGCTCACAATCCCGTGCAACACTCTCGAACTAAGCATATTGAAGTTCGTCATCATTTCATTCGAGATCATGTTGCTAAGGGTGTCATTAATCTTAAGCATGTTTCCACCGAAAAGAAATTAGCGGATATATTCACTAAACCACTTGATGAGAAAGTGTTTTGCAGGTTAAGAGGTGAATTGAACATCATTGATGCTTCAAACTTGGAGTAGGAACTCCATTGGATACATGCAAGACATGAGCTTATGACTAGTCCTTGATATTTCTCTTATGATTGACAATCGTATGTCTTGGATATATTTGCACCTTGCATGTTATCTAACCCATGTAGGTACTTGGATGAATCTAATTCTATGAGATTGAAACCAACTCACATCTTGAGCAATCTCTACATCACCAAGTCTCTACACCATGGTGGTTGAAGACAAGGAAGCACGAAACCATTCAAACATATCCTTTGACAAATTCTATGTTAAGCTTCATGATTGTCATTTTGGATACACAAGTGCTCTTCCTTGAAAAAACTAACCCATGTAGGAAGATGAACTCAAATTCCTAGTGGTGCTCCCAACTCTTGATGAGCTACATCAACCTTGAGCAACCCACGCAAGTTCAACTACATGATCATGATCAACACCACCACCCAAGGTATGTTATTCCATCTTAGAGAAGCTTTACTCCAAGTCATGAGTCAAAGCAACTCGACAAGATGTGAATACATCAAAATGCTTAAACGAAAAATGGTAACCCCATTTTTAGCTTAAACGATGAGTATGACCTATGATCAAGTGATCTCTCTTGACTCCTAAGTCAATATACTCTAACATAGGTGACTTTGTCGCCGACCATCTCTAGATGAAGTTCTCTTGAGTTCTTTTCTGTGCTCTTGCATCTGTCTCATGCATATTTGTTTCCCCTTTCAAAAAAAAACTTCTTCTAGATATCTTTTATTTTCTATTTGTTCAGCATTCCCTGCATCCAATTCATTGCAAATCTTTCTGCTAATTCCTTGCAAATCCTTGTGAGATCTTACATGTCTAGTGAGCTGAGGTGACAAGTGGTTTCTCTGTGATGAACTCGGTCACACTGGTTTCTTGTTTTCGGTCTAACCGAAATCATTCGGTGCAACCGAAGCATCAACTCGATGCCACCGATTTCACAACAGGAAAAATATTTTGCCATTTATTCCTGCATTACTTTTGATCTAGCTCCACTCAATGAATCTTGTCTTCTACAAGCATCACATTTTTATTAGTGCTTTGTGCTGTGACTCAAGGACCAAACCCATTCACGACAAATTCCAGAAGGCCCTTCTTGGAAATTTATGTCAAAGGGGGAGAGAGAGATCACATCAAAGCTTATCACTTCAACAGGTGGAGAGAGATATCTCTAGGGGGAGAGAATACTCAACGAGAGAGTAATCCTCAAGGATCCTAGATGCTTGGTGTTCAAGAGGAGAGATGCCACATGTCTTCTTGAGGGGAAAGACATGTTCATATGTGCCTATTTGCATTAGCTCTATTCATTTGCTTCCTTGAGCTCTGATTTTGCATTTTGCTCTGATTTTCTGTTCCCTATCTTCTCCCAGTATCCCATGCTAGATTTAGGGGGAGCAAGACATCTAAGGGAACGAAATTCTTTAAATTCATTGCACATCTTTACCTTTGGGGACATGTCTATATTCAATGTGGTACTTAGTACTCACTCTCTACATGTCATCCCAGTCTTGGTACTCTTGTGGTTTCTTTTGTTTGCTCTGGCTAGTAGGTGTACCTGTGTTATCTAACCTTATTTTCACAGGTTCATTCCATCCTAAGCCAACTCAAGACCACAAGGTAAGTATATGCATCACAATCATGCATATGAGGAATTCTTGCTAATGTACATACTGTTTGCAAGAAGGACTCATGAGCATGAACGTACATTTCCCATATTCACATCATTTGCTATGATGCATATAGCCAAGATACATGTAACACAATGCCTACTCTGTCATGTTTATGCATTCACATGCTTCTATATTCCATATTCACATGATTGCATACATGTAAGGGGAGCCTATGCTTGTTACATGTCTTTCCAAAGCTGTACTTGCTATTCTCTATATCTTTGTCTAAAGCTTTGATGTATGTCGTCATCAATTACCAAAAAGGGGGAGATTGAAAGCACAAGTGCTCCCTGGGTGATTTTGGTAATTAATGTCAACATATCTCTTGTTGGACTAACACTTTTACCTAGTATGTTTCAGACAAGTTCAACAATGGAGTGGCATGGACTAAGGGATGTGGAACCCCTTCAAGATGCTAAGGACAAAGGATTGGCTCAAGCTCCAAGATCAAGACTCTACATTTACATTTTAGTGATCCAAGATCACATTGAGTCTATAGGAAAAGCCAATACTATCAAGGAGGGATGAGGTGTTGCTTAATGAGTTTCTTGCTCCATAGAGCTTAGTGATATGCTCCAAAGCCCTCAACTAATTTCTCACATCCACATATGACCTAAACAAAAAGTCTAAACTTGGCCCTACCGATTCTTTCTATCCGGCGCCATCGAGTTCAGATGTCTTAGCCACTGCCACAAACCCTAGGCAAATCGGTCTCACCGATAGGGATCTCGGTCTCACCGAGATGGGATTGTAATCTCTCTGTGTATGTCCATTACCAAAATCGGTCTCACCGAGTTTGAGTAGTCGGTACTACCGAGATTACAATGCAAACTCTCTAGTTAGCTTATTACCAAAATTGGTCCCACTGAGTTTGTGTAATCGGTCTCACCGAGTTTGCCTGACCAACTCTCTGGTTAACTTATTACCAAAATTGGTTCCACCGAGTTTGTGTAATCGGTCTCACCGAGATTACGTTATGCCCTAACCCTAACCATATCGGTCCTACCGAGTTTCATGTCGGTCCCACCAAAAATCCTAACGGTCACTAGATTTGCTGAATCGGTCCGACCGAGTTTACCAATTCGGTCCCACCGAATTTGGCAAGTTGTGCATAACGGTTAGATTTTTTCTGGAGGCTATATATACCCCTCCACCCACTCTTCATTCATGGAGAGAGCCATCAGAACGAACCTACACTTCAAACTTGTTGTTTCTGAGAGAGAACCACCTACTCATATGTTGAGGCCAAGATATTCCATTCCTACCATATGAATCTTGATCTCTAGCCTTCCCCAAGTTGCTTTCCACTCAAATCCTCTTTCCACCAAATCCAAATCCTGTGAGAGAGAGTTGAGTGTTGGGGAGACTATCATTTGAAGCACAAGAGCAAGGAGTTCATCATCAACACACCATTTGTTACTTCTTGGAGAGTGGTGTCTCCTAGATTGGCTAGGTGTCACTTGGGAGCCTCCGACAAGATTGTGGAGTTGAACCAAGGAGTTTGTAAGGGCAAGGAGATCGCCTACTTTGTAAATATCAACCGCTAGTGAGGCAAGTCCTTCGTGGGCGACGGTCATGGTGGGATAGACAAGGTTGCTTCTTCATGGACCCTTCGTGGGTGGAGCCCTCCGTGGACTCGCGCAACCATTACCCTTCGTGGGTTGAAGTCTCCATCAACGTGGATGTACGATAGCACCACCTATCGGAACCACGACAAAAACATCCGTGTCTCCAATTGCGTTTGAATCCTCCAATCCCTTCCCTTTATATTCTTGCAAGTCGCATGCTTTACTTTCCGCGGCTCATATACTCTTTGCATGCTTGCTTGATATGTATTGTGAGTGTTAAACTTGTGCCTAAACTCCACTTAAACTTAAAAAAGTTAAAAACTGCAACTTTTGGTACTTAGTGTCTAATCACCCCCCCCCCTCTAGACACCTCTTCTCGATCCTTTCAGTAACACATAGCAGAATCAATGTCCTAAGACATCTGACGAGAGTGGAAATAAGTGGAGTATCATATGCCTCTGCTATTGGCCCCATCATGTATGATATGATATGTACAAGACCATATGTTTCTTATGCGCTACGTTTTAGTAGCAGATACCAGAGTGATTCGGGATTGGCTCACTAGACAACAGTTAAGAATATTCTTATGTACCTCAGAAGAACAAATGATATGCTGCTTGTTTATTGTGGGGATGAAGAACTCGTGTAAATGGTTACACCGATGCTAGCTTCATGACTGATATAGATGACTATAAATCTCAATCAGATTATGTTTTTACACTTAATGTTGGTGCAGTTGTTTGGAACAGTTTCAAACAAAACACTATTGCGGATTCTACAATAGAAGCGGAGTATATTGCAGCTTCGGAAGCTTCAAAGGAGGCATTCTAGATCAAGAAGTTTCTTAAAGAAATTGGTCTTGTCCCTAGTGTGATGAATCCTTCAATGGCTATCTATTGTGATAATAGTGGTGTTGTTGTTCAAGCAAAGGAACCAAGATCAAACATGAAGACCAGACACATTGAACGCAAATATCACATTGTCTGAAAATATGTTGAGAAGGGCCATGTGAAGATTCTCAAGATTCACACGTATTTGAATGTGTCAAACCCGATGACAAAGGCTCTACCATGAGAAAAGCATGAGAAACACCGGATAGACATATGTATTAAAGAGACTATGTAAACTAGATTATTGACACTAGTGCAAGTTGGAGACTATTGGAAATATGCCCCAGAGGCAATAATATTTGTATTATTATATGGAAAACTCATATGCACGTGTGGAATGATAAATGATTAACAAAATGTTCCTAGACTCGCCTCTAAGACTAACTCAAGTGTTTTTGGTGATCACGTTCTCCAGATCTTAGGATATCAAGTGTAATGATGATCCTAAACCAACATTGAGATTGTGACGTCGAAAGAACAACCATATTGAATTGACTCTATCTTGTTTGTTATGAATTGATATAATATCGTCTATAATGAATTGTAATAACATATAGTGTTAACGTGTTAATTTTCTCCTCAGACCATGAGAGTATTGTAGTCAGTTCTTACCATACGGTCGGCTTTGGGGTGGCTCAAACGTCACCCATAACACAGTGATCATAACAACAACTTACAGGTTCATCGGAAAGTTTGACAAGGGATTAGATAGTTTGAGCGTGGTATTTGCTCCTCCGACGATGGAGATATATTATTAGGGCCCTCTCGGTGTGATGGCTTCAATCATCATCTGGCCAGACAAACGTGATTTTGTCACGGGGATGCCGGAACACAATACCAAGAAAGAAAAATAAAACCAGTAACGAGGATTTCAATATAGTGAGCATGGTGGTGACTCAGGAGGATACCGATGCATGTCAGGTTTTGTGAAGTATCACGAAGCAAAGGGAACATCACATGATAACCAAAGTTTCACTCCAATATCATTCGTGTGCTCATAGGGATTGATATGGAGGTCCACGGTCCCGCTGTCGGTTACTGAACGAATGGTTTTGTTGATGTCTATGAGTCACTGAACCTACTGGGTCACAGGCTTAAGGCAATCACTATCTGCTGAGTGTTAGTAGTACGGGAGTCATGAGAATATTTGTGAAATTATTTCATAAATACTTGGAATAGTTCTGAGAGGATTGAGAAGCATTTCGGGGTCACCGGAAGGGTTTCAAAGAGTATTGGGTAATACCGGGTATTGGTCTATAAGTATTTAGAACATTTTATATTTAATTTAAATATCAATGGGCCTTAAAAGGCGAAGAGGTAGAAGGAATTATGGGCCACAAGGGCCCATAAGGAAGTGACGCCCCTTCCCATATAGGGGGGATGAATTGGACTAGGGGAGGAGTCCTACTCCCCCTCCTTGGTCGACGCCCTAAGGAGGGTATTTACCTCCTTGGTGGATGCCCCCTCCTCCTCCTCCTCTAACATATAAATACTAGGGTTTTTTGCTCTATTGGATACACACGTTTTGGAGCCTCCTCTAGTTCTTATGGAGGTAGGCTAATTCTCTTGTCCCATAATTAGAAGCCCCGTGTTGTGCTACTTCTTGAGCTTGTGTTGGTTTTTCTCTTGAAGAGGAAAGGGTGATGCAGCAAAGTACAGCTAAGTATTTCCCTCAGTTTAAGAACCAAGGTATCAATCCAGTAGGAGGTACACTCGAGTCTCCAATTTATGCACCTGCACAAACAATCAAACACTTGCACCCAACGCGATAAAGGGGTTGTTTATCTCTTCACGGTCACTTGCAAGGATGAGATCTGATAGAGATAGATATAAAAGATTACTAAAATGTAAAACAAAGTAAAAACAAATAAATTACAGCAAAGTATTTTGGGGTTTTTTGGTTTATAGATATGAAAATATATGATGGAAAATAGACCCGGGGGCCATAGCTTTCACTAGAGGCTTCTCTCTTGAAACAAAATAATACGGTGGGTGAACAAATTACTGTCGAGCAATTGATAAAGAAGTGCAAAGTTATGACGATATCCAAGGAAATGATCATGAATATAGGCATCATGTCCGTGTCAAGTAGACCGACTCCTGCCTGCATCTACTATTATTACTCCACATATCGACCGCTATCCATCATGCATCTAGAGTATTAAGTCCATAAGAACGGAGTAACGCCTTAAGTAAGATGACATGATGTAGAGGGATAAACTCAAGCAATATGATGAAAACCTCATCTTTCTACCCTTGATGGAAACAATAAAATACATGCCTCGCTACCCCTACTATGTCACTAGGTGAGGACACCGCAAGATTTGAACCCAAAACTAAGCACCTCTCCCATTGCAAGAAGAACCAATCTAGTTGGCAAAACCAAACCGATAATTCAAAGAGAAATACAAAGATATTTGATCATGCATATAAGAATTCAGAAAAGACTCAAGTAATACTCATAGATAATCTGATCATAAATCCATAATTCATCGGATTTCTACAAACACACCGCAAAAGAATATTAAATCGGATAGAACTCCAAGAACATCAAGGAGAACATGGTATTGAAAATCATAAAGAGAGAAGAATCCATCTAGCTACTAGCTATGGACCCGTAGATCTGTGGTAAACTACTCACACTTCATCGGAAGGGCAATAGAGTTGATGTAGATGCCCTCCGTGATCGAATCCCCCTCCAGCAGGGTGCTGGAAAAGGCCAAGATGGGATCTCACGTGAACAGAGGCTTGCGGCGGCAGAAAAGTATTTTCATGGATGCTTCTGGTGTTGGGGGAATATTTGAGTATTTATGGAGCGAAGATTAGGGTTACGAGGTCTTCGGGGGGGGCACAAGCCCTAGGGGTGCGCCCCTCATAGGTCTTCTGGCCTCCTCTCCAAGTCTCCTGGGTTTCTTCTGGTCCAAGAAAAATCATTGTAAAGTTTTATTCCGTTTGGACTTTGTTTGATATTCCTTTTCTGTAAAACTCAAAAACAAGGAAAAAACAGAAAATGGTACTCGGCTCTGAGTTAATATGTTAGTCCAAAAAATAATATAAATTAGCATATTAATACATATAAAACATCCAAAACAGATAACATAATAGCATAGAACAATCAAAAATTATAGATATGTTGGAGATGTATCATGTTGTTCGATTCTCCTCCCTCTGATTCTCCGGCGATGATTAGCTGTGGACGGCGAAGCGCTGCCGTGTCATGAATGTTGCACGCTTGCAACCAAGTAGAGAGGTCGTGCTTTTGGTCTTTGATTTGAGGGAATGTTCGTGGGCAGTTTGTGGGATCATTCATCGACGGTTCGAGGGACTCCAAGTACAATCTACATCGTCACGTTCTTCTTCCGCTACAACTCGGTGATGGTAACGATCATGATCCCAACCCGTTAGGCATCTTCATCTTGATCGTGGGTGATCATAGGAGCGATTTTGTTTTTGATTTCTACTAGCTTCCCAACAGCCATATCATTCTCGTTGCTGCCTAGCTTGCTGCATGATGGTTTGCGTACTTGCAGTTGCAGGCAGTGTGCCCTGCAGCTCGTAGCATAACGGTGATGATTGTTTCTCTGTCCCGTCCGTAGCCAACCGTCTCGAAGCACCATGGCTCACCAATAGCAGTAGAGTGTGATGATCTACAAAACACGCAGGGTTCTGTAGCACCTTTGTTAAGTATCCAAATAGTTATGGTTTGAACGAAGTTCGGAGGAGAGTATTAATGTTGACATTTCTATCTCACACAAGCTGTCACAGGTCTTGTGTGAAGTAACTGTCTGAAAATCTGTAGATGTTGTTATTGTCCCGTGAAACAATTATACGAACAAAACCAGACGATGGAGGTGGCTCTAGCGACTCAGGCGACTCGGCTCCACCACCCCTGCCGCCTGCGGTGCACCCTGAGGCCGACCCCTCCCCGGCTGCCTCCCCTCCGTCTGCCTCCGCCTCCTCGCCGCCCACCCCCTCGTCAGAGGAGGCGCTCCCTCCGCCCGCCAGCCCTGAGCCGACCCGCGTCCGCTGGTCCGATCTCATGGATGACGAGGCAGCCTCGCACTCCGGTGACTGGCCTGGCTCTCCCCCCTCCCGTGCCCTCGGTCTCGTGGACCCACCATGTATGGTCACCGGCCCGGCCTCCCGCAGGAGCGTAGGCGCCTCTGACCCGCGGCCGGTGCCGCAGACCCGTCCGGCGAGCGCGGCTTGCTCGGCCAGGGCCCAAGGCGCCTCCTTGTGGAGGGGTAGGGCACGATGCTACCGATCCTGGGGCGTTGCCGACCGGTCTGAGAGGGGCGCTTCCTGCTCGACCTAGCGTACCTAGCCGTCCCCGCTCGCCCTCCCTCCTCCGTCCCCTCGGATGCCGGCCATCCTCGGTGTTGGCTCCCCGGTTCCCATCCTCAGCAGGTTGCCGTTCCGACCTTTCATCGTGGCTTTCAGCTCATCGGGCCTTCATTCCGGGCTTCCTCCCCCCACAGGTAGCTCTGGCCGGCCTCGCATCGCGCTCCTGCTCTAGCAACGGTGGCGGCAGCAACGGCTCGTCGAGGGGAAACCCTTCGAGCTCTCGCCTCCCCCATTCGCGGGCCTCCGTGCTGGCAGGCCGGGGCATCCTGGGCCGTGTCCCATCTCCCCCTCCCCGCTCTCCCCTCTACGGGGCCAGTCCGGGTGGGCCAAGGCCCGTCTCCCCCCTCCCTGCTCTTCCCTCTGCAGGGCCGGACCGGGTGGGCTGAGACCCCTCTCTAGGCCTTTCCGCGTGACCTAGGCCCACCACAAGGGCATAGTGGATTTGACCACCCTATGGTTTCCCTGTGCCCCCATCTCCCCTCGTAGCCGCCACCCTTCCCCAGTCACCTCGCTCTCCCGCACCGACGCCCCCTCTCGCTGCCTCCCCATCTGCCCTCACCGACCTTCCCCCCTCCCTCCCTTCTCCGGCCATGACACGGGAGTGGGAGGACGGTGAGGCCTGCAACAAGCACCACTATGAGGACCGACGGGATCCTCCTCGCTCCTCCCCCGATGCGCTCCGTCGTGAGGAAGACCTCCGGCAGGAGCTGCGTGACCGGGAGGCGCGCAGGGAGGACCGACGCTCCCCAGGTCCCTCCGACCGCTGCGGGCCGTCCTGCTCCCCCCTCTTGCCGCTGGCGATTGGCGATCGTCCCGACGCCGCTCGCCGTTCCTCCCGCACCTCCCCTCCTTGCCAGTTGGCCCATCCGGCTACCGCGCCCCCCACAAGTATGTTCCGCCTCACGCCGCGGCTCCCGCTCCTAAAACCAGCTCGGTGGCCGAGGCCGGCCCTAACCGTGGTCGCCAAGGGCAGGGCCGCAAGAAGAAGTGCCGCCAGGCCCGGGCGCCGACCTTCCTGGCCGTCACAGCTGCGGGTTCTGCCGTGGCTTCAGGGCCCGTCTCCGGCCTCCCCTCGCCTCCTTGTTTCAACTATGGGGAGATCAGCCACGTGCAAGTCAACTTCTCCAACCCGCCATGCTGCTACATTTGCAAGGACCCGGGTCAACCTGCTCTGCTCTGCCCCAACAGCCCTTGACTGACGAGCTTCGGATGTACGGGCACGGGATCGAGGGGTTGGGATTCTTCCATATTGAGCTCCCTGACCTCGCCCCACCCACTCCCTCCCTCTAGGCCATCGTGACGGTGGTTGATGGCGTGGCCTCGCCCGAGATGATCGAGGCCGAGCTCAACCACCTATACTGCCGTCAGTGGGACTGGCAGGTCACCCCGACATCCAGACGGTGTTCTCCATGATCTTCCTCGATGCCCTCAGCCACGGCTATGCGACTCGCAGTGATCAGATCACTCTCGCCCTCCACAAGATCGTCGTTGACATCTCTGAGCCAATTCTCAACCCTAAGGCGGTGTCGGTGCTGGACACGGCTTGGATCCTCATCGCTGGCCTCCCCGACATTGCAAGGTCCGAGCGCGTCATTCACCAGATGTCTCGGATCCTCGGGAAGGTGGTCATGGTGGATGAGCTTTCCCTTCATAAGGAGGAGGAGGCTACGGTCAAGGTCAAGTGTCTGGACTCCTCACGTCTTCGTGCCACCGTCCGGGTCTTCTTCAACGATCAGGGATTCGACTTGCGGATCGCTCCTGAGCCTCCCAACCACGTGGGCCGCCCCCGCTTCTCCAAAGACAGCCCTCCTGGGGGTAACCCTGGTGGAGACTACCATGGCCTCCACCACCGCCACTCCGCCCGATCGGATGATGATGAGGCCTCGGAAGACAGCCACTCCCGGTCCCCCTCTCCCGACCCTCGCACGCCTTCTGCGGCACAGGGGGGCTGGCAGGTCAGGCTCGGCTCCTCGGCTCCTAGGGCAACAGTGGATTATCCAGCCGGTCCCTTCGGCGAGAGCGACACATCTAGTGTTGGCCTGCTAGGCTTCCCCGCCTCCTCCCCGTGCTCCCCGGCCGCCTCCCCGCTGGCTCTTGCTGCCTCCGTGTCGGCATCCCCGACTCGCCTGCCGTTTTCCCCGGCGCCCCCGCTCCTCCCTCCCTACGCGGGACCCGTGGCCGTGGCGGACCCGTCTCCGGCCCTGGCTCCGGCGGTGGCTACGCCCGTGGCCTCCCCAGCCCCCCTCCCCCCGGGCCATGGATCCCGTCTGGGAGGTGTGCCTGGCCTCGCACGAGCTGGCTGCTCCCCCGCCTCATGCGCCGCCTGTTGCGGTCGCCTCTCTGTCCTATGCTCCACCTACTCCGCCGCTCCTAGGTGCTCCGCTCTAGAGCTACAGCCAACATCCCTTCGGCCCTGGATGCGGGCGGGGAGTCGCGGGTGACCACTTCGATGGCTGCTCCCCCTCCCCCCGCGCTCCACGGCCTACTCTCGGCGTGGTTGGTCGACCTCCTCCCCGGTGACGGCCTCCCCAGCAGCGCTTGGCTCGACGCTGCCCACCCGGATGGTAGCCCCGCTCTACCCATCCCCGCGTGGGCGGAGCTCTGGGCCGCTGCCCGGCATCTGGAGCCATGTACCCGTGTCGTCCCCCCTCTGCTGCTACGTGCTCCTTTTCTGTGCTCAAGTCTGTTCCGCTTGGTCACCTGGTGAAGGTAGCTACGGACTCCACAATCATCTTCAGGGGGGAGGTTGCTCCCCCCTTAGTCCAGATTGATGCCATTCCGGCCCACGAGATTCTTGACGGTAGACTT